>NC_046374.1:7546831-7846831 GCF_011125445.2 Fundulus heteroclitus
AAAACTAAAATAGAGTAAAATATCTTAGCTTAAGACAAAAATAAGCTTGTATATATTTATATTTGTCTCAAACACAGCTTAGATTTTATGAAGTTATTCTGTAACTTGTTTGGACTTTAAAGACCAAATTTCTGTTGTCCATGCTAAATTAAGCTATCTTAAAAATAAACAAAGGAAACAAAGGCTAATATGAAGTTATTTGAGTCTTTAAAATGGTAATTTTTGAAACACAAGTTCCAGCATGTTATAGGAAGGTTATGGTTTCAAAATAACAGAAATTATGAAGCACATTGACGGAAACTAGTAGCCTTCTATTAAACATATATTGGGCATATGCCAGAGCTAATGGATTATTCAAAATTGCGAGAGCTTGATGGAAATATTTTGGCAATTTTAATATCCCCACTGATTCCACACACCACATACAACAGTCCTTTTCCCCACATCAGAATATTTGCACACCTTTTTTGAATTAGGTGGTTTACTTTTCATATGAAAAAAAATATATGAAAAACCAGGTGATTATGTAAGTCTCATATAGCGGAACTGTCTGATGATTAGATGGACTTAGTTTAACACACACTGCTGCTTCATTTTGTTTTTGTTAAAAAAAATCCTGCCACAGTGTAGTATATCTGGTGTTGTACGGTTGTATTTATCCCATAAAGAATACCTGATAAAGAAGAACTGATATTTCATTATGATTGGATATTAAAAGAACATTCATTTTTTTCCATGATTTTTGGAATTACAACTTTTCCCAGACACAGTTTTTTCTTTTTGTAGTAAAAAAAAAAAAAGTAGCAAATTGCACTATCGGGGATTACATTTCATTTTCCCTTTCATGCTCATTGAAGGAACGCTCACTTCATCCTGTACTAATGCGCTAATACGTCTCGTCTGCCCCAAATACAGAGCAGAGTCTGGAGTTCAGTCTGACAGAGGAATACTGCAGGAATCACTTCCTGGTGGGTCTGCTGATGAGAGAAGTGGCCGAAGCTCTGCAGCAGGGGCCCGAGGTCAGACAGCTGGCCGTGAGCATTCTCAAGAACCTCCTCATTAAACACGCTATGGACGACCGCTACACAGCATTCAAGGTGAGAGCGATCAGGAAGATGAAGGGGACACCCAATCATCCATCCGTGTCCTGTTTCTGTTTGAACCCTTTTTTCTTTCACTGGGGTCCAGAGCGATCCCGGCTGTCAGCAGACCAGAGGAACTGTGTATCTCGGATAGACCGATATTCCATGAAAGGGCCAATGCAGAGACAATCAGACGTTCACATGTGCACTCGCACCTTTTGGCATTTCAGACCGGCCATTTGAAATAATGCCAATGTTTTAGATCAGAGCTTAAAATGAAACATGAATTTATTTGACGCTAGTTGTAACATCAGGTACCGACAAATGGTGACATTTCCCCAGTTAGTAATAAAAGTTCACGTGTTTATCAGATCATATTTTTCTCTCTTGTCCGCGTATTTATTTTAAAATGGTACCTTTTGTCATTTGCATTTAACAAGTTAATGTTTAATGTGACACAAGTCACCAACTGTACAAAAGATTTAATCTCTTCTCCCAAAGCGACATTACTGTCTGTTATGCAAATAAACCACTGTTTAGTGCATATCCATCACTGATAGCAGCTGCTGACAGAGAACGTTGGTAAACTTATCTTTACAGTGAAGGGTTGTCATTGTTTTTATGCATTAATGCGACCCAACTTTGCATACCTAAAACAATATGGTCATTTTTGTCTTTTTGTTTCTCTACTGTGGCGTTGTTTTCTGGGAAACAGTTTCTGAACACAAAGCCGAATCCAAGCTCCTTCTCTCTTCCGCCGCCAGAATTGTTTTAGCCTTCCTGAAGGTGCGTTCGCATTGAGCGGCGACGTGGCAGGCCGATTTCACATGATATGCCTATGCACAGGTGTCACGAAGCGACGCTAAGCAAGGCCACAGAGGCAAACCTAGCGACTGAAAACGAGCAATTTTGGCAAATAAAGCGAAGCCAGAGTAACACGAAACCTGCGACGGATGCAAAGTTGAAATGTTGGAGGTGGAATAGCTGAACGTTTGCGTCTCGCCGCGGTGCGACAACCAATCAGGAACCGAATGTGGCGGTGACGTGGGGTGAAGGACTGCGGCGAAGCAGTTTTCATTCAACGTGGAAGAAAAACTGATAGTGGCGGTCTGCGGTCGGCCTGAGCTGTATGACTCAACCAATTATTACCACCGAGACAAGTCCAGAAAGGAGCGAGCCTGCAGAAGAGTGAGTGAAGAGAGACTGGAGTGGCAGGGAAGTGAAAGCGTCACTAAACAGCGCCATTGTACTGCAAGCAAAAGTGCCGACATTGCACCTTAAGGACAAGCTGTGTGGCTTGAGTTGAAACAACCTGTTCTTTTATTTTGTTATTTATTATTTTATTTAACCATAAAACAAGCTAGTTTCAAATCTATCCACACTGGGATGCCAGTAGTTTACCAAACTAAAGGAAATAAACCATAAACAAATTGTACTAAAGGTTGCATATAGTTAAAGTATTACACTGTTGCTTAAATTCAATTGTTGGGGATGATTTTCCTCAGTAAATCTTAAATTAGGCTCGCTAGTGGTTAGCTCACACCCTGCCCAGATGATGCTGTGAGATCAAGCTGCAAGAAGAGTCACAAGACAGAGAACACACATCTCTGCTTTAGGCAAAGGTATTGGGCCACTAGACTTGAAGTTCAACTTTACCTGAAATATAGTAATGGAAGACCAGTTTTCATCAGTAAATGTTCAGAAGCAGGAAGTAGCTTTGGGTTTTTATTGTGCTAAAAATAAAAAGTGTCGAAATTTTACTAGAAACACCAAGGGAATACTGCTGTTCAAAAGCACCTCACCTGGTTAAAGTGTTTTCCCAAACGTTTATTGGGATTTTGTTCATAAAACCGTATCTTAGAATTAAAAAGGCGATATGGACTCTTAAATTGTTTATTGAATTATGCGCATAATGCAGAGATCAATCTTGTATCGTTGCAAAAATGTGCATGAGATTAATCGGCATTACAAATGTTAATTGTTGGCCAGCATTCATTTAAATTGCTTTAAATCAAGCTTGTTTGAAATCTATTCATGTCAGCATATCAGTTATTTTTCAGGGTCTTTCAATCCTTCTCTTTAACATGGTGGTTGGTGATTTTTGTTATAGGTGTATGTAAAATAATATCTTTTTATTTCTAGTTTCCTATAGAAAATAAACCAGCAGGTGGTAAGCTAAAGTTTCAAACCAAATGGTAAAATAAAGTTACCTTAAAATCTGTCTTAGATAACACATATTTTTTGTTATTTTGTTTTACTGAAACAAGTGGTTAAAATGTATTGTTTGGGCTCTTTAAAAAAATGTATCTATTTTTTTTGCATGCATTAACCCCTGTGTCTGGAAAATAGATTTTCTAAAACTTTTGAAGGTTTCATGCTTCTCATAAGAAATGACTGAAGCACATAGTTGTAAAATAATAATGTTTTAATCATTTGTGAAACATGTCAGGGCTGTTTGAACCTTACGTAGTTTGTTGATTTATTTTTTTTTCATGTTTTCAGAAATGTATGACTTCAATTTTAGGACAATTTCCATTTATGCTCACGCAAACCGCACCGCATCTATCATGCCACATGTGTGATGATATTCAGCTTTACTTTAGAGAGCAACTTGAAGTGCTGATCTGTTATTTTTGAACGTGTCAGAACCAACAGGCCAGGATCTGCATGCTGTACCTGCCCCTGTACGAGCTGCTCTACCAGAACCTCAAGCAGCTGTCGGCCCAGCCGCTGATGTCGAGCCTTGGACTCGGTCTAAATGTGAGTCTCCTGGCCCTCCGGTGCCCCACGTTTAATTACTCTGCTTCAAGCTGTTGATGAAAATTCCCTCGAAAGAGATGCAATCGTAGCACGGCTGTTTACGTTATGTTTCATTGGAAGCTGTACATTTGGTTTTCAAGTCCAAACTAGTTTTAGGTTTTTCAGGGAAAGAGAAACCATGACACAGCAGATATGTGATGTACGGTAAAAAAAAACAAAAACAAAAGACAAAGTGGAGCCTTGTTCTTGTCTGTGGGTTTATGTATGAGGATACAACAGAGCACCTGTTGGTCTTCAGCAGATCTAAAAATAGCTGAATGATGAACAATGACCCGAGTCACATTAGTCTCCAGAGGCAGCGTGGGAAACAAAACACCGGGGAACGTGATGAAACAAACCACCTTCTGCAGCAAGGGCCGGACATAAGCAGGCTGCGTAGGGGCTTATCGGGGCCCGCAGAGAAGTGATGAAATGAGGGCTCCTGCCACAGGTTGCTTCATGTGACCGAGGTTGGCCGATATTCACTTGTGAAAGCTTGTGAAACAGCACGTCACGTGGTCCGAGAGCTGGACCTTGGATGAACCGTGGCAACACCTTGACTCTTTTCCTGTTTGCATCTGGGGGCCAGTGGGTGGGGCCTCCCCAAACACATTGCCGTTATACCTGAAGATCTCAGGAACTCCAGAGGCCCCAGAGCTGCAAAGCAAGCCCGGAGCATTAGTCCTCGGCCACCGTGCGTTTTTGTTTTGTTGTTGTTTTTTCAAGCTTTGACGCTGCGTTTTACGATAAAAATCCCTCCTTTGTCACATTTAAGCTTTTTGTATTCATTCTTCTTCGACTTCCCTGGACTTCTAACACTGACACACTGCTTCTAGAGGCTGCCTGTGAAAGCAGAGGGCTAAGACGACCAACTTCAGTAGCGTTGAAATGCCACTGTAACCCTTTCTAGTTAAAAAGGCCACAACGTTTTCCTCCTTGGGATCGAGTAGTGAACTACCAAACTGAATTCAATACTTCATCCTGTTGAATAATTTAAATTACAGTTATATTGAAGCACAAAAGTAGACTTAATAGAAGGTGTATTTCTAAAGTCCATTGCACTGGAACAAAAAGTCCAGCTGAGTGGAGTAAAACATGAAGCAAGCTGCGGGTATCTCCGTCTGAATCTGTCTCTGCGGTCTGCCAGGGCTCCAGAGATGACCTGATATCCACCAGCTCCACAGACAGCAGGAGAATCAGCACCGCCATGGATAAAGACCACGGTGAGTCGAGAAACCGCAGCGCCTCCACAGAACACCGACCGGCCGACCCCTTCCTGTTTACAGATTGGCCCGTGTCACGGCCGCACGGGGCCCACGGCACCACAGATAGGTTTTACGTAACACACGACCTAATCCATTAGCAGCACTCAGCGGGAAAGCCACAGCTGGGCACAGACCCACGTGCGCTCTACATTACTGCTCATTTCTTCTTGGCATTCGCCGCTGCATATAGACCACTTTCCAGGACCGGACTCCTCTGTTATGGTAAAGGGTTCTGAATCTGTGCACAAGTGACACGGTTGTGTTGGGATGAAAGCGGCACGGGAAAAGGGCGAGGATAGCATGCTAATATCAACAGGAAGCACCTAATGTTCACACACAATACGCATTGCTATTTTTTGATTTCCTCAGATTATTATTTTTTTTTGGCGCCTGAGATCACGGTTCGTCGGGCAAGATGCTGATTGGCTGGTCGGTTTGAGTACAGATGACAGGCGCCCCTTTCTGCATTTAGGCCCAGCCGTGATTTTCCAGTTGCCGTCCGTGTCCGTAATTTCATCTGTGCACGTGTCTGAAAGGTGCTGAAGGGAGATCTGAGCTGACCGCCTGGGCCTTATTAAGTCACTAAAATTATGCTTTAACGGGCAATCTCAGCCATTTAGCCTCATCAACATGTGCAAACTCTAAACACAGGCTTCCCAAAACCGCTTTTGGCAGCAGGTCCCGGGTGCCGATGTGTGTTTATAAACAGAGTCAGACAACTCCTTCTGTAAAATACAACTGTTGAATTGAAAAGCCATGTCATGTCCCCTGAGAGCTGCGAGATGATGGTTCTGAGTAAAATCAGCGGCCTTCTGACTGATGGCGTGCTGGAGTCTGTTTACCAGCCAGCCTCTGTGGTGGCAACGTTACGCCTTATTTCAGCTCCAGTAATCATTCTGTGCTGCTCTGGCTCCAGGTCTCTCAGCTCTGAATGGCCAAGTCGTGAGGAGGGAGGACTCCAGAGGCTCTCTGTTTATGGACTCAGGAACACCAGACAGCCTTGAGGTGAGAACGTTTCGCATTAATCCACTGGTGTAAGCAGGAGAGTGGGATGAGAAGTGGAAGCACCGAGTCTTTATTGTCGGAAACCCTCGCAATGGCGGTTGGGAACCCCCGCTGACGGGACCACACTCAGTCTTCTCCTATAATAGGACATTTCACAAGATTATAGCACCGAGAGACGGGGATCTGCGACCTTTCCTCTCCGTATTTCCTGGACTCTTGAGTCCTTCCTTATACTCTCTCGTGCTCAGCTCTGCCATAAAGTTTTCTGTGGGATTTTTGTTGCGGGGGTTTCAAAGAGTTCAGCGGGTCATGCGCTCAGGCATGAGCTCAGTTTAGCTGTATTCTGACCGAAGCACACGGCTCCAGTTAAAGTGCCTGGAGAGTTTAGGAACCTCCGAAGGTTTAGGGCTGGGATGCAGGAGAGGAACGGCTGTTTTCTGGCTTACTCCCAAACAGCCGGTTAGGGTTGGGGTTGGGGTTGGGGTTGGGGTTAGACCACTCTTAGCTGCGGTTCTTTAAGAGAGCAGTTTGGAGAAACTTTGTTTTCTCGGCCCCTTCCCCTCACTGTGTGGTGACCAGCTAAACTCGGTCCTCGACCAGTCTCGTTTTGCAAAGATTTCAGTTGTTGTGAATGTAAATTTGAGAAACACAAGGTGAGTAGCTATTTGCTCTTAGTCCATTACCTGCGTATGAAAATCAGCATGCATCTGGGTTACTTCCATTGCACGTTTCTCATTGCTTCGCCATGAGGAAGAGTGGCCGAGAGAAACGGACCTCTATCTTGTCATATTTGCACCACAGGGAAGTTATAGGTTACAAACTTAGGTTACTAATAAAATGTTCCCCCAGTCTGATCAATGCTTCTCAGTACAGTCAAAAGCTTAATGGATAGGGATTAGTAAAAGAGATTTAAAGGGCGACTTGAATAGCAATGATGCATACCCAGCACTGCACGACACAGCAATGGTCGGTTAATGTAAGGGAGATGGGAAAAGTGGAAGAAGTAAACCATTCGCTCAGCCTGAAAGGTTAGTTTTTGTAAACAGACGGAGGAAATGGGCTATTTATCAGACAGCAGATAACAAACCCGAGTGCTCCACACTAGAAGCTACTTGACTGCTTCACTCTATTTGCTCACAATGGAGCTCAGCCATGTTTCTTCTGATCTGTCCTCCTTTTCTCACATCTTTTGTTCTTCTTCCCAGTTATTTTTACTCTATGTCAGAACAATTTGTGCCCCTTCAGCATGTTTTTGCAAGTGACTTCCAAACAAAATGCTTTTTTTTTGAATACATAAACATTGCTATGGGAGTTTTTTTTTTTTCATTGCTTTTGGTGTTATAATTCCTACAAAAGTTGATGTTTTATTATTTTACAAGGCAAAGGCAAGGCGAGTCAGGGCAAATCTATTTGTACAGCACATTTGAGTACAAGGACAAAGTGCTTTACATGATTAAAACATAGGAAAACTGAACAAAAGCAAGTTGAAATAAAATGTAGAAAGATTTAAACTAAATAAAACATGGGAAAATGGAAACTAGAAGCAAATATTAATGATTTTAAAAACAGTTGGACTACAAACTTAAACTAATTATATTTCAGCAAAACAGTTTAACTAGAACAGTCAAAGGCAATCCTAAACAAATGTGTTTTTAATCTGGAATTAAAGGCTTTCAGCACTTTTACAGTTTTCTGGAAGTTTGTTCCAGATAAGTGGAGCATAGGAAATAGTTCTGCTTCTCCATGTTTGGTTCTGATTCTGGGTATGCAGAGTAGGCGGGAGCCAGAAGACCTTAATGGTCTGGAGGGTTGATTCACTGATAACAAGTCTGTGATGTATTTAGGTGCTAAGCCATTCAGGGATTTATAGACTAACAGAAGTATTTTAAAGTCTATTCTCTGAGATACAGGGAGCCAGTGTAAGGACTTTAGAACTGGGGTTATGTTCTCTACTTTCTTAGTCTTAGTGAGGACGCGGGCAGCAGCGTTCTGGATCAGCTGCAGCTGTCTGATCCACTTTTTAGGCAGACCTGTGAAAACACCGTTGCAGTAATCAATTCTACTAAATATAAACGTATGGATTAGTTTTTCCAGATCCTGCTGAGACATTAGTCCTTTAATCCTGGAAATGTTCTTCAGGTGATAGAAGGCCGACCTTGTAATCGTCTTTAGATGCTTTTGGAGGTTCAGGTCTGAGTCCATCACTACTCCCAGATTTTGGAGCTGTTAACCTGTTGATCGTGGCAAATAAAGAACGAGCATTATTAATGTTTTTGTTGATGGTCTCAGAGAAGAAAGATTCCCTTGCATTTTTAAGTTTAAAGTTATATCTTTAAAGTCTCTCTTTATAGATGTCTTAGTGAACCTGGAGTCTCGTCTTTCTCCACATGCGTTCAGCTTTTTGACATTTTTTCTTCCCAGAAACAACCTTCACTTTGACTGGAGCGATGCAGTCAGTAATGTCTGAGACTTTAGAATGAAAGTTATCTACTAGTTAATCTACTGAGTTACAGGACAAAGAGGAAGTGAAAGAGTAAGCTTGGTTAAAGGTTTCAGTGGCATCGTCCTTAAAGGTATGTTTTCCTATGATGTCCCTTTGGCTGAATGAGTCAATGGAAATGATGCTTTCAAAGGTAACAGAAAAGTGATCAGATAGAGCAACATCAGTTACATGTTACAGTTACATGATGACTGTCTTCAGGGTTGTCAACGTGAATATTAAAATCTCCCATAATAAATAAACAGTCATAATAAACACATATCACCTATAGGAGGTCATTAAGATAATCAAGAAAGTATGATTTAGACTTAGGAGGCCTGTAAACATTAAGAAACATAGTTCATAAATCTACTTTTTACAGCTTTTCACAGCTTTATGGAACAAAGGAAATGTTTAGCAAAGAATCTATGACGTGGTATCTACCTTTTGTGTTTTCTTTTAAAAAAGAGAGAGAGGAATTTTAAATGCTTGAGTTGGTATTCAAGGGGTTAGGTGTTCAGAAGATTCATGATTTATTTATGGTGAGGATCTAAGTTAATAATAATAATAATAATAATAAAAAGAAAAGCTATAATAATATAATCATATTACCCTTCATTAAAAGTGTGTTTTTTTGTGTCCAGTAGTCTCAGATAAGGCACCTTATTTACACATGATTTGGCACAAAACATAAGAATTAAACAGAATCAACAATGCTTCCAGATTTCTGGTAATACTCCACCATGCCAAACACCCCCCCCACCCCCCCACATTCTCTGCTGAGCTCGGAGCAACATCCCCAGCCCTTTACCGTTGCTGTGGGATAGCTGTGGTTCATTAAACAAGAACTGCAACTAAATTTGTTTCACCTTACTCCAAGTGTATGTGAGTCTGAACAGAAAAACAACAGCTTCGTGTCAAGATTGGCAAATTCCTTATTAGAGTTCAGCAGTACATAGCAACCCAACCTTTTATTTCATTATTATTATTATTATTATTATTATTATTATTATTATTATTATTATTATTATTATTATTTATTTATTTATTTATTTATTTATTTATTTATTTATTTATTTATTTTTACAGTGGTCATTTCTTAAAATTAGCATAAAAAATGTCAAAAAAATTGCTTTAGTTTAAATTGACTTTCTCATCTCCATAATCAAGAAAATGACTTTATTTATAATTTTATAGTTTATTCTGGGGTTCTACATACATCCAGTGCAAAATTGAGAAAAATGCCTTTTGTACTTACTAAGCCAGTTATTGGCTTCAGAATGCCCCCATATTTTGGAAAAAGTTATGAGACCTTACTCAGATCCATGGGTGACACGTCTCTCTGTCCACATCGTTCATGCTCCAACTTCAGTACACGCTCACTGTAAATCTAAAAATGTCATGGTGAAATTCAGAAAGTGAGTAAGTAAATCTGAGCCTAAGTTAAGTCATCCACCCATCATCTAAACCCGCTAAACAGGGTCACAGGGGCTGCTGGTGCCTATCTCCAGCAGTCGTTGGGTAAAAGGCAGGGTACACCAGGGCAACACAGAGACACACAACCAGACACACACACACACACACACACACACATTCACACCAAAGGGATATTTGGAGAGACCAGTTAACCTCATAGTCATGTTTTTGTCTGTGGGAGGAAGCGGGAGTACCCGGAGAGAGCACAGGGAGAACAGGCAAACCCCATGCAGAGAGACCCCCGCCCAAAGCTACCAACTGCTCCCCTGTGCTCCCTAAGTCAAATCGTTCAAAATAAAATATAATGGTGAACCGCCAAAAACGGAGGAATTTTTAGATTTACTTTAATATCATCTGTTGAAAAATGAGTTAACGTCAAATGGCTCATGTTTAGCACTGTCAACTTAAATTGATTTGTTGATCTCCTTTCCTGATTTCTCCCCACTAGAACGGCCTCAGATCCACATAAAAGGTTTATATGTCCGTACTGGTTCAGTCAGGGCGCCGCGGGAGGCAGACCCTTGTCTTCCTTCTCCCTGGCACTTTGGAATGTGCGCAGAATTTGGGTTTCAGATTGTCTTGTTGGGGAAAACACCTTCATTTATCTGTCAAAGGTGAACTTTGATTCAAACATGAATGCAACTCCGTAACATCGCACAGGGCCTGACTTTCAGGATGCTGAGAACTCTGGCTGCTTGCTCTGGAATCCTGATCGGTCTTAATCTGCATCTGTGCTTTGTGACGGTGCATCGCAGATGCTGCAGAGGCACGAGAAGCCACATTCTCTGTCGATTGAACACTTTTAAACCGTTTAGTGATTTCCTTGAGGATCTGCAGACAGTCCCTCATGCCACATCTGCAATAAAATGTAGTTCTGTTATTTCGGTTCCTTTTTATTTGTTCTTTCATAAGTGCTTGACCTAATTCCGCCTCAACTTTTTCATGTTTCACATGTCTAAAGAGCAACAAACAGCTAATGACATACAAGATGTGGAATAAAGTTGACAAAATAAAACATGAAGCATCTAGTCATTAAACTGAAAGCAAGAAAATGAAATGCAACCGTAAAAATCACTTTATTGAAATGAACCTAGCAGAAACAAAGAAAATATAGGTGTGCTAGATGTAGTGTACACTGCAAAAACAGAACTAGAAATAAGTGAAATGTTCTTAAAATGAGTGTATTTGTCCTTGATTTGAGCAGGTAAATAAGATGATTTGCCAATGGAATAAGATTTTTGGACTTAAAACAGGAACAATTCATCTCCATCATCTTATTTCAAGCGCAGTATGTCTAATTATCTAATTTTAGGGGTCAAAATACTCATTCCATTGGCAAATGATCTTACTTACCTGCTCAAATCAAGCATAAATACGCTAACTTGAAGAATATTTTGCTTATTTTTAGATCAGTTTTTGCAGTGTATTTGTTGTAATGTTGCTTCTTGGCTCTAAATCTCATTCCTTAGCAAAGCTTCTTTATTTCTCAGTAAAATAGTGCCGCACTTGTGGGAGAATATTTGCTCTGCTAGATCACAAGGGGAAAGTGTGCAGAAGATTTTGAGAATGCAAGGCTGATGGCTGCTCTAAAAACATCACAGCTTTTGGAGGAAGAAGAGCTATGGTTTGAGGTGCCACCCTCCTTCATTGAAAAACGAGGCTTAACATCAATGGAGGAAATGTCAAAGCAAAAACAATTGGAGATAAGATTCTGCACTCTTAGGGATGAACTCCAAAATGTCCATGTTCGGACCACAGAGCGCGGTTTATCACAGCCGGCTTCCTGAATTTAGGGGAGCAGAGGCTTAAACAGCCTGCTTGCAGTTCTGCCCTCAGCCTCATTGAGGACCTGTGGGGTCAGGATGCTTTTTGTGCCAGAATAAGCAACACAAACACACTGGAATGCTGCTTGGTAAATGGGACCAAAGTTGATCCACAAACCAGCTGCAACCGGGGCTGCTTCAGCAACACGAGCAGGATAGCAGGCGCAGTCCATTTCTGAATGTCCAGAACACGCTGATCATCAGAACGTACGAAATACCGCGCAGGTTGTGGTGATTATTACAAAATGCGGTTTAAATGCCGTTTATTACGTCTTGAAGTCGGATATTTTTACATAAAGTAACGTTAAATTACCTTTTTTTTAAATTAAAATAGAAAACTGATTGTGATATTGACTTTATTTGTGTATAAAGTCTACGCTTCTCCGTGAATACCTCTGTCACTTGGTGGTAAAAGCCTGGCAGCTTCAGTGGAGATAATCACCCTGGATCCGTCCTATCCTGACTGGATGTTCTCAGTCTTTTCAGTACAGAGAAAATAAATGGAAATGAAAAGACATCGAAGGCAGAAAAATGCACCGTCTTTTAGCACAGCCAGTCCTTTCCAGTGTAGGCTACCACTCCGGTTGAAAACCTTTTTTTGTCCCACTTGTTTGAAGTGAGCTCTGGAGTCGGTTGGCCGTCCTTCCTCTAAAACTTTCTGTTTCCACTGACAGTCCAGTTTAGAAAAATCCTTTAGTGTAAAGATGTTGGATCTTCAATTTTATTGGAACAAATTCAGATCCTTAGGCATGTTGGCTACAACCATAGACATTATATACGTAGACGCCTCTTTACATGCAGGAGCGCATCCTGCGTCGCCGCCATCTTGGATAGGTTTCTCCTACTCAAGGCTGGCATAGCAGCCAATGGCAGTAAGCACAGAGAGAGCAACTTTAGCTGTATTTTCTGCTGCTTACAGCTGCAATAACCGAGATAACTATTGAAAGTAGAACACGTGGTGCAGATCACCATTTTGGGCTCAGATTTGGTCTGAAGCTAAGTTTTTATTTGGTGAGAACAATGCATAAACCCAACAGATGGACCATAATTTTATACTTATTAATCTGTTTTCGCTGTATTTCACAAACTAAGGCTGAATCATGCTGTCAAATTAAGGAACCCTGGAGTTACAGAGTACAAACACGTGCAAGAAGCTGTGCAGAACCACTCACGGGTCTGAAGCTCCAGCCCTAGTTGTAAGCAGGGTGGTGTAAGACACTGGAATGATCTGGACATTTTAAAGAACACTTTCTAGGCCTTTAAAATATGTGTGTTTGCATGCACTGCATGCAAAATATGAAGAAATTATTGTTGGTGTGTAGAAAAGGCTCAGGCTTGTGTGTGAGAGAGTGAAATACATTTAAATGAACAAACCAACTTGTTTCAGTACTGATTTGTAATAGCAATGTCTCTTTGTTTAAGAGCATAAAACAAAGTATTTCAGTATGAAATCACATATTTATACGTTAATATGCCATATGTCTGTCTGTTAAAGACCATACATTTATGAAATGTACATTGTACATTTGTAAATTTTTCCACTTTTTATTCAATATTTTACCTATTATTAATTTTTCCTCAATACGATTATGTTACTAGAGCCGCGCCTTTTACCCGTCACGGCCTCAGGTGCTTTCCAAAGACTTTGATCTTACCGAGGTACAATTCTAAGAAAGAAGAATGTCGTCACCAAGAGCTACTTTTAGTCACAGGATTGTTTTGTGAATGTGGGCCCAGAACCTCAAGGTTGTGCTTGGCAGGGACTTGGAGCAGCTGGTCTCTGTAGGTTCTGGGGATTTTGTTGACCTTGCGGGGATGCCCACACATGGGTCGGTGAAAGCGGGCTCCGCAGGTCGTCCAGTGACACTCCACAGACGCTGTCCGACTGTGTTACCTCGTGGCCGCCGCCGACAGCCGAGTTAGAGTAGCTCCAGCGCATTTGTAGCCGGAGGAATGCAAACAGCAGCACCGAGCACGCTCTTGGGTTTACATTCCACCATAGAAATAACAGTTTCATTTGGGCCGGCCGGCCACACCGACTGGGATCCAGCAGTAAACAGACTGATCCGCTAATCCCTGCAGCTGGGAAGCAGCCAGTAGTGATTTGGTGCTGACGCACCTTGGGCACCATTGTCCTGGAAGTGATTGTGTATCTGTGTGTTTGCTTTCAGCTGCAGCGTCGCGGCTCCACCATGAGCAGCAGCGCCGGGCCTCCTGCCGGCAGGCTCGGCCACTACGAGATCAAGGGCCTCCTGTTCTCCTTCCTGCACATCGCCAAGACCTTGTCGGAGGGTCAGTCACAGACCTACACATGCAACCCCTTAATTCTATAAATTGGCTTTGACTCGAAAGGAGTTCAGAGAGTGGGTGCGTGTCGGCTTATGGAAAAAACAACAACTGTCTTGCAGAAACTCTGACGGCCTACTGGAGCAAACTCAGCCCTCAGGACATCATGAACTTCCTCAGCTTGCTTGAGTGAGTTGTATGGGAATACAGAAACTATTCTCTACTTGTCTGGTTGTTACACCCTCTAAACGTTTTAGTGAAACTGGGTACCAGTCCAGTCATGTCTGAACTTGGTTGGAGTTATTCCCTGCTCCTGGCAGGGAATAACCTGTTCTCGGTTATGCAATCCAAATGCCAACAGCAAAGGTGAGATCCATGGTTTCTTGTTTGTTTGTTTTTTTCCCCTGCAGGACTTGTATTATCCAGCTCCGATACATCGGAAAGAGAAACATTAGCAGGTGAGGCGGCAACCCACTACAACCCAAGAACAGCGTTGTTATCTTAATGTCAGCGGATTCAGCTGCTGCACAGGGCCATGACTTCAGGGGGATTTCTTGTCAGATCAGCCTACACTGTCTGATTTTAATGCTACCTTGGGTTTCATCCATCTTAAGCATTTACATCCTGAGCAGTAAATTATTAATTTATGATTTTCTACACGAACAAATTACAGTACAACTTACACGAGCCTAAATTAGGGTGTTACGGAAAGGTTGATTTATTTTAGTGTTTTGGGTCAGAAGTGGAACACAAAATGTCCCGAGTCGCTGCTTATTCGGATATTTCATTCCTTTTGGTGGTCAGTACGGCTTCAACGTTTTCCA
The DNA here is from genome assembly GCF_011125445.2 of Fundulus heteroclitus. NCBI lineage: Eukaryota > Metazoa > Chordata > Actinopteri > Cyprinodontiformes > Fundulidae > Fundulus > Fundulus heteroclitus. The sequence goes on from NC_046374.1 coordinate 7,561,871, forward strand.
CAGGGCCTCTGGTGTCATGATCTTCAGGTGTTTGTGTTACGCTCAGCGGGCCGTGCTTCCTATAGTTGCTTTTCCCTCACGGTCTGTTCATTAGTTGCTACTTTTGTGGACTGTTTGATATGCTGGTGACTTCCTTCTGTATCCTTCGTGTCTGCCCTCTGCTCGGTCTTCTCTCCTTCCCTGAGCTCTCAGCCTTCGCTGATCTCTCCTCTGGAAGCCACACCTGCTCACCATACCTCCTCCTCTCCCTCTCAGTGTTTAAACAGTTACCAGTCTTTGCTCTTTGCCAGGACCCGCGGCCTCATTGTGCCTAGCCTGTAACCTTCCCGGTCATTAAATATGTCATACTCACCACGCTGCTCCTGAGTTCCCGTTTGCATCTTTTTTTCCTGCCAGCAATCCCTCGTTCGTGGCCTCCGGTCCACTAATAAAAATATGCAAAGCAAAGTGAGTGACTGCATCATTATTCACCCCCTGTAACCTGACTGACCAACTTAGCGAGAGATACAGCTAATTGTGTCCCAGTCGTTGAACTGCATTTTATCTGAGAGCTGCAGACGGGACAGTCATGTGACTGTAACGCAGCACCTGCATCTGGGAGGTCTGGTTTCTGGCTCCTCGGTTTTACTGCTTCAGTTACAACCTGCAGACAAACAAACACTCCCGAGTAACTCGCAGAAAACGCCACTTAAAATCACAAGTCGGCATATGGCCATAAAAAGCTTTATGACGCATAGCTCTCACAGTTCAGTCCATCAGTAAGACATGAAAGGAATAATAAATCTAAATCTGCCCACAAAGTGAAAAAAGTCCTTTTAATCTTGTGCCTCCACCCCCCAGGAGCCAGGACGTGTGCGTGTCGAAGCTCTTCTCCTCGGACAGGAAGTCTCAGACGATGCCGGCCATGCGCTACAACCGTGCTAGCCTGATGCAGAACAAGATGCACCAGTTCAGCACCATGGAAACCTCCCTCACCCTCAACATGGGTAACTCCCTACCACCACTACACCAAAACACACCGTCTCTCTGACGTTGGCTTCCTTAACCGTTCCTCAGACTTTGAGCGTGGCCAGATGTGCGTGTTAGAATATGTTTACGTCGCTCCAGAAAGCTCAGCTTCTCTCGGTGTTTACGCTGCTTAGTGCAGTTCTGGTGACGCTTTGGGGAACGTTTTTAAGGAGTTGAGGAGGAAATTGCAGAGCCAGTAAAGGTGTAGGCTGTGCTGGATCTACCAGCCGGAAACTAAATGATGAACTCTAGTTCAGCTTTGTTCCTGCGTCAGAGAATCGTTTTCTCCCTGGTTTATACGAGGACAGAAGTCATCAAGGAGACGTAAAACCTCAGTTAGAAAGGACACAAATGTTGAGTTATTTCGTTTAATTCCATTTGTTAGATTTTAAAAATATTTCTATGGTATAATGAGGAAATTCTATGGTATTTTAGGCATTTTTATTTAAAACAAAGAAAATAATAACAATGTTTACGTTTTAATTTGTCTTTAGGTTCTCGTGTTAGCGGTTAGCATGATTAGCATCAAAGCCTGTATTGTCCGGAGAACGTAGACTCTTACCTGAACCTGGAAATTCTGATAATAGTTGCCCTCCTTTTTCCATGGGCTCCGCTTGGCTCTGCCCGCTTTGGGAGCACTTATTATACATTTTTTCTCGTCCCAGGCTGGCTTTTTTCATACCTCCTCAGGAGGTGATACGACCGGAGCTGAGCAGGGCCCAAATGTGACGTGAGCCGACTGCTGTTCACTGATTGGCTGAGGGCCAGGAGAAAAAAGAAGGTTTTATCAGAGAAAGTGCAGGGAAAGGAGCTACATTAGTATTCATTTTATATAAATCTTTTTTTTTTTATTGAAAAAATTGGAAAAAAATAATCAAGATGTTCTAGCATATACAATAATACAAACATTATATGTATTTTTGTATCTATGTTTTTATTTATATGGATTTATTTACTTTTTTATTCTATTGTTTGCTTTTTTTAAGGAAAATTCCTAAAAGTGTTAAAGTCACACAGTAATGCTTAACAGCGGCAGAGCGCACAACAGCGAGGCCCCAGGAGGCGTTCGGACGTCTCTGGCCAGGCGGTTACTCTTCAGGCTGACCTAAGTATCCAACTAAAAAAATATAAACAAGTAAAGGCAATAGCAGTATATTAAATAAAAAAATTTCAACCTAGTTATTTAAAAAAAGACTTTTACATTCATAAGATGTCATTTATCACACTAGGGAAGGAGACCATTTGCCCATCATCTTGCATACTGATTTAAGACCTGTGAATTGTCAGCAGAAACACGCAGGCCCAAGAATTTGAGCAGCACCATTCGGTCCGCTGGCGACATGTTTGGCTCAGACCGCATCCCTGGCACACACAAGTTTACCTGTGGAACCTGGACGGCAGTGTCTGATTTGCCAATGAAATGAGATTTTTACACTTAAAATAGGAATGACTCATCTCTATCATCTTATTTCAAGTGCAGGATGTTTAATTATCTTATTTTAGGGGTGAAAATACTCACTCCATTGGCAGATCATCTTATTTACCTGCTAAAACCAAGGATAAATGCACTAATTTCAAAAAAATTTTACTTATTTTTAGTTCTGTTTTTGCAGTGTAGCTACACCAAGACACAACCCTAGCCGGCAGTGGGTAGGAACCAGTTCTGGAGGGTGGCCACGGATGCTATGTGAATATGTGGTTCTGTTCACTGAGACCGTCTGTTATTCACCTGCCAGCTGAGGATCTCAGAGTCGATTCACTGCAAAGCTCCAAACGTTTGTTCAAACGGCAGTTTTGCTGCGCTGCAGGGACGAGCGTAGACTATTTGCGCAGCTTGTTTGTCAAGAGATTAAAGTCGGCTGCTTATAGATCCCACGGTGTTATGTTTCGCGAGTGCGCAGGTTATGGAGAAGGCTTGTTGCTAGATGTCAGGTGTGGGCCTCAGTAATGCCTGACACATTAAAGGGGGGGAAAAAACAAGATTGCGGATCTGGAACGCATTTATTGGTGGTTAAGGTCGTCTTTCAAAGTTCCAGAAAATAAACTGAATCCGTTGAAAATGTTTGATTCGGATATGACGTCTCAACAATAATAACCGACCAGTAGAAAAAGTGCTCAGGGCTTCGTTGTGCATTCTCTTCCCGTCAGCTCAATGATTTTATTTGTTTCAAACGATTACCTTAGTGAAAAACGTTTTTTTCTGGTTCCTCCATAACGGTTTAGACAGATTTACAGTCCATTGTTCACATTTCGTGTGAAGTGATTCATCTGGGGTTTAACGGCGTCTGTCACATATACACGCCTCACTTCTCAGATCGTCCCTGGGTTTTGCAATCCTGTGCTACTCGGTGCATCGCTCACTTAAAATCCTGATAAAACCCACTGAAAGTGTGTAAATGACACACGTGTTGTGGCCAAACACATTCTGACCTAAATCTAGCTTGATATTTGACCACTCTTCCTGGCAGAACCGCTAGCTTGATGCCCGTCTGCATGTCTTCTGGATCATTATTCTGTAGGAAAATGTTTCCCGTTTTCAGCTTTTTTTTTTTTTTTGAAAAGCGGACTCGTTTGGAGCGGAATCACCCGCAGCACCATGCTGCCACAGCTCTGTTTGACACACGGCACGGTGTTTTTGGTTTTAGAAAGCCAGACACTGACTCGTTTGAACTAGCTTGTCATTATAGCCAGGAGACTCAGTCGTTGTGTCATCTGACTGTAAAGCCTTTCTCCTGAATCCGTTTGGCTCGTCCACGTTGGCGCCTGCAACTGTTGTTAAAGTTCAGAGATGTCAATTAAGGAGCAGGTTGGTTTTTTTATTAATTTTTTTTATCTGCACCCCTTTGAATTATGGTCATAAAACTCACTTTACTGTAAAGAAGCTTCCGCAAGCTTAGTGTTAGTCAGCCTTATCCTTTCCTAAAGCCAGTTTTGATGGTGGGGTTTGGGATCGTTGTGCCTGTTGGAGCAGCTGGATGTTTGAAACACATGTTTCAAACTAGGGCAGGACGATAATTCAGCAACAATATATATTGATGGATAGATGTGAGGTTCAATAGAAAAAATACAAATAAATAAAAAAAGTTCAACAGAAGAACAGTTTTCCTTCCTTTTGCATTCTAGCCTATCATGAAGGTTAATACCATTATATTAACCTCCCAACCAATTACAAACTCAGACCAATGAACGCTCTGTCACCAAGCTTCAAAGAGTCATTTTTTTTTTTGGTAGAAAGTTTAAAGGGTTGTGCTTGAATTCAGTGTTCTTTATTTAAGAATAGGTAATTGAGCAACAGCATAAAATGGCCAGGGCTGCACTTAAAACATATGTTTTGAATTTTTTGATAATTATCGATATCGATCAATCAGATCTCTATTTAATCGACATGCTTTTTCTCTATATTGTCCAGTCCTATTTCAAACATCCAGCTGTCGATCTGTGGGAAAGTTGAAGAAAGTGGAAGTTGTTCCACTATTTTTCCATAAATTCTTCATTGCCCAACCAGAGAACAGCAGACGCCTAAGAATATGGAAAGCATGCAGTTTTTCTGACACGCTGTGAATCCGTAACCTTCACTGGCTGCCTTTTCTCGGGTAAGAAACCAGCTCTCCGTGTCTGTGTTGAAGGGACGGGGCCGTCGGAGGCGGAGATCCACCATCAGGCTCTGCTGGAAGGCAACATCTCCACCGAGGTGTGCCTGAGCGTCCTGGACGTCCTCTCTCTTTTCAGCCAGTGTTTTAAGGTCAGCAACGCAACCCTCTGACCACGTCTACGCACGGAGGCGGTAGCGGTTATCAAGCCCATGCCTCATCGTGTTAAAATCCCTTTGCTCACGGCAGACCCAGCTGCTGGACAGCGACGGTCACAACCCCCTGATGAGGAAAGTCTTCGACGTCTACCTGACCTTCCTGAAAGTGGGCCAGTCCGAAGCGGCCATCCGCCACGTGTTCGCCTCGCTGCGGGGTTTCATCAACAAGGTGTCCACACGCACACACACACACACACACACACACACACACACACACACACACACACACACCCACACACACACGCAGGCTGAAAGGCTGCGTTGGTGTTTTATAGTCTGCACATGTCAAAGTAAAAGGAGCTGTTTGTTTGGACACAGTCTGGCAGAAACACGGCAGCTCACTCGCGATTTTATTATCCCATTTTATTATCTATTATTATCTTTCCCTTCATCAACAACCTGAGTAAGAAGCTCCCCTGAAACGGCCTGGCTCTCTGGGAGAAGGGATGCACCGTGTTGTTTATCTCAGGCCTGGCTGTCTTGAGTTACACGCTGTCTTAGTTTTCCCATTCCTGTGTACATCTTTTTTTATTTTTTTATTTGCTATTTACATTCCTTTTTATCCAAGCTGGAAGCTCCAGCACGACTGGACGGCAGACGAGCGAGGGAGCGTAAGCACCTCCCGAAGGAGGGCTTCACCCACTTCCTCGTGGCGTCCTGTGATAACATCAGCCTATCGGTGGAGGCATCGGCGGGCATCGAGTGGGGGAAGACTGTGTTCCAGCACGTTTTCCCTCCGACAGCCAGAACGCGAGAGGCTGTCACGGGGCGTTAATGTCTGTAATGTAATGTCTGCAGCATAAAGACGCTTTATGCTGCAGAATGATGGAAGTCCTTCTGCCTTCCCGCCGTTCACACACGATGCCATTCGCATGAATAACAGCTGTCCTGTCAGCAGGTTTCTCCCACCTGAACCCTGGGTCTGTGCAGCTCCTCCCAAGTTTCCCTGCGCCTCTTGGCTGCTTCTCTGATCAACGCTCCCTTTGGTGCAGCTGTACCATACTCACATCCATTTCACATCCTAAATTGAACAGCCATCTGTAAGATGTTCAAAGCTTAGGGACACAACCTAACCGTAGCGTTGCATCGCTTGGAGAGTTTACAAAATAATAAAGAAGCACATGTAAAACCCTACAGACCTCAATTAACTTCTTAAAAGTTAAAGTTTAGAACCAATATAGTATATTTAGAAAAGGTTAGCACTGCCAGGAGATAGCCTTTTCTCCGTAAGACAGGACCATGCAACACAAGTTGGCTTTGAAGGGTTTAATCTCAACCAAGCAGAAGCTGGAAGAGTCCAACGTGGGGACGTCCATCTCAGCGTTGACCCTCGACTACTCTCTGTAGGTTTTCCTTGATTCGCTCTGTAAAGTGATCAGGAGGTGAAATACATGGAAATGTTCTTGTCTTCATGGAATGCCCCCCCCCCCCCCCGAACTCTAAACACCAACTTTCATTTGGTCTGGAGACGCGGCTGTATTTTGGTTTCACTTTTTGAACAATCAGATAAACTGTAGGGATATGAGATCTGAGCTATAACTGGAGGTAATCTTGTTATCTTGTTAAGGGGGAGGGGTGGCCCAGCGGTGTAGAGCAGGGTGCGTCTGTTCTGGGAAGCCTCCACGCCCACATTCTGCCACTCTGGGTCCCTGAGCAAGGCCCTCAGCCCCAGAATGCTCCCCAGGGACCACCCAGTGGGAGCCCACTGCCCCCTAAGGGACGGCTTAGATGCAGAGGACATGTTTAATTGGAATTTACAAAGCCTTTTTGTTGTGTTTTTTTTTTTTGCGGTGTAAGTTTAAAATATACACACATACAAGGTCATCTAATAATAGGCACTCTGGTCGGAGTTGACTGTCCTTTAAGATGACCCAATTTTTTTGTTAGCAAACCAAAACTATGAATACAATAAAACAAAAATCAAAACAAGACATCACACACACCATTTAGCGTCGAACCGAGGTGCAGTGTGCTCATTCTATGCAGTTTTCTTGCTTTTCCAATCCTTCTCCACCTCCATACGTCTAGAAAGTACCCATAATCCAACTGGTTCACGCAGCTTAAAAAAGTCAGGTCGGTGTTGTCTTGTATATTGTAACCATCCATTCCACATATTGTTGAATTTATAAAGTTTCGTCTTCATACAGGTAATGATAATCATCTTTATCTGTATAAAGATGATTATTGTTGTTGTTCTTATTAATCTGTCCATTTTCTGTTGGATTCCAAAACTCGTTTAAGGGACACTTTTAGTTTTAGTCACGGGTTGCCATTTCAATGTCCGATTCTAACTAAATTTAGACAAATTAGTTTTTGTGTCGTGGTGCTTTTATAAGGCTGTTGTTTTTTTCTCTCAATGGTTTTATGAGTTTTTAATATGTTTGCAAAGCTAGGCTGAACCCTCACGTCCACAGGTTTTTATCGTCCCTGCGTCCGGCTCCCAGCCTGACGTCCTAACCTCGGCGCTCCGTTCTCGGCTCTGCGTTTGATCCGCTAACGCGCTCTCCCTCCCCAGTTCCCCTGCGTGCTGTTTAAAGGCCGCGTGACGCTGTGCGAGGACCTGTGCTGCGAGGTGCTCAAATGCTGCGTCTCCAAGCTGGCGGCGCTGAGGGCCGAGGCGTCGGCGCTGCTCTACCTGCTGATGAGGAACAACTACGAGTACACCAAGAGGAGGACCTTCCTGCGCACGCACCTGCAGGTACGCCGTGGATTCCCATTAACAAGGAGCCCACCCCCCCTCCCCCGATGGATCCATGTGTGGGCTTCTCTGAGAGACGTGAAGAATGTGAAGTTGATACGATTAAACGCATCCTGCTGAGTTTCTGGCTCTTCTTCTGTCATAGTAGCCGACAGCTGTTCCCGCTGGACCCTGGCCCAACCTGCTCCATTTCAAACACATTTCTGCCTCTTTCCCCTAATGTTTTCTCCCCCCCCCCCCTTCCCGCCGTCCGCAGATCATCATCGCGGTGAGCCAGCTGATCTCCGACGTGGCGCTCACGGGCAGCTCCCGTTTCCAGGAGTCCCTCTCCATCATCAACAACTTCGCCAACAGCGACAAGGCTATGAAGGTAGAGCAGAAGCTCGCCGGGTCAACATTTAGTTTACGTAGAAAAAGGTGTGGAAACTCGTGGAGAGATTCTGTGTAGCCCTGAACTCTTCGTAAGAAAAGCAGGATTCTGCTCGAGCACGCCTCTGTGATCCAAATCTTAGGTTATGTGGGACTCCTCCAGACATCCAGTACTTCCTGTCTCTGTGGTCAAATAGCTCAGTAGCTCTGACTGTAAACTTTTCTCCAGAGGGTATACGGATCATCTGCATTAGGCTCATTCTGTCAGGCATTGAGTTGGGCAACAGGATTCTGCCACCTCCATGGTGGGTTTGACTTTTCCAAGCATCTGTCTTCCTATTGTGGACAAATAGTGCAGTTTTAGCGTTGTCTGATCTTGCAACTTGTCTTCTGAGCTAACTGCTCAGTCCAACTGAGCCCTCAGCAATCAGGATCGCTGAACGCTGAGGGCATGTTTCGCTCTGGTCGGGCCATATACTAAAACCTCCAGCGCCGCTTGTTGTTACACCTTTTGTCCGCACCGTTTTTATCCTGGTGTCCCTGTCCTGCAGTCCACAGCGTTCCCCGCCGAGGTGAAGGGTCTGACCATGCGGATACGCACGGTGCTGATGGCCACGGCCCAGATGAGGGAGCACGAGAAGGACCCCGAGATGCTCCTGGACCTGCAGTACAGCCTGGCGCGCTCCTACGCCAGCACCCCCGAGCTGCGACGCACCTGGCTGGACAGCATGGCCAGAGCGCACCTGAAGAACGGAGACCTGTCTGAGGTATCAGCAGGAGGAGGCGGGGGAAAGTGCTTTCACTTTGTGGCTTTTGTTCATCGCCTTTAATTAAATCCTAGAATCTCTTCCAAACCTATTTGTTGTTTTCCCCTTGTGACTGCAATGTGGACCAACCGGTCCCCGCTTTGAGAGCGCACTCCAATTCTTTTAATGTTTCACTTTCTTTGTCACACAGCAGCTATTTGAACAACAAATAAGTGAGCTGTGCAAGTTGAGAGAGAGTGTTATGTGTGAGTGGCGCGGGCTTTTTCTCAGGAACAAACGCCCTGTGCAAATATCTTCCCAGCATTCGTGATCCACCCTCCGCCATTGACTTTAATGGGTCTTGAAGTGTTGGACAGTAGGAACGTAAACGATGATTAAAAGCTGCCACTGAGGCCAATCATTAAGGGATAGTAGTGGGAATTAAAAGGCACAAAATGAAAAGGCCCGCACTGGACATACCGTAATCTGCAAGGCTTTCATTAGTTTACTGCGTGCTTCCTGCTTCCTTTTCAGTATGTTGACATGTTGCTTCTACCCAAAAGACCAACAAGTCTTAGGAAGCTGCACCAGTGGTGCACGAACAGGTGCACTGCATCTCAAAGTTAGGTTCTAGAAAACTAAAAACAAAACTAAGGCCTTCAAGAAGCTGCTTTCTGTGTCCAGGTCATTTAAAAACACTTTTAATAGTTTCATGACCTAATTGAGAGTCACAGCCTTTCGTAGGCTTGGGTTATTTATAGCACCGTCCATAATTATTAGCTCCTTTGGGAAAGACTATTAATGATCCATTAATACATTTAAAAATCTTTTTCCATTGCGTGATCTCACGCTGATAATCTCTGTGAGCCACAGCATCACCGTCCCTCCCCCATGCCTACAAGTTGCCACCAGGCTTTTTTTCTGCATATCCATCCGTTGTTTCACACCAAAGCCACCGGAAAGTGTTCCAGCTTAGCCTCATCGGACTAAAGCACGCGGTTCCAGTCGAGGTCCCGGCTGAAAGCAGCAAACTCTGCACGCTCACGTTTGTGAACCAACAATTTGTTTAGCGTTTCTGGCAAACACAGCAAAAAAGGGGAGCTATAAATTAGTAAAATGTCCCTGAAACTAGTGTATTTGTCGTTGATTTTAAGCAGGTAAATAAGATGATCTGCCAAAGGAAATAGGAATAATAGGAATAAAATAGGAACAATTCATCTCCATCCTCTATTTTAAATTGCATTATATCTAATTATCTTATTTTAGGTGAAACAATACTCATTCCATTGGCAGATCATCTTATTATGCTCAAATCAAAGGGCAAGTTCCCTTTTCGCGGCGCAATTAATGTTGTGGACACTTGGTAACACCTTAACGAGTTCTTTTAGCTCCCTGACCGTCCCGCTCAGTGTACACAGGTCCTCATCCACTCACAAAGTCATTTGTTTGTCTATTATCGCTTTGTTCATAGACTGTGTGTTAACTTTAAAAAAAATGTTTTGTTATATTTATTTTCCAATTAGTGCCACCAATAGACGTGAGAGGGATAATTTGATCCAAAACTAGGTTACAAAAGAATTGCCCTTTGGAATGTATGAAGCGGTCGGAATCTGAATGCAGGACAAAATGTCAACCGAGAACAACAGAGCAATTTAAGATAATTGGCGCAAAGGTATTAGTGTCTTCACAGGAAAGTTTCCAGGTCTGACTGCATCATCGGGGCTGATTGTTTCTTTAATGTTTTTATGGTTTGGTTTCCATTCGTCGGGGACGTCGGCGTGGTGGCATGCGAGCCGTGTGGAATCCTGCGAGTGTCGTGTTCCTGAGGCTCGACTCTCTTTTCATTGACCCGCTGTTTGTGCCGCTCTCTCTCCGCAGGCCGCCATGTGCTACGTCCACGTGGCCGCGCTGGTCGCCGAATATCTGCACAGAAAAAGTAAGTCCCAACACAAACACACGCTACTGTCTCATGCAAATCTCGCCTTAAAATAATCCCCCCCCCCCCAAACAAATGTGAGGCGGCCGTCTTCGAGCGGTTAGCAGCGCCGGCTTATCTCTGAAGCACGGCGTCTGTGTTGGCGTTTTCTCCGCTCTCCCGTGGGACCAGCTGACCCACAGAGTTGCTCTCCATGCAGGAGGAATTCCTCCGAATGGACCTAGTGTGAGTCGATCAGGCGCGTGACGCGAGTCTTTCTTTTCTGCCCCCCCCCCGTTGATCAGAGCTGTTCCCGTGCGGCCTGGCCGCTTTCAAGAAGGTCACCTTGAACATCGACGAGGAAGCAGCCATGAAAGAGGACACAGGCATGCAGGACGTCTACTACACAGAGGTGTGGCCTGCTTATTGTCTTCTCATTGCACGCACTGCTAATTGGTTTTGACAAGCGCAGAGTCAGATGCTCTAAAGAAGACTCATCTGTTGTTTTTTGGAACGTGTGTCAACAGTTTTAAGCCAGGCTTTAATACAGCAGAGCTCATAATATTCTGAAGGAGACCTTTCTGCTGAAAATGGACCTGATCTTCCCTTTCTCTCTCTCTCCCCCCCCCGTCACAGGAAGTCCTGGTGGAGCACCTGGAGGTCTGCGCCGAGGCCCTGTGGAAGGCCGAACGCTACGAGCTCATCACGCACGTGGCCAAACTCATCATCCCTGTCTACGAGAAGCGCCATGACTACGAGGTAGGAGAGCATCCTCCCCGCACTCCTCAGCCTGGGTTAGCTGTTTGTTTTATCAGCATCTCTCCATTTGACCGCCCATTCACTCTCTATGACGGCGAAACCAGCATTTCCTCCACTCGGCCGTTTTCCTCAACCTGCTCAACTCGTTCTGAGTCATGTGGGCTGTGACAGAGGATTTTACGCAACGCTGATTCTTCTCTCTTCCAGGCGAGCCACTCGTTAGTCCCCAACTGACAGGCGGTGCTGAAAGGTCTTGCGCATAAAAAGCAGAGCTGCACGCCGACGCAGGGTCACATCCGTGGGGCTGTTTAGCGCCGGCGGGCTCAGCGATCCCATCCCACGTGACCTCTACGCGCTCCGCATGAATAACCACAGCACGTCTCGCAGGATGTCGTTAATGTTTGCGTCTCTGGTGTTGCTCCAAGGCGTCACCCTGAAAACACACGCGATGCCTCTAAATTGACCGTGTAGTACCGGCCGGATGTTCGACCACCCGTTCTGTCAGAGTGGTTGCAGTTCGTTTAAGCCGGTTGAAATCCTGGAAGCCCGTTCCTCACTGCCTGCTTTGTCCATTTTTAAAATCAGCTTTTATGTGCATCTGGAGTCAGAGTCTTGTTGGAAGACCAAAACTTTTTCTCCAGAAGGCATTCGCCCTAACCATATGGGTAACAACAATTTTGGCCCATCTACAATTTATTATTATTATTATTATTATTATTATTATTATTATTATTATTATTATTATTATTATTATTATTATTATTATTATTATTATTATACTGTGATAGACTGGTGACCTGTCCAGAGTGTACCCCGCCTCTCGCCCATTGACAGCTGGAGATAGGCACCAGCACCCCACAAGGGATGGGCGTGTTAAAAAAAGGATGGATGGATGATAAAAATAATACATTTTATTTAAAAGCATTTTTTAAATCCTCAAAGACACTTTACAAAAGAAGTCTATCAAATCAACAAAATGATACACTAAACACTCTAAAGCACACAGCAAAATAGAGTATGTCTATATGTATATATATATGTACATATATATATATATATATCTTTTTGTATATTGTTATTTATATATTTATAAATGTTATATATATATATATATATATATATATATATATTTTTTTTTTATTAAATAAAATGCAAAATACTTCAGCACATGACTTTTTCAGTACTTGATAGTTTTAGAACATAACATAAAAGTATATAGCATTTGAAATTTTCAAAGTTTTAAGCCCCCCCGAACATGAGAAAATCCTCATTATTCCATGCTGTAGCGCACATATTCCCTAGTTACTGGGGGGAAATAGGGAGTACCAATATGGTGGCTGGTGGCTTCAAAGCGACTCGTTCTAATAGTGGGCTATTAGCACTCCAGTGCATAATAGAGATCAGGGTGTGGGCTTACAAGGGCTCCACCTTTCTGGCTTTAGGATTTTCCTGCTGAGCAGAGATGCATTTTTTTCAGAGTCAATTCGTCTTGAGATGCTCCGAAAGGTTGCCGTCGCTCCTCGTGGTGTCTTTGGTGAAAAGTAAAAAGCGGTTTAAAAGCCCAGAGGAAGCAAACAGCCGTCTGAGACCAGCGACAGGAGCTGGAACATCTGCAAGGGACGCGCTTTGGTTTTGTTCTGGACCTGAGCGCTGGCAGTCAGACGCGGTTGTACAATATATCTTGTTTATTTCCCCTGCTGAGTCTCGGGCATGTTGAAATGTTGTCCCAGAAGAGCTGCCACCGCCAGCCTGTAAGCTGAAGCAGCCTAAAACCAGCCGTACAGGCTCGTCTTAGAAGGCTGGGGCTCAACTTAACAGTGTTCTGCTCAATGCAGCTCCTTTCAGTCAATTGTCTATCTGATTTTTATTAGGTAAGCTGCTAGATTATCCTCCTGCACCTTGTAAAGATATCGAGTACTCCCCCATTTGGGTTTTATTACAACCACAACTTTATTGTATTTGAGTTGGCTTTTATGTGCCAGAGCAGCACAAAGGGAGCACATAGCTGAAGGGTGAAGTGTTATGGTATGACGTGGATGATACACGCTTTTACAAGGCTTGGCCCTGTCATTTGGCAATTAAAACTGGCACCTCACCTTTCAATACTGGCATCATTCAACTTTCTCCTCCTTCTCCTTCTCTCAAACAAGATTGCTTCCATTATGTTAGATCTTTTCTTCTGATTAGGATCTTTTCCAAAGCTTTTACTGCCGCCGTCGCTAAATCCTGCCTAAAGAGAAATATCCCTCAGCACCTCCATGCATAAGAAAAACAGACCCGTCTCTCATTTGCCATTTTTAAACAGAGTTAAGCAATTTTCTGAAATGAATGGTATCACAGAGACTGGGTTTATTTCTTCACCTGGATCTGAACAAACCATCAGTACTGGTATGATCAGGCTTAAGTGCAGTACATTTTACTCAGTGGACTAATGATGGGAGACCTCTCTCCAGGGCTGTTCTGACGCGGTTCTAATCCAATCTGACATACATTTTTTTGGCAAACAAGGGAAATCCAGCATCTAAATGTTGCAGGACAGGACATGGAGTTCCACAAGGCTCCCTTTTAAGACTTATTAGTTAATACATGTTCGCTGGCAGATACTGCATTCTTTTCCATTGTGATGTTTTCTGTTGCAGGGCCTTCTGATGACTCACGGGCTATTGGTGCACATTTCAAATCTATCGTAGATACGATGCTTTGGAAGGCCAGGAATTCACATTATCCTAGTTCTAAACTCTTCCTTGGCTCTTTTTAGGGTTTTAGAATGGATTTTAAGGTGTTTCAATAATATGTACTAATGGTCTTAATCCCACATGTATCAGATGTTGGTGTGTAAGCCACGGAGCATCTGAGAAGGGTCCTCTAAATTTACCCAAAGTAAAAACAAGAACTCACAATGAGGCATTGTTTGCTGCTGCCCTCAGCTCTTCCATACGGAGCCCGGTAGAGCTCACTTTAAGTGATATTTTTTTTCAGGTCGTGATAATATGTGAGCACGTTTCCTTTAATTGAGCCCTCGAATTAATAAAACTTATTTGAGCACACGTTTTAATTATTCGTGGGTGCGTTTTGCTAGATCAAGATCTCGAATATACTATAACGTGCTCATGTTTACATGTGTCAAGACAATATTGAGTGCACGTTTTACATATTGTGGCCACGTTTAAGTAGATCGTGCAGACAATGTTCTATAACCATGTTCACTAAATTGTGCTCTCGTTTTAGTATGCTTAAAATTAGAGCTCAATTTAGTAAAATGAGCTCACAATATAGTTAAACGAGAGCACATTCTCTCAACATGCACCCATATTAGCACCCTTTTCAAATTTCATTTGATCCTAAATAGTTAAATCTGTAGTTTTATTGATACACAGGTCAGTGTACTTCTAGACTTAAACAATAATGAATCATTGATTTTACCATACTTTTTGCTCGTTTTTATTTTTGCTACTTATTATGTTTTCTTAAAATTCGTTTCATACCAGCTCCTCACCATAATCAACAACATCACAGTTTTGTATCCTCAGCTCTTCAAACCAGCATTACCTTATTTAAAGACACATTTTTTTATTTTATTTTTTTATTTTTGTCCTGACCTGTTTAGCCAGTTATGTCATGTGAACAGAATGAAAATAACGTTTATTGTCCCTCAGTGGGGGAAATGCAGGCCTACCAGCAGCAAAGCGACAGGTAAAATGGAAGCGTCCACACGGTCACAGATAATAACAAAAACTACAGGAACAAGAGACTCTACAGTAATTTCCTGCAGTCCAGGGTATAATGAGGACACACTGTATATATATGATGCACCTCGTCCTACTTCACATCTTCTTCCTATGATTACTGATTCTGAGCTGACGTGACATGTGAATTTCTCCAATTTGAGATCAATAAAGCCTATCTTATCTTATCTTATCTTATCTTATCTTATCTTATCTTCCTCCAAGGGGAAAACAAATACTGCACTCAATGTGCAACTGAGTATAAAAGTACAAAACGTGCTTATTTGTTCCTGAGAAAACAACAACCTACTTATTTACAGGGTTATGGAAAAAAGTTTCAAATAACAGCGGTGATGTAAAGACTTATCGGGTGTGTGGAGAGCTGCCATGGTTCTGAAAACAGCAGCTGGGGAGGAAGGATGCTGTGCACCGAGGATGCAGCGCTTCATGCATGGGGTGGAAGACATTGGCCGTGTTTCATTTTCCTCCACCTTTATTACCCCCTGCTCTTGTCTTATCTGCCTGCACGTCTCTCCTCTTGTATATGACAAAAAGCAGCTGACGACCAACCCGCTCCTAATAGTCTCTCCTCTTGTTGTTTTTCTTTCAGAAACTGAGCCGGCTGTACGACACTCTTCACAGAGCCTACAACAAAATCATCGAGGTGACCCAGTCAGGCCGCAGGATGCTCGGGACGTATTTCCGAGTCGCGTTTTATGGGCAGGTGAGTTTCCATATCTGTAAATGTAAAAAAAAAAAAAAAAAAAAAAAACCCTTCCCCTTTTTTTCCCACGAATCAGACCAAACATTTCAGGTCCTCTTAAAGCTACAGACCTCTACGCTCTTAAAGCAAAGCCGGCCGTCAGCGTCCCTCGGTGAACATCTGCTCTCTTTGGCAGGGCTTCTTTGAGGAGGAAGATGGAAAGGAGTACATCTACAAAGAGCCCAAACTCACCGGCCTGTCGGAGATCTCCCAGCGGCTGCTCACCCTCTACGGGGACAAGTTTGGTCCAGAAAACGTCAAAATCATTCAGGACTCCAACAAGGTGCGGCCAGCAGACACGTGAACTTGACTTTTAACGGCGGGCCGCATTATGAGCTGAGATGCAGCCGGGAATGTAAATAATGGATTTGGCATTACACCCTCGCTGCTGTGTTGAGTCAGAAAATAACATTAGTCCAAGATGATGCTGGGAAATGTTGTTTTTTCCACCACCAGAACTCATTATGGAGTCTCAGTTGATAGATTACACTGATTTCTGACCGCTTTCATTCTCCTTGGTTCCAGAGGTCCGGTGTAGATTATGTGGTGTGGTAGCCAAAGGATTCAAACCTACAATAATATCTTTGATGCTGCCGTCGTCCTCGCTCAGCGGCAGGTCCAGCTTTGATCTGTGCCTGACGTCCTCGTCTTAACCCCTGGACCCTTCCTCCGTTTTCGCGCAGGTGAACGCCAAGGAGCTGGACTCCCGGTTCGCCTACGTCCAAGTGACGTTCGTCAAGCCCTACTTCGACGAGAAGGAGGCGCCGGAGAAGAAGACGGACTTCGAGAAGTGCCACAACATCAGCCGCTTTGTGTTCGAGACGCCGTACACGCTGTCGGGGAAGAAACACGGCGGCGTGGAGGAGCAGTGCAAGCGGAGGACCGTCCTGACAAGTAAGGACGCACGCAGACAGACGGCGCCTCAAAGCGTCCTCACGTTCTGTCAAGCTCCTTTTCCTTCCACGTTGAATGATAAATGATACGAGTAAAAATCGGGCTGCACAGTGGAACAGTGGGTAGCACTAAGAAGGTCCTGGGTTCAAGTCCTACCCTTGCCCAGGGTCTTTCTGCATGGAGTTTGCATGTTCTCCCTGTGCATGCGTGGGTTCTCTCCGGGTACTCTGGCTTCCTCTCACAGTCCAAAAACATGATTGTTAGGTTAATTGGCTTCTCTAAATTCTCCTTAGGTGTGAGTGTGTGTGTGTGTGTGAATGGTTGTCTGTCTCTGTGTTGCCCTGTGATAGACTGGCGACCTGTGAAGGGTGAACCCCGCCTCTCGCCCAGTGAACGCTGGAAACCCAGAAGTTTGTTAGAGAACATCACTAATGTTACGAAAGATTAGTGAGTTAGAGAACATTAGTGAGCAAACAGCATCCTGGAGACCAAGGAACCCGGCAGACAGGTCAGGGAGAAGGTTCTGTAGAGGTTTGGGTTCTAACACAATCTCCCAGAGCTCTGTGCGGTCTATCATCTATCTGAAAACAGGACATGCCTGGACTGCTAACATACCAGAACGTGGCCACCCGTCCAAACCCATAGACCTGGCTATAAAAGCGTTTATCCAAGAACTTGCCTGTGTGGTGCACACAGACACATTCCCAGGGAAGAGCATTTAACAGGAAATATATATTATTGATTTTGTAAAGCTGCAGGTGTTTTCACTGAAGGGCCGTGGTAAAGCTGGAGGAGCTGCAGAGATCAGAGCTGCATGGTGAAAATCTAGAGCTGCACCTTACCCTGGACACAGCATCCCTAAGGCGAGAGCGGGGAGTTGTAGCATCATGCTGTAGGGGACGCCATGCTACTTCTCTTTACATTCATATGTGACGGGTTGGTCAATCACATCAGATCCAAGGGAAACTTAGCCGAGTTATAAGAGAAAGGGGAGAAAGTTCCAGAAGTCTGAATGCTTTTGTTGCGCCCTGTTGCAACGTGGCGCTGAGTTTAAAAAAACAAAGCAGTTTGTGTTTTTCTTACAGTTCCCATCAGACAGCACCTTCAGCACATCCAGAGGGCATTTATATGCGCCGTCATTGGAGTGCTAAAAAAAAACAACCCGAGTCATCAGATCCATTTTCTGCTCCGCTTTGACACGTGCAGCAATCATGGCGTGAGATCTGGGTTCCTGTTAGACACCCGCTACCACCCGCCCGCTGAAGCAATCAGCGGCCACAGCGGTCCCCATCCATCTCCAGCCGTCATCTGGTCAGCCCGCTTATCTGCTGCACAGACACGCAGCCTGCGGCGTTTCCACTCCGTGTTTACACACACCGTGTTTACACAAACGCCTGAGGTGTCAGCTGCAGAGCGAGCCGTGTGTTTGTCCATTTGCCTCTGCCTCGTGTTTTACCTGTGCGTGCGTGACTCAGCCCGGCATGCGTGCGCTCTCCCCCATCCAGCTGTCAACGCCTTCCCGTACGTGAAGAAGCGCATCGAGGTGCAGGGGGAGAGGCAGGTGGAGCTGAAGCCCGTGGACGTGGCCATCGACGAGATGAAGGCGCGCACGGCCGAGCTGACCAAGCTGTGCTCCAGCCAGGAGGTGGACATGATCCAGCTGCAGCTCAAGCTGCAGGGCTGCGTCTCCGTGCAGGTACACAAAGCACGCCCCCTGCCGCCTTAGCCCCCCCTTGGGCACCCTTAAATGAAATCAGCACCGTCTCAGTGCTCGTTTTATGGCCTGACTCCCAGAAATCTTTAGCAGTCACTTTCCCGTTTGATCCGTGCGATCCCGCCTGCTGAGACACGCGCGGATCAGCGTTAAAGCGCGGGAGCTGTTCAGCGGTCGACAATTAGGCTTCGACAATATCTGCCGGCTCTGATATCTGTGGCGAAAGCTCGACAAGTCTCCGGCATGTTCCGTCTGCTTGTGGCCGCAGGTGAACGCGGGCCCCATGGCGTATGCCAGGGCATTCCTCGACGAGAGCAAATCCGGCTCGTCCGGCGGCAAGAAAGTCAAAGAGCTCAAGGAGGTTTTCAGGTAAGCGGCTGGCGCCACCATCGCGTGAGGTGCGCCCCGGGGTCCATCCGCTTCTGCTCACAGCTCGCGTCTGGGTCTTTTCTGTCCGCAGACGTTTTGTGGAGGCGTGCAGCATGGCGCTGGACATTAACGAGCGGATCATCAAGGAGGACCAGTTCGAGTACCACGAGGGCCTGAAGTCCAACTTTAAGGACATGGTGAAGGAGCTGTCCGACATCATCCACGAGCAGGTAACCTGGATGCTAGCTGCTGCGCACAAGTCATGCCGAAATGTGTCTGAGGTCAGCATCCTGGGGCCACGCCTTCCTTTTTGGTGTCTGACGGCGCTGGAAGTCCAAACCTCAGCTTGGTTTCCAGCCGTTGGTCACCTAGGTTACGCGAGAGGAAAGGGCGTCCGCTCACATCTTTCCCTTCTTTTTTTCTCTTTTTCTGTTGTTGTTGAGAAAAGCTGATGCATCGCAGGACTTTTCTCCAAATCTCCGGCGACACGCAGCTGCCATCAAACTGAAGCATAAACAAACTGCCACATACATCATTATTTATTTTGTAGCCTCCTGGATATTTAGTTTAGATCATCTGATCAATTCATGCTGACTTCTCTGCCCTCGCAGCTATAAGATGCTCTTAGCTGTGTGCATAAATGTAGTAGAAAGAGCACATAATTCTCCTCAGGCTTCACCGGAGCCTTTGGAGGAATTATTTACACCTCCTGTTAATGCCTCCAGACAAATTCTCTAGAAATTGAAGAAGTGATACCTAAAGACAAAACAAACAAACAAAACCAACAACACCAAAACAAGACAAATCTAATCTCTGTGGACTAACCCACGCTTTAAAAGAACATGCAAAGTCACATAACGGCAGCCGACACCTCCGACCTGCTATCTCTGCCTGAATGACGAGCTCAAGTGTGGAACCAGATAATAATCGGCACAGTGCAAACTGATGTCTGCGCTTAAGACACACTGAGGACGTCAAAGTTAACACAGTCGTAAACACATTCGTAAACACGTTAACATTTAATCACGCAGAGTGTTTATTGCTGATTATAGCTTTTCTGAGAAGGGTATTTATCAAATATTCCTACTTCTTAAGGTTCTTCCCATTTTGTCACCACAGGCTGCTGTATCTGTATTCAGCCCTCTGAGTCTAAGCTGCGTTTTACAGATTCTGGACATAGACTGGGCCGTTGTATCGTGAGAATGTGCTTCGATCAGAACCATTCCACTCCGGCTCTTGCTGTATGCCTTGGGTTATTGTCCTGTTCCATGTCTCTAGTCAGTTTTTAGCCTGAAAGGCTTTTCCCTGCAGCTTCCCTGCTGAAAACCCTGCTCCCCAGCATGGTGCTGCCACCATCATGTTTCATCATCTGGGAATGCTGTGTTCAGATTTCCAGTCATATGGTGTCCACCAGAGCAACCTCCACATGTTTGCTGTGTCTCCTTCTAGGCTTGTGGGAAATTTTTTGGACTATAAGGGCACTTAAAATCCTTACATTTTCTCAAAAAATGATGGTGCGCCTTGTATATGATTACCGTTGCGCTTACTGATCGATTTAATGTTGTACAATGTGGTACAAAAATCTGTTAAAATGTGTAAGCACGACTTTGGTTAGCGATGAAGCCGCTCCGCCAATGGATATCCGGAGCATTACAGTACACTGTGTCACTACCTGATTGGACCCCTGAGCTGTCTACAAGACTGCCTGACTGTAATGTCAAAACTAGAAGTGCATAAAGGCCCCCACATACTCTGGTGTAGTTCACTCCGTGGAGGTCTGCGCTTCCTCGAGGCGTGCAGGTACGTGTAGAGCTCAATTTTTACGACCGCGTACGCTGTGTCACACTATAAACTTCTCAGAGCCAAGAAGTCTTTACATCGAACTGTTTTATATGTGACACCAAGCTTGATACAATGAGCTGCTCCAAGCAGGCGGTCACAAGGACGCGTGGCATCACAGTCCCTCTCTGTTCTCACTGACAGATGGGAGTGTGCTGGAAAAGAAACGGCTCTAGGTGCTCAGCTAGCTAATCACACATTTTACCATCCGTTCCGCCGCTTCGTCTCATTAGCAGAAAGTGTGGGAATTGTAGCAATTTCCCACAAGAAATGTAGGAAACAGTACGCTCAACTATGAAGGCTAAAACGTCCACGGAGAATCATCGTGCAGCTCACAGTATGCACACATTACACCTGAGTATGTGGGAGGCTTTAGGCAGCCTGTGCCTGGAGTACGCGCTAACAACAATAAACCTATTAAAAGTTAATTCTATATAAAAGTTAGGTTTATTTTGGCCTTATGTTAGAAACAGGGGAGTGTAGTTCAACTACTCTGTCCTACCGACAGAGACACATAGCTCTCCCTCTCAGGAGAGAGCTGTGTACGTGAAGGGGCGGAGTGATATTACACACTTGGGAAGAATATTTAGTCCGGTGCACCTTGTGAAAAATATGCTACTTCCTTTCTTTCTCATGGATCACGTCACAGCTATGTGGTGCTTTGTTTTGATCTGTCTCACACAAGTGGAACAACTCACATAATTGAACATTGTGGCTGTAGCATGACAACATATACAAAGTAGCCTCACATAGAGATCTTATTAGGCGTGTCAAAGGGTAAAATAGAGAAAGCGCCGTCCTATTGCCAAGTCTTTGGGGCTTTTTGACATCCATGTCCCAGCTGCCTCGCAACCCCACAACAAGGGATAGACGTGTGAGAAATGGATGGATGTCCTAGCTGCAGCTTAATGTTCAACGCTGCTCAGAATCGGACTCCAAGTGCCTCATAATGACTCACAACTGGAATCCGCGTTCACTGAACATCCAGGAATTACTGAAAACTGAATTTCCTCTTGACCACTTCCTGGAAACAAATGACTGGATTCATCATATCAGATGGCCTGCACAATGTCTGCTTTTAAAATCCCTGCGAGTAGGATTACACTAATGACAGCAGGAAAGTAATGAAATTACAACTGAGATTGTGACCCTGTGTACTTGTTTCTTTTGTTCTTGATTGGGTTCAGTGTGTGTGATTTTTCGTCTTACTAACCAGTTTTCCTTCTTCTCTCCAATGTGCTGGCCTTTAGCTTTGAGGAAACGCAGGTAATGGCACCCCTCAGCGTTTGACAGCTTCATCTTTTTATTCAGACACCAGCTATAATTTTGCATCCCCCTTTTGTTAGTCCATTCAGGTCTGTTTTTGTAAAATGTGAAGACGTGGTATCTTACAGGGGCACTTTCTGGCTTGACTGTTGTTTTTGGATCTAACTGAAAGTGATAGAGCTCGTGCAGTTTAATGCAATGCAGCTATGCGGAAAGATCTGCACCCAGCACAGGTAGATAGAAAGTTGTTTTGGCATACTCTGCATCCACCTAATTTTCTTCTCCGACGAGCCCATCAGATTACTCCTTCCGAGCGGAGCAGATCGCCATCCGACAGTGGTGCTGCTCAGAGTATAAAAATAGGAACCCCCCTCAAAAAAAAAAAAAAAAAAAAAGATGCAAATGTGACACCTTTAATCAAATCACCATTACATTTGCACTCCGTGTTTTGGATCCAGGTTATAAAATTTACATAGCTGCAAATGTACATAAGACTCAACATCTCTCCTCTGTTACAAGTCTGGTTGCAGCTTTACATTCCAAACCAAAGCAGTCTGTCTGTAAACACGACACCTGGACCGCTGCCATCGATCGCCTCCAGTCACGCAACCGTACTCGCAGAACCTGTCTCCTCATGAGCGCCGGGGCTGCTGAAGCCTTGTGGGTTGACGAGCCAAAAGCTTTCCTTTGGAACACGGAGATGTGGATTTATCGCGGTGTCTCAGCCGTAGTGTGGGCTCTCTAGGCTGGAACGTCGATTTTAGTGTTCTGGTAGAGATACAGCTACCAGAGTGTTAGAGTCCTAGTGACTGTTACAGACTTCCTCTTGTTTTTCCCTTTTTTATGTTACCTTGTCATGAAATTTACCGTACAACTGCATGTTCAGAGCTAGCATTATTGTTTTGTTTGGGTCTTTCAGCCTTCTAACATTTAGGAAACCAAATGAGAAAGTCTTTCCTATTTATTTTATACGGTTTGTCCTGTACACAAATCTAAAGGTGTGTTTTTTTTTTTTTTTTTGGTTTTATGTAAAAAAAACTGTCCAAAAGCTCTCCAACATCTTTACCCTCCTCTTTGGGAGTCTTGGAGTTGGCTCTAAAATCTGCGGACATTTTTCCTGCGTTGATGGCTCCCCTGAAAAAGATGTGTATAAAGCCTTAAACCTTTAACGCAATCTCACCCTGAACGAAACAAATAAACAAGACCAGAACATTTATTCAGTATTTACCCAAATAAGTCATGGCACAATTCTAGATACTCCCAACAACTCCTTTAAGACCAATGTAAGGAATTCATTCAATGTCACGTTTTTCTAGAAAGTGCCAATTAGTTACTGTGTCTTTTTGTTTCCATTTAAATGATGGATGACGCGTGAAATGACACTGAAATACCTACTTGCCTGAACCTGCCCACATCTGCAGTTAAAACAATTAATAAAGAGGTTGGCGAAAGAAATAGTTGTGTTAAAGAGCAAATGAGGCTTATCGAGGATCTGGGCCTTTAGGAGCGATGCCAAAGTTTTCTGTCGTAGCCTGACCGCAGTATGGCGGGGGGATCTGTGGGGCTGGGGTCTGTTCCTCGTCAAACTCTGAAATACCAGGATGTTTTAAACGTCCGCTGTCACTGAGCTGCAACTTGGTCCATCGTTGGTTCTTTCAGCGGGGTAATGATCTAGAGAAGGTGGCGTCCACACCGCTCCCTTCCAAACACAGGCGTGTCAAAGGTTAAAATAGAGAAAGCGCCGTCCTATTGCCAAGCGGTGGTTGTAAAAAGTTTGGACAGCTGGTGTTCCAACAACTGCAGCATTGATAAATTTGCTAAAAACTCCTTTTTTTTTTTGGGTCTGATCATTGGGTGATTGGGCCTGATGACACATGTGGGTCTTCTGACAGGACAGAGATCCCTAACACACATCAACATGTGATTTTGGACTAGCTAACGCGGGCTAGCATTAGGCTCCTGCAGTGGGCCTGATTAAAAATGTCTAGCCTGGGCCCGGAAACCAACCAAATTAAATAAGCTTGAACAATTCTGACAAGAATATTCCAATATGCAGCCAGATTTGTGGCAGAAGCTTGTGGATGGCTACAAAAACCCGCTAGCAGACATTTAGCCATTTAGGGATGTTGGCATGTGTTTACGCTTACGTGTGAGTTTTAACCCTGTGTGGGTTACAGAAAAACTTGCAAACCCAGTTCTTGTCTTGTTTTTTTTTATTTATAAAAGCATCCATTCATAGAAACATCAGTTCAAATGCATCATTACCCCTCCCCCCCTCCCCACATAACATTTGACATTAAAGTGAAAAATGACTGTGTATGCTTTTGACCAGGACTGTAGTAGCTTCCTTTCAACCTTTAATCAGCATCACCAGCTCCAAGCCTAAAAACAACAACAATAAACAGCGATTAAAAGCAACTTGTATTGCGATGGGACCCGTAGCTGCCGCGCTGTTCATCTTAAAGCCGGCGTGTAGAGAGCAGCGAACATCCCGCAGAGAAGACGGCGCTCTAATGTTTCCAGCCAGCGGTTCTCTTGGGACCGGCAAAGCGTTGACGTGGCCTCGCAGCATATGACGAAAACAGGATGTGCTGCTGTAAACTGTCCACTGCTATGGCTGTCTCCTACCACTCTGCTGGCCAGCCACTTCAGCTTTTATGCCTGAGCTGCAGCCCCGCTTTGGTAAACACAACTGGCCACGCTGGAGTCCCGCTCCGCCACCCGTCAACCACATTTGCTCAGCAATCCAAATCAAGCATGAGCGCGATGCGAGCCATTCTGCTTGTTGTTTCTCACCAGGTGTGCATTCATCCCATTTGCCTGTTCTGACCCCCCCCCCATCCCATCAGCCCATGCAGCTGAGTGTGTGTGCAGGTTGGAGCATGTGTATCCCCGAGCTCTTCTCTTAATTCTGTGTTTTTATTTCTCTTTTTGACCCATCAGATCTACCAGGAGGACATGATGCGATCGCTGCTGCAGAACTCTCTCCATGTTTTCCGCGCCATCAGCGGGACGTCCACAGACCTGAGCTGACCTCAAACACAGCCCCTCTGCGTTTTCTACCACCCCCACCCCAACATGTTTATCCGCTCCACTCCTGGCGACATTGTCCGCTGCCTATCTGTTGCATCGCTGCCTGATGAGCAGAGGAACCTGGCGTAAACAAAACAACAGAACAGCAAACATAGCTGGGATGGTCCCCCCACAGGAGCAGTATTTCTCAGAATGTATTAGAAAAACCTGCGCTAAATGTGTGCATGTCAGAAAAAGCTGAGGTGAATTCCAGAACGCGACGCACTTTTTGTTGTACTTCCACGTTGAACCAATTGTCCGCTCTCTCGCTCTGCAAAGTTGCCCTGAGGATCTTTGCAGGACGCCGCTCTCCCTTCCTCGGTCCACCTTTTCCACAGCGGAGCACTTCTGAAAGCATCTCTTAGCTGCACTTCAGTGTTTTTTTTTTTTGTTTTGTTTTTTTTATGCCAAGTTTTAACTAACACAACCAGGTTTATTGTGACACGCTTGAAAGCCAAGAAGCATCGAGATGTGATGCAAAGTGCTTGGTTTTTGTAACGCGGGCAGCAGATTCCAGGTCAGGAGAAAAAGTCACGAACACATCGTAAAGGGCCTTACAATGCCTCGTGTTTATACCCTGTGAACTTTTTTTTTTTTTTGCACATTTTGTCACACTCTAACCACAAATTAGCACGTGTTTTATGTTTTACCGCTTAAAAGTGCCCACGATGTCTTTACCGGCTTTTGTATAACCTGGATGCTTAGACGCTGGATTCTTTTCAGCATACCTCTTTGCAAAATAGCTGAAGCTCAGTCAGATTCTTCAGAGGCCTGAACAGCGATTTCCAAGTCTTTGAAAACAGGTTGTTAGGATTTTAGTCTAATTTGTCCTGCTGGAAGGGAAACTTCCCCTCCAATGTTCCCTAACAAACCATTGAGGCCTTCACAGAACAACTGGATTCAGAGTTTTAATTACACGTCAGTAAACCCTGTTTGCTAATTAGTGTATAATTTCCCTTCCTCTTCTCCGTCATGCTCTACTTTGTGTTGGTCTGTCACAAGAAATTGTAATAGAATATGTTACTGTTTTGGGTTGTAACATGACAAAATGTGTGGGAGTTCTAGGGGTGTAGAGTTTTGTGAGGCGCTTAGTGACCACAGGGAAAGAGATAATATTCAGTGTCCTGGCAGTGAATGCTGGAGATGTGCGACAATGCTAATAAAGATTGTTTTTTTTTTATTTGTTTGTTGTTTTTTTTAAAACTATGCTGTTAGGATTTTTTTTAATGCGAGGCAATAAACAGTGACAAATGAAAACAAAGCAGAGCTTTAACTGATGGTTTTAAGCATTCTTTCCCTTTGAGATCAGGACCGGGTACAGTAATAAAAGCTGCGGGATAATATTTACTCTATCCAATGAGGAAGTACAGAGCTCCTCTCATCTGGGTTTGGATCCAGTGCCTTTACACTTAAAACAAGCAAAAAAAAAAAAAACCCTTCCCTAGCTCAACTAATAAAAAAACATTACAGGTCAGTTATTTGGAGTTTTTCACAAGTGCTACACTGAAACAGGCTGATAGATGAATAATATTTAAGCTGATGTGTACATAATTTGTGGACATGATGTAAATTGAATTCTGTATCCATGTATGTATGTATGATATTTTGTAGATCGGTCCAAAATCTCTTAGCAAATTTTTTGTTTATCTTTTGGTTTTATTTCATTGTCTACAAAAGGTGCAGATGCTTGTCAAACTTACTTTGTAATGCTCTTTTTTTCCCAATAAAACATGAAAACAGAGAATATAGAATCTTGTCTAAGATTTTTGTGGCCTTCTTTAGTAGCTTTACGGGGAGCGTGGCAGAGAGGAAAGGGGGAAGACGTGTTTAGTCTCCATAGATGGTGGACCTGCTCTGCCACTGAGCCGTGCGGCGCACACATACGTCGCCTTTTGACAAAAACAACCTGTATTAAACATACTTTTCTCTAAGCCTCTCATTTCTTCATGAAAATCCTTTTTTTATTGGTTTGATGCAATATTTAAATATTAAATGCTGTCTTTTTATTAGCTGGGAGTGGAAAGAAAATCACAACTACCAGAAATAAAGGGTTAAAAACATCAATATCTGTTAATATATATATAATGTGTTTCCCTTAGTGAACTGAGTTACCGAAATAAAGGAACTTTTCAATAATATTCAAATTTATTGAATATGACTGTACCTGTACGTTCTATTTCCCTAAACACAAAGTATGGAAAATATTTGCATTTTCCTGCTTTATTCCTACCTTATGGACTTTTGTGTCCACCCACCGATTCATCCACCCAACTTTCTCTGCATCGGTTTATTATTGAAACAGTCTTAAACCATTTATCTGCCCATTCATTCGTTCATCAACCATCCATTCACCTCTATCAATCCATCCTCCCCGACCTATAGTTTTGCAGGTTGGATATCTAAAGCCCAACTTTTTCTGGAAACATCTGCTGTAGATTTATATAGAATATTTTTTTTACACACTTTAACACAGAATTGGCCTTATCAGGATCAGGCTATTTGAAATTTGTTGCATTTTATGTCGATGATATGTGATCTGGTGGCGCTGCGTAGGTATTACAGTGTTATTCATCAGAATCCAACAAGCTGTCAATGCAGGTTTTAAAAGAAAAGGATTAAAAAATACTATACTACTTTAAAATATCTGAGTGTCTCAGGCTCTTTGACGTAAAAAAGGAAGATTTGCTAAGGTGTTTGTGTTTTGTTGACCAAGCCAGATAACTGGCTTGCGTCCAAAAAGGTCTAATTGCTAATCTTCAGCCAAAGTGGAAGTGTGTCAGTCCGATCGGCTGCAAACTAAAAGGCCAGTCCACGAAATCATTAAATCGGAAATACTTAGACCGATAAGACGTGAACTGTATATTTCTACGTTAAATTATTATTATGTTGTTGTGAGCTCGTTATCGGGTCTCATGGTGTCAGCGGGGCGTATCGTTACACCCCTATTTCTGATGCTGGGCAGAAATCCCGGTCCAGAGATGTTAATTAACATGAACTCACATGGAAAATCAGGAGCCACTAAACAGCTGCTTTCAGGCAGGTTAATGTGTGAAGCATAGTCAGACGTCTGTGGATGCTAAATGTTTCATTTAAATGTGCTTTTCTGGGTCACTTCCCTTTTACAATGTTGTTTATTAAACCTGTGCCTGCGGTTGAGGTTGTCAGATGTGCCCATTAAGGTTTTATTATCTGAACCAAAGCTAGCGGGGTGGGGGTGAGGTGCGCAGTGTTCGAACAGGGCGAAACGTAATGGCAGCCTAAACAGTAGTGCATCTGGAGAAGGAATGTGGCGAGGGAGGTTTAATACTCTTGTCGTGTCAAATCCTGCCCGAGTCGTGCGTGGCTAAGGCGTATGACATTTTCTCTGATCTGAGCGCGAAGACTTGCACAACTTACCAACTGCCTCTTCCTGAAGGGAGAGAGCCTGTGGAAAGAAATTGAAACCGTACAGTGCAGAGAGAGACCAGAGTCCTAGAGAGACTTGCCCACCTGAGTAAGCGAGCGAGGACGAATCAGGAACCTGTGTGAAGATCATGTTCTTTGACCCCCCCCCTCCCACCTGCGTGGTTAAGCAGGTATTCAGCGGCACGGGGTCCCCACAGGGGTCTGCCTGGACGCGTCAGGCTTCCCGTCTGAGAGAGTCGTCCACAAAAATACTGGGAAGACTTCGCTGTGGTCTGGTGCCTCAAAGAGGAACAAGGAAGCTGAGCACAAGGAACTGGTAGACTACTCTGTGGGATGGTGGGGAAACAATCATCTCACCCTGAATGTGAATAAAACAAGAGAGACGGTCGTAGACTTATCACCATCCTGTGAGAAGACGTGGAGGTAGTGGAGGAGTATAAATACTAGTGTTGAGCCGATGCCATTTTTTGGCCCCGATACGATACCCGATACCTGGCTGTGCAGTATTGGCCGATACCAATACCATCTGTTTGAAATTGATGTGTGTGTCTACATATGAAGAACTGCATACTACTTAGGGTAGTAGAACTTTTTATTGCCTACCTGGAATGGGTGACAATAGTAGAATAAACTTTTGTCTCTCAAATGACAAAATAGTGCAACTTTCATGAAATTATAACATGTGTAATAGTAGTGCAACAGTAAGACGGTAAAATTACATTAATAATTGAATAATCTCTTTTAAACCCTGAGTTTTGGCTCTCAAATGCCAAAATAGTGCAACTTTCATGAACTTATATAACATGTATAATACTAGTCGGGGAAGAGAAGGCTGCGTTCAAGTGACATACAAACATCAAAATGGTATCGGTGCCCTATTTGTTGGTACTCACCGATACCGATACCACCATTTTAGTGCTGGATCGTGGCCACGTCCCATACTGGTATTGCTATCGGTGCAACACTAATAAATACCTCCGACTGGTCCAGAGAGGCAACACTGAAGTTGTCTGGAAGAAGGGACACAGTCGGTTATTTCTTGGGAAAGCTGCCTGAGGATGCTGCGGCTCTTCCGTAACTCTGTGGTGGAGAGCGTGATTTCTTCGGTCATCACGTCTTGGGGTAGCAGTGTCAGTCATCAGAGGATGCCCAGAACCACGAGTACAAAAGAAGAATGGGTCAAAACACAAATTGACTGACATCTTTGTACGGTAAAGTGAAGGGAAAGTCCCCTAAAACACATCCTAACTATCTGAGGGTCACGGAGTGGGGTGCAACATTGGTCCTGCTTGGTAGAGATGTCTTTGAGTTGGATTGTGATTATTTTTCCCCCCCCCCTCCTCCTCCCCGGTCTTCCTTTGCTCTCCCACACATCGTGTAATTTGTTTTAGCACACATCCAATACCATACAGATTTTAGCTTAATGATTCACAGACTCATTAAGCGGCTGACGACTTCCTGGAGGAATGGATGGACACTTGTGCTTGAGATATCTCACTTAGAAATTACACGCTCGCGCCACTCCTCCTCCTCGCGTGTGTGTGTGTGTTTTCTCCTCCTACAGAGCCAAGCAGTGTTTTATGGCAATAACCTTCCGTTGACACAGACTATGTAGGACTGACTGTCACTGATCTCCTCCTCCTGCTACTACGGCTACGGCCGTCGCTGCCGCTGCCGCCGTCCTCTGCAAACACCTCTGACCCACCGAGACCGCCTGGGGTCGTTTTTTTCTGTTCTTTTTTGGTTTTACTTTACTTCTGCTTTTTTTTTTTTTCGAGGAAGGAGACCCCGCGGGCAACCTGCTGCGTGCGGGTGTCTGTCGCCGGCAGTGATTTGTAGTTTTTCTGCTCCAGTCTTCTTCTCCCCCTTGGATTATAAAAGCGCTCGCGGGGAATTTGTCGCGCGGAGGACAGAGACGCTCGCGGACAACATGAGCGCGACGGGGCAGTTTGTCACCCTCCTCGCCTTCGTCATCATGATGGCCCCCGACGGAAAAGCAGGTAAAACCTTTTATCGTAATTTTTTTTTTTTTAAACTAACCGCTTTTCCTCCCTTCTCTCGGCTTGTTCGGTTAAATTGGGATTTCTAAAGTTTCGAGCTTAAGTTAGCTAGAATTCCACCTGTTGGTTGTTTTATTAGCCATCTGCTTTTCGTCCTTAGAAATATTTAATTAATAATTAATCTCGAGATTTCCTTCGTTCTCTAAGTTACCCTATAAATATTTATATGTTGGCTATGATATTCTTATTCAAACCGGTGCATAATTCCGCCGAATGTCATTTCTGCCTAAATGAATAGCTGTAGTGAAAAGGTTGCCATCCCGTTTTAGGGGCTGAATGAAACCTCTCGCGGTTATTGAAACTCGACCAAAATGAGGATGTAAAGCCCTCCATCCCGGTAGAATTTGGAGCGTCGGTTTCTAGTCGGACTGAACTGAAAATGTATATAAAAAACAAATAAAAAACAAAGAGGCTCCTGACTTGTGCTGTGGCCCCCCGGCCTTCACCTGTCCATCTGATTCCTGTCCGGTGGACGTTCGGCATCCCAGTACCAATCGGAACCCTGACTTGCTTTGGTACCATCTGGTTCTAGAGTTCTTAACCTTTACAATATAAAAAGACGTCTTTTTTTTTTTTTTTACCAGTCAGTCCAACTAATTAAATCAGGTTTAGAGCCGCCAATGTAGAATAACATCTTAATGACGTGTCTATTCTACAGCAAATCTGTTTTAATTTCCCAAATAACTAGCATGTCATGTGTATTTTCAGGTTTTAAAATCAAGGGGAAATAAAAATAATAATAAATAGGATAGATACAATTGATATTTGTGTAAAAAGAAGCTAATCATAAAAAAAATACTTTTAATGTAATACTGTCGGGGTTTAAATTCAATTATTCCGTGAAAGAATAATAATAATAATAATAATAAAAACACCTCAAATCTGTATTTGTTACAAAACATTTCTCGGTCCTTTTTCGTTATGAGCCAAATTTATTAGGAGCCACTGTGGAAGGTCCAAAGAGCCACAGGTTGTTGGCCCCTGGTCTAGTTTCAAATACTAAAGGCTCCAGCCTGGACAGTCTTTGTGTTTATTTATTTTATTGGTTAGTTTTCGCAGCAGAAACCAGCGATAAAAGTCAAAAGGTTTCTTCATTTTTTGCTTTCTGCTTTTCCCTTTCAAGGGTGGCCACCGCCAGTCATCTCTTACCATCCAACCCTTTCTTCTGCAGCTTCTTTTCTCATATTGTTTGAGTTACAATTTGTGAACACAAAATAATGAAGTAAATCATAAATGAATACATTGAAAAACAAACGTTTTTTCTTTCTTTTTTTTGTGGTCGAAATCGGACTGTTGGCAATCTACACGTTGTCTGATATTTAAACCCTCGGCTTGGCAAACACAAACATAATAATATGGGCAATAAAAACCAATAAATCAATTGATGTTGTTGATTGTTTTGGCCAAACCTGTTGAGGCACACAGAACAGACAGCGCCCCCTATAGGTCCCGATGATCAGATTTAGGGACGCAATTTTTCGTTTTATTTTTGGCTGTTTTAGAAAAAAACATTTTATTTTTGTCGCTGGTTACTGAAAAGAAAATCCAAGTAACCAAGCTATATATATATATATATATATATATATATATATATATATATATATATATATATATATATATATATATATATATATATATATATAAAGGTCAGGTTTTTTATCACATTGTGAGCCTGATGGCAAAAGCCCTCACGCTGCTGTTTATCAGCGGTGCTGTCATGGGGTAAAGTTTACTTCAAGGCGAGGAAGATAAAATGAAGTAACCACTTTTCTATCTTTACTTTTATTTTACATGAATATTTCCTTATCCAATTACCAGAACAGGAGCATAGCCAAGACACACACTTTCTGATTTAGGAAACATTTATTTAACAGCCAATTCAATAACAGGCTTTTGTTTTTAACCATCACCATCACGTAACTTAGCATAAAAGCAGAAAAAAACCCACTTTAAGATATCTATATATCCTTTCATAACGTAATAAACATGTCACAAATCCCCGTGTGAGCTTTAAAACCTGTACTTAGTGTGAGATATATCAGTCCAGGTTTGACCTGCTGGTAGATTTTGAGCTGAATCAGTGAAAGTAGTGAAGCAGCTCTTTATTCAGGCTGGGACTAAAGTTGACCTTTCAAACATTCTAAGTTGTTTTATTCCCCGGACCTTATCTTTCTGAGCCAACAGCTGTTTAGGTGTGACATCACAGAAATAGAGATAACCTAATGTTGCATATAGCTCATTTACAGTGGAGCCTCCAAATCATTTTAGCTGTACGTTCAAACAAGCTGGGTTTATTCTTACCGACAGAAGTCTCAGGGCATGATCTGTCTTGTACATTTTGTTTAAGAGAGGTTAATCAAGCTGTTTGACAGCACTTAACAAGGAGCTTTTTTATCAGCTAGCATGACTGCTAATAAAGTGGCGCAACAACTGCAGTATATAATGTGTTCAGCCTGCAGCCGCTGAGACTGTAAACACGCCTCAAACTGCTCCGGCGAGGCATTTCTCAAGTCAGATCTTCCTATCTTTACTTTTTACTTCAACCGTTTTGACTGCTACCGGTTTAATGTTTCAGAAGGTTTCAGTGAATTTTTTTTTCTTTTGATAACGAAACAATGCAAATGTATCTTCCAAACATTTTGTTTTTAAAGTAAAAAATTGCAGTAAATTGGGCTAAATAGGCTTTATTATTATTATTATTATTATTATTATTATTATTATTATTATTATTATTATTTTATGTATGTTTTTGTTGACTCCTGGATCCTCACCTCTAAGTCTCCTTCCTCATCAACACTCACTGTTTAAGATCTGTAAATAATAAAGAATTATCTCCATTAATTTCCATAGTTTACAACAGCTTTTTTTCCCAATATGCTTTTAAATTACTTATACAAATAAACACCATTGTGGAGTAATTTAACTTCCTTATGCTCTCTGTTTGCTGTTATCTTGGACAACATTAAACAGAGGCTGGAATATAAAACAGTCTATAACACAGATCTAATACCCTGTTGTAGTGGGAAATGTAGTCTGCCAGCCTCTTGCTCTCTCAAATAAACTTTTAATTTGGCCTTTAATGAAAATATTTTTGGTGCGCCAGTTCAAGTTCAAGTGGACATATGACCCGATACTTGGATTTATTCTCTGCTTTGTGCCTCAAACATTCCAACTCTTTTAGAATAAGGGGCATTTTAAAGGGGACCTGTCGAGCAAAATCCACTTTTTTCGCTCTTAAATATATTTTGTTGTGTACTTAGAGTCTCTAGGAGTGCAGAAAATCTGAATTCAGTTTGTCAAGGAGCTTGCGAAGATGTATTTACATTCTGTTTGGATCATATTTTTTCAAGCCATTCATTTTTTTCTATTACATTTTTTAAACAATTACGTCACATTATTTGCTGCGGAGCTGCTGAACAAGGTCATGGACTTCCAGCTAATCAGTCTTCCGAATCCGCCATTTTTAGTTCTCTGAGCGAATTTGTAGTCCAGCTGAAGGAGGCTGAAGCTGCAAGTGGATCTGTCTTCGGTTGTTCATTACAGCATCCTACAAAAATGGTCTAACAGGGTGGAGTGGAATGCTCTGCCACCTGGAGGGGGGACGGAGTGTGAAGCACTTCATTTAGATTTAAAGAGACAGTACCAAAACGAGTGACCAAGCTCAGAACAGGGGGGAAAAGGGGGAACGTGGGGGTAAGTTAATGAGGAGTTCAGACCAAGGCACCGCAGTTCCACTTTCTATAGACCACAGATGATTGATTTCATTGTGAAAAGAAAGAACTGAAAGCTTGATATGGCCTCTTTAAAAAAACAACAAAACGTGTCACCCAGCTTATCTGACAAGTTAACAAACTGGGTTAGCAGGTCCGCAGAGAGCAAATGTTAACTATCAAATGTCACCATCTCAGGTTAGGTGCTGCTGCACTGTTCCTTTATTGTCCTTTGTCGTACGGCTGACGTCAAAGACTGACTGTCCAGAGACCCGCACCGTCTTTCATTGATTTATTTCTATGTTTAAACATTACTGTCCATCCTCTTACTTTAAATCTGTAAACTTATTTTAGTGCTTTGGATAGTTTTACTTATTTTTCAGGTCTACAAGTACAGGCGTGGCTATATGCATCAGCACGGGTATGTTAATTGGTCGACTGGAGCATTTTACCTTCACAGATAGTCAGCTGGAATCTTGTCAGGCCGGCCAAATCACAGCTAAACTTAACGAGGACTCTATGCATGAAAACAAACCAGGAGCTCTTTCCACGTTTTCATAATTTTGTTGCCAAGTGAGTTAGGGAACATGATGCAGAGTCATCCTCAATGCAGCTCAATGCATTCCACCACAAGCAGAACCAGCGGCGCTACCTGGCAGCGGCTGATTAAGCCCAACCTCAACGCTCTGCTTTTTCACCGCGTTCCTTCTTGCCCTGGTCTACAGCTAATAAGTACTATGTCAAAGTGAGTCAAACATCGTGTTGTGGCTCTAAAATACACCAACAATGCATGTTTTTGTTGTTACTATAATTATCGAGACAATTTTGGTTAGTTAGCAGCCCAGTACCATCGGCTTTCTGACCAGGCTAGTGTTTCTTTGTGGGATTAATTGATGTGACGTTTGTGAACTGGATGTGTAGAAACCAAAAGAGATGCAGCTTAATAATAAGTAAAAATTGAGAAAAATCCACGCTCCAATTCTGGGTCGATTCTCATTCCTAAATTAATTCCTAAAGATCGATTCATAGAACCAAATATTAAATAAAAAAGGCATTTTCCACTGTGAACCTAATGTTTGAGCCGGCATTTCCAGCTCACACGCCACTCCGGAGGGAGGTGAATTTGAATGTTTTTCTCAGGACTGGTGAATAATTAAATATTTTTAATAATTCACCAGTTTAGTGTCCAAATAACAGCCGTGGACATCTCTGGCGTCCTCTGTTTTCTGCCCTGGATCTGTTTGAGACATTTTGGTCCTTACAGCCACCATTAACGACCATTACTTTATAGATTTGCTGTTCAGTGTTAATATAATACTAGTATCAATATGTTGCATAACTACACAGTCATGTAATTCAGGTATTAGCAAAAAAACGTTTTTTAATACCAGAAAAAATCTATTCTAAATCATGAGAATCGGCATTGAATCGATCGTAGAAATGTGAATCGGTACCCAGCTCTGCTGATGAGTTCCTTCAGTTGTCTCGTTTCTTATAGGTGTGGAAAGCAAATGTCTATCCATTTGCAAAGTAGAACAGTCCTGCTGAGTCCCGCTGAGAACGCTAACTACCGAGCTCAAACGGAACACGGTCTTCCTTAGCTGTGAAATCTATGGCACATGTGCGGAAATTACATTCCCTATTAGCTGGTTACAAGAGTTTATTGTCATAAAAGTTATCACAGTTTCACAGAATATTGCTTAAGGCTTTTAGTTAAGAGAAAGAAACTTGTCCCAATTCAGCCAAATAATCTACAAAAGCTTAGAGGAGATCATTTTGCAGCTATGTTCCTCCTCCTGCTGCCTTAATGGTCTACCCACACCTTACTTTAAGAAAGTTTTGCCTGTCATAGCGTCTGCCAGGTGTTTTTCCCCAGTCCCTAAAAACAGCAATTATCAAACCACTGCTGAAAAAGAACAATGTAGACAAACTTCTACTCCAGAACTACAGGCCCATCTCAAACCTCCCTTTTATCAATAAGATTATTGAAAAAGCTGTATTTCAACAATTAAACACCTTCTTAACTACGACCAGCCGCTTTGACGTTTTCCAGTCAGGTTTCCGTGCTCACCACAGTACAGAGACCGCCCTTATCAAGGTGTTTAATGACATCCATATAAATACAGACTGTGGAAGAACCACCGTGCTGGTACTATTGGACCTTAGTGCAGCATTTGATACTGTCGATCACTCCATTCTGTTAGAACGCCTGGAGAACTGGGTCGGTCTCTCTGGTACAGCTCTCCACTGGTTTAAATCCTACTTAAAGGACAGGGACTTTTTTGTACCAGCAGGTAACTTTACATCAAAGATGACAAAAATCACATGTGGGGTTCCCCAAGGTTCCATCCTGGGTCCCCTCCTATTTAATATCTACATGCTTCCTCTAGCTCAGATATGAACCTCCAAAAGCATCTAAAGACAATTACAAGTTCGGCCTTTTATCACCTGAAGAACATTTCCAGGATTAAAGGACTGATGTCTCAGAAGGACTTGGAAAAACTAATCCATGCGTTTATTTTTAGTTGAATTGATTAATGCAAAAAAGTGCAGTAAGACAGCTGCAGCTGATCCAGAACGCTGCTGCCCGTGTCCTCACTAAGACTAAGAACGTAAAGAACATAACCCCAGTTCTAAAGTCCTTACACTGGCTCCCTGTATCTCAGAGAACAGACTTTAAAATACTTCTGTTAGTCTATAAATCCCTGAATGGCTTAGCACCTAAATACATCACAGACTTATTATCAGTGTATCAACCTTCCAGACCACTAAGGTCTTCTGGCTCCAGCCTGCTCTGCATACCTAGAACCAGAACCAAACACAGAGAAGCAGAATTATTACCTATGTTCCACTTATCTGGAACAAACTCCCAGAAAACTTTAAAAGTGCTGAAAGCCTGAGTTCCTTTAAATCAAGATTAAAAAAAATTTTTTTTAGGATTGCCTTTGACTGTTCTAGTTAAACTGTTCTACTGAAACATCATTAGTTTAAGTTTGTAGTCCAGCTGCTTTTAATATTTGCTTTTAGTTTCTATTTTTCCATGTTTTATTTTGTTTCTACATTTTATTCCAACTTGCTTTTATTTTGTTTTATGTTCCTATATTTTAATCATGTAAAGCGCTTTGTCTCTGTACTGAATTGTGCTGTACAAATAAATTTGCCTTGCCTTGAGCAGTAAAAGTTTTGCAGCAACTAAACTGGTAAATATTGTTTCAACATAAATTATATAGAATCATTTAACTGCGTTTATTTAAAAAAAATAAATGTATTTGTCTGCAGATAAAACAATGCAATCATCTTATTTTAGTTTAGATTTTGATCTAGATCATAGCTTTTTTTATTCCTTATTTGTACCTTGTTCTGTGTTCTGCTGTAGTGGACCAACACTCCGACACATTCTCTCACGTCTCAATAAAATGACTTGAAATCGTAGGTAGAACTGGTAGGACAGGTCGGCTTTGAAACTGTAGTTTTTGTCAAATCGTCGTATCCCGCGATATTATTAACCGGTCCTGGCCAAGTCAGAAGAAATGTAAGCCCCCTGAGCCACTGTTTCTAGCTCTTTTCAAGCCAAATAAGTTGTTCCCAAAATGTTGGCACGTAAACACAAAAATTTAAATCACCATCAATTGGATTTTTTGTTTAATTACCACTTCAAGTTTATTAGCAAAATAAACAAATCAATAAATGAAATCAGAGGGTCTTTATTTGTCTCCCCTGGAGAGACGTTTGCCTTGCTACACAACCCCATTGCACTTCTCCATAACGTCACCAAGAAAATAAATGTATCAATAATTTAATAAAATCGTTTTTTGAAGCATAAATTCATTAATAAACATCACTGATACGGTTTTATTGAAAATTGTAAGTTCAAAATGAGGAAGTAGGAAGGAATAAATGTGTGTAGCCATTAAGATAACAGAGAACAACTGTGTGCCTTCATTGTGAGTTTAGTCATAGTCAGTGTGCAGAGAGGGGGGATATGTGTGTGTGTGTGTGTGTGTGGGGGGGGGGGGGGGTCTGTCTGGGGATGGTCTGCTCAAAGTGTTGTTGAGGAGTCAGAGGAGCTGATAATCTTGCCTGTTAAGTGCAAATCAAATCAGAGCTTTTGAAATGGACTGAGCTGTTGCTCTGTGCAAACCCCAAACAACCTGAGCCTGAGGAGGAAGTGTAGACGCTGATGGATCCGTGCCCAAACCCCGCTCCCTATCGCTGCCCGCCAAGGTCGTCATCAGTGTGAGCTGGCTGCTGGCTGCTGGCTGAAGGAGTTCCCCTGCCGGATGCTGTGGCACCGTGCACGGCCACCGGGGGGGGGGGGGGGGGGGGGGGGTGATCTGCAACTGACTCGGGTTCTGCCAGCGTCTCAAAATAATAAATAAGAGCAATTAGAATAACTCAACATGACTCATGTTGCAGATGGTTTCTCTAAATGTAATAAAAAGTGCTACCTTTTTATTTCTCAGAGCAGCCTCTTGCTCTCTGGACCTCTTGTGAATGCGATTCACAGCCAGACACCAGCTACTGGCAGCATTCCTGAGGAGTCTTGGTCCAGTCCTGTTGATGTGACAGTGATGGAGCCACTAGTAGAGCTACGGCTCTTTACTGTTCCCCGTAACACCGAAAGTACTCCTGGTTCAGAGCTTCTGGATTTTATTTTTAAACACTGGGTTCTGCTGCAGAACCTCTGGTTAAAGGGAGTTGTTCCTTGGCATGAGGGATTGCTGCAAAGTCGGTGACTCAATAAAAAACAGGCAACACAGTCCAGCTACTAGAGATGTTGACTATTTAAGCCGTTCGTGTTTATCTCGAGAATTAGACTTTTGTCAGTAAGGTAAATCTGGAGGAGGGGCTGAATAATTTTAGGTGCAAGTGTAGCTGCGTGTTTCTATGTTTCTCCTGTTTGTCTTAATTTTCATTTGCTTCTTCTTTTTATTATCTAGAGACCAAAG
Source organism: Fundulus heteroclitus (assembly GCF_011125445.2). Classification (NCBI taxonomy): domain Eukaryota; kingdom Metazoa; phylum Chordata; class Actinopteri; order Cyprinodontiformes; family Fundulidae; genus Fundulus; species Fundulus heteroclitus. The sequence goes on from NC_046374.1 coordinate 7,600,940, forward strand.
ACAAGAGTTTATCTTAACACATTGACCAGGCTAAACCCAACACAATTATGCCTACTTTGATATTTTTCATTGATTATTACATTCATTAATGGCCTCATAAAGGATTCTGGACCGATAATGTGCAGCTCTAAGGCGATATGAGTCAGAACCACTGGTGCTCTATCTAACTGCTGCCTGCTTTCAATTCAATAAAATTTTATTTATATAGCGCCAACTCATGATACATGTCATCTCAAGGCACTGTCTGATTAACTCGCCCCTGCTGTCATTTTGTTCTCTCCGACAGATCGCCACCTTCCTGCACCCACAAACCTTTCTTATAAGTGGATCGATGGATTTGTAGTGAACGTGACCTGGTCTTGGCTGAAGCCCGAGGAGCTGCCGCAGAACTGTTCCGTCAAATATGAGATATGGCAAATGGACAAGCATGTAAGGATGTAAACATAAAGACTGCTAAATGTGTGTGTGAGGCTTTAAAAATGTCCGTAAGATCCTAAAAAAAAACATCATGTTCCATTGTGGACAAATCCGCCACTTGAGATGCTCTCCAACTAAACATGACATTTGTTGGGAGTGACGTTATACTACTGCAGTAAACCCTGACTTTAAAGGCATTTTACCCATCTTTACCAAGGGTGCCAATACACATGAACAGCACCGTACATTTCTAGACGTGCATTTCCAGCGCTGAGCCAGTTCACCTTTAACAAGAAGTAGTTTAAAACAGTTCAGTCTGGCCAGTTGGAAAATCTTTACCTAACTTCTGTGAGCTAAGCTCACAACTCCAACCTAAACGAGTTCTTATTCATTCATCATATGTTTAAAGTGAAAACCTATAGATCCTGATGTCATTTCCAAGTTGGTGTAGTGATTATCCTATTAGCATGCGTTTTCTCTCTAGTTGCTTTGCCAACACAAGCTGTGTTTTAGAACGGCTGCTTTCCCAAACCAACCCCTCTCATTCACTTTTTTTTATACCTTCTACAGACAATGTATGTTATACTCAAAAGCAATCCTTGTTTGTTTGGTTGTTTTGCCCTTTCAGCTATTAATACTAAATGGCTGCCAAATAATGAAAGCAGCCACTCATTTTTTGATAACTCTACAGTGATACAAATCAACATAAATTCAGTGGTTTTGATCAAGAGGGAGTTTTAACCCACCGCGAGGTTCTTCTGTAATAAAATCTGGATTCTGTTGAAGCACATTAGCTGACATTAGTCTTCAGTCACGTAAAGTACGACCCATCTCCGTTGGTCTTTGAAGCTACTTGCCCGCTGGATTGTTGGAGGGACGGAGTTTGAGGCTTCAGCTCCTCCGCTCCCTCTCCCACCCATAAGCAAACAAACCCAAAAGAAAAACCCTCAGCGTAACCTGATAGTCATTAGGGTTGAAACCTGAGCCTTCAGTTGATATTCTTGTGTATAGCGTTAAATAGAAGTCATGTTCACGTTCCCCACGTAAAAAAACACAAAAAACAGGACCGGTCACATCAATGACCTGGGCGCCATTCATGATCAGGTCACGCACAGCACTGCTGGTACGTGTCTTACTGTACGTTAATGATGACAACACTGTAAGATTTCACAAAAATACAAAGTAAAAAAAAAAAACAACAAAAGACAACCAAAACCTTGCGCACATGGGGGCGGATGACGCAAGTGTCAAGTTTGTTGCAGGTTGTAGCAGGACTGAAATGCAGACAAGAGCTAGGGAGCCACATGATGAAGTGAACAATACTTTATTAGAACCAAAATAGCAAACTTTCCAGGCAGCAAGACAAGAAGCAGGATGTTAAACAAAAAGCAGACCAGATACAGGGCTAGCATAACAGAGGATCCGAGAAAGAGGGACAGGAAACGGAGGGGAAGGAATGGTAGGTAACCAGCAACAGGTGAGAGACCTGACGGCGATGAGCTGAGGGAGAGAATTGATATGACAAGACTGGGAGGGAAACAGAACCAGACAAGGATACGAAAACATGATGAATGAACAGACTCTATGCCAAAATAAACTCACCGCTGACTGAACTGAAGACAGAACACTGGCAGGCAGGGAAATAAGGATCGAACAGAAACAAGAATAGACAAACTAAAACCATAATGAACGGAATAATAAATACTGACAAGAAACAAAAAGGAAGCAACAGAGTCTATATACTGAATAAACAACACTAAATGGTGAACAACCGAAAGATGCACAATCCCCAAGACCCTGAAACGAACAACAATCAAAAGCCTGGGAATGGTGAGTCATGAGAACAAGTATTTATCCCTGACAGCAGCAATGATCCACAGAGAGAATAAAGGTTATCATCCCTCAGGCAAAACTGAACAGAATAGAAAGGAAAACCTTGTGAAATAATGGTAAGCGGTGGTGAAATGGGGAAAGGTGAAAAGCCACGTAAGCTGATCTTAAATGTCTACTTGTGGTTAAAGGGGGTTACGCTTTAACCACAGGTCCTGCTGAATTTCATCCTTTTCATGTTAGCTAGCTAGCTAGCTAGCTAACTAACTAACTAACTAACTAACTAACTAACTAACTAACTAACTAACTAACTAACTAACTAACTAACTAACTAACTAACTAACTAACTAACCAGACATGTCCACAGATAAATGGATTTTAGAGGCAGAATAAAGACAAAGATTGGCAATGAATAGGCCACAGACGGGTGGCTCTTGTCAGATGAAGCACTTAGTAAAAGTAATGCTTGAACTAAAACCATTAATGCAATATTTTCATGGTTGACAAACTATATCAGAAGTGTCTTTGATCATCTATAGACGGCCTGGCTTGTGCTTTTGTCGAGACTTGAAGGGATCTACTTACTTTAGAATAAGTCATTGTACCGTTTCTTGACTGTTCCCCACAGTTACCAGGAAGACTTGAAGGCTAATTAAAAAGTAAACTCAGGTGAATAATAAATGAAAACAGCACCATAGGGGGCTCTCCTTTTTGCCACAACTTGTGCATTACCAAATCCAGTAGGAGCATCTAGACCACACACACACACTTCAGAACGTGTCCTAATGTCCTCTGTTGTCGTCTTTCAGGTCGCTGATGTGAAAGATAGACATTATTTCGAGGACTATTATCTCACCAAAGATTTGGCCCCCAGCGGCGGGGTGCTCGACATTCACTGCAAAGCCAAAACAGACTGCAAAGGTTGGAGCGACAGTGAGCCTGCAAAAGCAAAGATCAGTACAAACAAGAGACATGGTAAGGATGAGGAGGACACAGTCAGATAACATCGATAACTCAGCCTGTGTTTCCACCGTTGGGCTTAAAGATCAGAGGTAAAAAATCTTGAACTAACTCCCTGCCCTATTGTTGGTCCTGTGCAGATGAGTTGGTGAAGGACTTCACATGTTTGTTCCTGCCCAATGGGTTCAACTGTTCCTGGCTTCCAGTTAACCCCTCAGAGAAGCTGAAGGTGTCCTACAGGTGGGAATGGGTTTGTCTGTTCATTCTCTACAACGCTGTGTCTCTACGACCTCGCAGACTGGTAAAAGCAACAAAACCCAGCAGTCTATAAATGCCCACAGAGAATAGCATCGCTCGTGTCAACACACATTGTTGACACAGAGAGCACAGTTGTGTTCACATAAACCCCTGTCACGCATGTGAAGAGCTGTTTGGAGAGAGCGATGCGCTCCGCTTAGTTTTGGGTCACAGCCTAGGTCGCCATCTAGTGGCTGCTGGGCAAATTGCGTCTGCGTCTGTAGGTGAAGCAGGCGGGGTTTTCTACAAGCTGTCAGCGTCTCCTGTTGTCATTTCAGGGTCAGCGGAAAAACCAAGGAGGACATACAAAGTTTAAAAGTGTGTGAAAATCCTTACCCCATGAACGGGAAGCGTGGGTGCGAGCTGCATACTGACAAGGATCGAGAGATCTTTGTGCTTGTGGAGACCAAGAAAAGGATGAACACCTTCATAGCTCAATATGGTTGGTAGTTTTTGGTTCCTTACTTGTTTATTCATTCTGCTTTGTGGCTGGCAAATAATGTCTTCATTTGTTTTGTATGTTTTCTTCCAGCAATATCTGTGCCTCAAATGAGTGTGGAGGAGTCTGGGTCTTTTCTCGATCTGACATGGACAAGTCCAAATGTTGGACAGAAATGTACTTGGCGCACATGTGTCTGGTACAAAGAATGTGGAAAAGACAAAGTAAGTTCTCTTGTGAACGCTGAAATGTTTATATCCTTTTCAGGGGGGGAAGTCATGATACAACCGTGGTCCTAAACATGTGGGTCGTGGTTCCTTTAGGGGCCAGAGTTATGACAGGAGAGGTTCTGCCTGATATTCATTAGAAAAAATGTTTAGAAGATGAAATAATCTTCAGATGTCCATTTAGAAGTTCAACAAATCAGTGGTTCCCTGGTTTAGAGGATATGGAAGTGAGGAGGAGTTCATCTGGGCAATTCTCCATGGGTCTGCTGATATGTGACAATGAATCAGCGTCCACACATAGCAAAGAACTACAGTATGTGTTGACATGGAGCTGAAATCACTGGGGCTCTGCCCCCCTCCCTCCATCAAATCATCAGATACATATTTTATTAAAATAAAAAAAATGTAAAGACGATACATTTTCATTTGGGTGAAGGCAAAATAAATGCAGAAAATGCTACTTCCCAGAAAGTGCATTATTAATGAGACCTAAATTTGATCTGATGTGGTACAATCTTCTGGATTCTACCAGCTGGGGAAGAAAGCTGTCCTCCCCCTCTCTGTTTATATTGCACTATTTCAATCTATCTAGCTTCAGTGAACACCAACGTTCATGTTTGAGTTCCGAGTGTCTCATCTCTCTTGGCATCAAATATTTCTTTGCACCTTTTCCCCCCCTTTTCTTTCTTCACCTCCGCTGGACATTGCTGACTCGCTCGGCTCCATTGCGTCTGTGTTATGAACTACTGCAGGTGAACCCGATATTCGGCCGGACACAGAGCTACGTTTAAAAGGTTTATTCAAAGGATGAATGATGGAGGACGAGACAGGCGAGCAGTATCCGTCCTGGCAGATGAGTCTTGGCTGAATGAGCAGGCAGGCAGAGATGAGCAGGAGACCAGAACAGGCGGTGAATGCCAGGAAACACCCGAACTAGCGGAGCAAGCGGCTGGAACGCACGGGGGGGAAAAGGCGGAACTGCAACATGCGACACAGGCGACCTTAGTAGAAGAGTCCAGCTGGCTGAGAACACATAAGCTGGTAGAACAAGGGCACATCTCACTGGGCGATCGAAGGGGAGAGCGAGACGTTCTGGCAGGGATGAGTAGACCTGTGAACAGGTGAGCTGAGTAACTAGTGGCAGCAGGTGGAGACGATCTAGAGCAGGGTGGTGGTTGCAGATGGACAGAGCTGATTGGGTAGTGGCTGGTGACTGAGAGGTGATAGGCTAAATGAGAAAAGTCCACAAAAGTCCAAAGGCAAAAATAAACAAAAACCCAAATCATGACACTCTGCTTGTTTACTCATTCCGCACATGCCCAGTATCCTACCTCCTGCACAATGCACAATGCACAGCGCACAATAATCTAATCAGAAAAACGTTTTATTCACTCCGGGTGAGCTACTGGCATAGGCCCCTGTAAAACAAAAGACATGTCACACAAGTTAATACACTTCCACTTCTCCGTGGAATGAAAGTCGTTAACATTTGGACCGCAGGTTGTTCACCTCATTACTTCGGTGGATTATTGTCACAGCTGCCAGGTAAATCCAAATTCTTTTTACAGATTTGATCTTTTTTTGCTGACGGTGACAAATATTTGTCTTATTATCAACCCTCTGAGCAATATGTTCTCTTAAAAGAGTTTGAGCCGGAGGGAGTGGCCTTGGATCGCGAGAGGGTTGAGCGTCACAGAGACCGAGAGGAGAGAGCAAAGCAAGTGATGACGGAGAGAAAGAAAGAGAGCAAATAAGACCATGTAGTAGTTTGTGGCAACTGTGCAAAGAAGAATAGGCATACGTTTCATCACCTGGATGTGCAAAGCTGGTTGGGACACGTTGCAGTAGAGAATGGTTATACTGACTAAATGGGGTCACGTTCAAATGGAAGCCACACCAATTACTCGTAAGAGTTGAAAATCATGCCTTTTCCACCTCACAATTAAGAATTAAGCTGTTCTTTGGGTTGATCTTTCACACAAACAAAACATAGCAAAAATATTAGAATTTGTGTTGGCATTGTGACAACAAATATAAAGGTTTGAGGACTACAAAACACTTTCTCAAGGGACCAGAAATCTAAAAGGTTACATAGAAAATTAAAAGGAAATAAACACAACAAAGCGATGCTCCATTCTGCAAAGATATGTTGAGGCGGCACACCTCATGCAAGCCAGCCTTTTTTAGGTCTTCTAAACTACTTAAGAAAAATAGTGTTTGTGAACAACTGAAGTACTGAGACACCAAACTGATAAAGTCGTAGCAGCTTCTCACTAAGGACAGAACTACTTTGTTTTATTTCTGTTTTTGACTTAGGATGTGTAATTCATTTTATTGTTTTTGAAAAACGCAGTTCCTGTTTGTGTAACATGAACACACACACACACACACACACACACACACACACACACACACACACACACACAGCTCGTTCACTTTATTGACACAACAAAAAGCAAAAAGGAAAGAAAACCACAACTGAAAAGCAGGAAATTTGAAAGAATGCCGATATACGTGATCAAATAACAACCCTTCTCTTTTTCAGTTTCATAAGTGTTTTGACATCAAGACCTATGAGAAGATTCCTGTGCCCATTCCCTACAATAAATGCTGTCGGTACGAGTTTCAGTTCAACACGACTACAGATCGGCACTGCACAGAAGTATCCAGTAAAACCAGTGACGTTATAACTCATGGTAAATATCTAATTTTACGTACACTTTTCTGTCTTAACATTGCTCATGTCAAATGGAGTTAATTTACGTTATTTTCTTGAAATGTCCTTTGAAAGAAGCAACGTTGGGGTGAAATACTAAGATTTCAAATAAGGAATGGCAAATTGCGTTTCCAGAAAAAAAAAAAAGCTCCACACGCAAATTGCTTTGCACCTGATATGAAGATCAGTTTTGTGCACGCCAATTATTTTGCACATGTCTAATTACGTGCAAACCTTTAGAACAGGCGTGTCCAAAGTGCGGCCCGGGGGCCATTTGTGGCCCCTGTACTGATTTGTGCGGCCCCCCAACTGAATTGAATTGATATCTTTATTTCGAACATTCAGGAGAAAGTATATACAAATAAAAAAACAAACAAACAAAAATACGAAACAATAAAACAATGTTTAAAAACATTGGCGAGAAAACAATAAACAAGGTACCCTTCTTTCCTGAGTTAATATACCTCTATTACATGTGCGAAAAGGAGTAGGAAGAAGTAAAACTTATGTACTCCTACCCCTTTAATTCTTTTATTTCTTCAATTTACAATATTTATAATTATGTTGCTATATATATATATATATATATATATATATATATATATATATATATATATATATATATATATATATATATATATATATATATACACCTACCTACACATATACATAATTATATATACACATATGCCCTCATACATATATACAAATAACAAGACAAAAACACAAACAAAACTTTCTACCATACTTATCTATACCTTCTGAAAATAATTTCTTTGTACATTTTTTTGAAAAGGAACACGTTTGGGCATTGCTTTAGGTTCTCATTTAGTTTTTTCCACAATTTAACTCCGCAAATTGATAAACATAATCTATTCCTTGTAGTTCTACATCTATTAGTCTTAAAATTTCCCCTTCCCCTTAAATCGTACCCTCTCTCCCTTTCAGAGAACATCTTATGTATATTCCCAGGCAATAGGCTATGTCTTACTTTGAACATGAATACTACAGTTTGGTATTCAATTAAATCATAATATTTTAGTAATTTAGGTTTTAGAAATAATGAGTTTGTATGATCCCGAAATCCGGCGTTGTGAATGATTCTTATTGCTCTTTTTCGCATTATGACTAGTGGCTGTAGTGAGTGTTGATGTGTGTTTCCCCAAACCTCTACACAGTAATTCAAATAAGGTAACAGTAATGAACAGTATAGGATGTGAACTGCATTTCAAGAATGATGATGCTGACCAGCACTGTTGGCTGGTGCAGATAGAAACTTTTTATTTTTAATTTGGGCTAAATTATTACAGTTAAAATTAAGTTCAATTAATAAAGTTAATATCTTTACATATTGATTTGAATGTTAGGTACAGTACACACAGGTTAAAAAAAAAAACTTTTTATTATTTTGATTAACTTTTTGGCCCTCGAGTGCTTCTGATTTGACAATATCGGCCAACGACCTAAAACGTTTGGACCCCCCTGCTTTAGAAGATCAGGTCCTGTGTATTCAGCGTCTCATTTCTGACTGGACAGCTGTGTTACCACTGCTTGACTGTCATTAGTCAGCTCAATATTTCTAGCTTTAGCCGAGATAAAGCATCCTGTGGTTTCTCACGAGTCTTAGTGTCACACAGAGGTGTGCATGTCATGTTCTGATGTCAGTGCTGCATTAGGGTTGCCTGACGTGTTCGATGTTTGAGCTGTGTTGCACATATGAACTGAAAGAAAAAGATAAAATGCAATTTGGCATGTCTTTCAACCAAGCTGACCTGTGCCAGACCTCATAGCATAGCTTTTCAAAGTTTTTGGTAGTGTATGCTAAGATGAGCAGAATCAGAGCTAAGGAAGCATGGGCCAGTATGAGTTTCTCACAATGTGATAACCTTTAGTGGCAGAATCACCTTTTCATGTTGCAAAGATGTTTGTGTTGGGATGGACATTGACAAGACAGAACGGTGCTACTTTTTTGCTCCAAACAACCACTGTGGGCTCTGGTGCGTTCTCTGGCATCTGATTAATTGGACTTGTGACATCAAATTTTAATCGCTTTTGAAACTGTACCTTTTTAAAACTTTAAAGTAAATTTGTTATCGTTATTACTCTCTATTATTTAACCAGCAGAATTAAATTGTGACTCCAGAGGTCACGTGTTCTGATAGCAATCATCTGAAAACGTGACAGTACCAAAGCTTAAAGCAGAAGTAATCAGACGGGAACCAAACATTTCTTTATTCTGTAGCAGATGAAAAGAGTACTTTGTTTACCACTGAGATGGGAAGCACTTTGTAGCGTAAAAGCGCTTTCAGTGGCCCAATTGAATAGAAAGTGTGTTATGAGTCCAGTGCATTTACCATTAACAAGTAAGACTAATAGACTGACTCTCTAAATAAAAAAGATAATTCTAGAGGGTGTTATAGGAGAATATAAGACCCTCCTATAGGAGAAGGTTATCTTTCCAGTATGGCTGGAAAATATTTTCCAAATAATTTAGACTCCATCATTATACATCCACTGGAAAGCTTTCAAGATCATCATAGAGAGCAGTGCCGTCTCTGGCAAGATAGGTTAAGTGGGGCACAAAAACTCAACACCTAATAGCAGCAGCTAATTTTTCTGTGATGCATACAACCTGACAGATACATTGGCATAAACCAACACACTAGAAATGAATTTTTATATAAGCTAAATGTAATTACAATTTTATGCATAACAAATAGAGGCTCACTCATAATGTTCATTCATTCAACAAAAAAGATTCACATTGATCCTTCAATGAGCCAGCAAGGACAACCAACACTAGATGGTCGAACACTAACCGGCAGTAAATGTAACGTTGGCAATTGGAATATTTTGACTGGACGCTTTAAGCTGGGGGCCAGAATATTTGTGCCCCACGAGAGCATGTTGGTCATACCCACTGCCATTTCAGATGCCTTGATACTGGGGCCGACCCCAATTTAGGTGCCGTTTTCTGGCACACTTAGATGTATAGACACAAATGTTTATAACAGAATTTTATTGGTCAGGGAATCTGTCTTTTTTACAGTATTACTCTAAGAACAATCAAGTCCCACTGATTATTGCAAACATAGAGCTCCACATCAACATCAGATAGAGCCTGGCCCCAAATGCAGAGTTGCCACAGATAGAGAGTCCCTCAAAATGTACAGACACAATCCAAAAAGTCCTTCATTTCTGACTCTATAGGCCTTCGCTTCAATGTGAAATGATCAAGTTTATTACTGCACGAATAAAAATCTAGGCTCAATAAGTAGTTGAAAGGGGTTGGCAGGTAAAATTCTCCCAACCCAAAAGAAGTTGACGCAATCAACGGCGAATAAGCAGGAAGTTTCAGGTGACAACAAAATTTAAATGTCTGGCCACCATTCGAAACAAATTTGGGAAACAAAAACCCGCATGCCTGCCCCGATACCTCATACCAACTGCCAAACAATGCGGTGGTGGGTGTTGCAATGGCCCGGACCCGGTACTGATTGTGGCAAGGCCTTACAAGAACTGTTACATAATCAAATACCCACAAACCAATGAACCACTATAAGTGACACAGAACTCACTTACAGTTGCGTGAGAAACTCACGTTATCACTGCCTAAAGATCTGCTGGCAGGTCAGGCTTTCTGTTCAAGAGAACTAGCAGCATATTGGTGTTCCTTTAATCCAGGCCCTGACATGCCACTACTTGCTTGTTTTGTTCCTTTTGCTCAGTCCTCTGGTCCTTCAGTGGTATTTCCTGTAAATGTCTGAGTTATGAAGCAAACTACATCTGGTTGTAAATCCCTTGAAGTCCCTTGTCTACTTGGTTCCTGTGAGCAGAAAGGAGAGCTGCGCGAGCTGAAACCTTATCAGGGGATAGAGCTTTTGGAGGATAAGGGTAAAGAAAATTGCATTCAGAAACTAAAAAGACTCTGCTTTCTTATTCTTGCAGGTACCACAACGCCTTGCCTCGATACGGCGAATGTGGCGGCCATCGTCATCCCGATCATTGTGTGCATCTGTGTCGCACTATCCTTCTACTGCTTCAAGAAGTACGTGTGTCCGCACCCATCTGCACCAATTACTGTCATGTCTGTCATGGGGGGGCAATTACAAAATAGATTTGAAGGGAGAAGCATCGGGTGCATTATTAGGAATCGCTTATGTATTAGTGAAGAAGAAAGCAGGAAACGCGAACATGATACAGTTTTCATCGCTGCAAATTTCTGGAGAACCGTTAGGCAATAATTGCATAATGTCCCGCAGATGTACTTTTGAAACTCACAGGGCGCCTAGGTTTTAGTTGAAGGTAAGTCCAGCGTTTTATACGTCTCTGCAGGAGATACATAAAACGCTTGACTGTCGTTCTCTTCTACGTTCTTAATCAGCAAATGAAATAAAACGAGATGTTCTGATGCTCCTAGGAGTTTAACGGTGAAAAGGCGCTCAGACCATAACCACTTACTTGGAAACGTTTGGTGGTAAACCAACCTGGAGCATTGCGTAGTTCTACAGTGGAAGGAAGTGCTTGATGGCGTTGTACCTTAAAAACCCAAAAGTTTGGTTTGCGTTTCTATTCAGCCCAATGGGCTCTGACACCCATTAACAGAATCCATTACAAATAATAGCCATAGCCTGTAGAAGCTACCTAATTAGTGACCACAACAAGACACGGCCTTCCGCCTACACACAGCCGGAGCTACAAGCGTGTCTAGCGTAACGTTGTGTTAGAATGGCCCAGCCAAGGTCCAGAATCTGTGGCAAGGCTTAAAAACAAATGACGTCCACAGATGCTCTCTGTCTAATCTGACTGGGGTCGGGCTGTTTTTGGCAAAGATCTCAGACTCTAGATGTGCAAAGCTACAGGAAGCAAAAGATTTGCACCTGGTATTCCAGCAAAAGGTAAAAGTACATTGAGGTTTGTGATTGTAACTCAACAAAACGTAGAAAGGTTAGAGGCGTGAGTATCTCCGCATAGAACTGTTTACATTAAGGCTAAGGGCTGACAGTCCGTCCCGTGTGTTGAAACAGCACGGATGGGTGTGGCCCGTGCAGCTCTCAGAATTATTATAGCGCTACCACAAGCCGTGTCATGTCTGCACATGATTGATGGAAATATTGTTTGCAGCCCTTTTTTTAATGACATGTGTTTGTAGGTTTTTGTTTGGAAATTACAGCGATTGAAAAGCATGCAACAGAGCAGAACTTTTCTCCCTCCACCCCCCCTACTCCCCTCTCCAAATAAGTGTAAGGAAACATGATAACACTAAGAAATAAGATTATAAATAAATAAATAAATAAATAAATAAAGGAGTACTGATTACAGCACATATTTTTTAAGAGGTTTCCTCAGGACGGTATCTCACACCACATGGACATTCTACGGCTTCTGCTGAAGCAAGTTCCCAGCATTAGCATCGTCTCTTGTTAATGCAATTAATACAATACAAATTAATACAAGTTCTCCATATTTCATCAAAAACATGATCCCCCCCCCCTAATATTGTACGTTATTTTTTTCATTGTCATGTTTGTTGCCATCTCCTTAACCCCGTCTTCCAATTTTTTTGTCCATCTAAATTTTTCCAATGAAGGGAAATGATACGTCTAGCTTGTTAGATATCTACTAATCTAGATTCTTTGTTTGTAAGGGTGGGACAGTTGGATGTGTGCCCAGAAGGACCAACTTGGTGTCCAGTGCTAACTTCTTAGCTAATATTTGACCAATGATATTAATTTCTTGCCAGAAGGATTTCACTTGTACACATTCCCATATAGAGTGGTACATCGTTCCTCTTGCTTCATTGCCCTTAATACACATCATGAATGTTTATTATTAGACAGATTCAACCGTTTGCAGCCTTTTTACTGATGCATCGTTGTGTTTGTTTACTTCCTATTTCAGGCATGAACATATTTTTGGCAGCACCAAGCTGGACCACTCTGTAATAAAGGAAATGTTCAACTTCAACAAGGTAAACAAGGTGTTTTTTTTCTTTCTAAAAAGTGTAAAAATGTCTATGCTTTTTCCCCTGATTCTCTGTTTTCACAAAAGCTTTGACACTCTTATTCTAATTTTAGTTGCCAAGGACGAAATTGTATGTACCAATGGAGATAATTGATCCTCCCGCTGTTCCATCAGCTGACCACGAAAAGGATGATCATCAGCAAAGTAGCAGACCGCACATTTTGCAAGGCAACAGGACTGAAGCTGTGTGAACCTGACACAAAGAGAAACTTGAGCAGCTTTCATCGCACCGACGTCCTCTGGAGTTGCTGTGAGGGGGGGGGGGGGGGGGACCTTGCCCATGCATGCTGAGAAATATCGCCACCACATGTCATTGAAAATGGCTTCCTCCTGTGACTATAGCACTTAAACTCTATGTACTTTGCCCTTAAAATGGGAAACCTGCCAAGTTTGATTGAAAGCTCAAAATTACAGCTTGAAAAGCAAAAACTGTGGAACTTTGGAAGTTCATCCTGGCTTTGAGCAACTTTTTTCTTTACCAACCGCTACTCCTAAACAGGAATCCTTCTTATAAAGACCCCTCAGAATATTTTTTCAGGCCTCTGAGAGGCCATTTTAAAGCCTCTCTTTGGGCGACTCCTGGTTTTTGTCGTCCTCTCTGAACCTGTATTATATTTAAAAAAAAGCTTTATTTGCCAGTCCTGGCTGGAGGCCAGTCTGTAGGCTGGTGAACACGGCAGTTCTGAGCCGGCCCTGAGAGCGCCTCCGCCTGCATCGGTGTTATGCTTTCACGTGATGGAGGCGGAGGGCGTCCGGAGTCGTTCCTCCGCTGTTACATCTGCGCGCCACAAGCGGAGCTGCACACTAACCGGCTGGCCTTTGCAGCTTGTTGACGAACTGAGGTGAAGGGGTTCATGACGGACCACGTTCTGTTGTGTCCAGGTATTCGCTCACTGCACTGAGTGTCTCAGGGGTTATTACCATGCATTCAACTGCTTTTCAGCTGCTACTTCTTATTGACATTTTTTCTATATATAAAACACTGTTTGCTTTAGTTTCCCACTGAGACCAGCCCAAAATATCCCCTGTTTTCACACATGACTGTGGATTGTACCTAGTTTAACCTTCTGTTTACAGATTGACTACAGTTTGAAAAAAAAAAAAAACCCTGCCATAACATAATAGAACCAACTTTGCGCCTATAGTAAAGAAGCTGTTTTTTGTTTTCCCTCCTTCACTCTACTCAAGAGCTGCTACTCGGCAGAAATCTTTTTCCAGAGACTATTTAATAAGACACCTGAAGGATGATGCATTACCACTTTAAAATCTGAACTGGACGGTTTAGATCTTTGGAAGCGAGATGTCCCCGCGGAGCTTTCGGTCGCCCCCCGCGGCGTTGCAGACTCATGCTGATCAAGACGAGGAAGAACACTGTGTGGAAACTGCCTTTGAAACAGGCTGTCCAGTCACGGGGTGAGCAGTGCATGGAGAATAAATAAGAGAGCTCTCTGCTCATAATCTCCGACCCAGGAGACGAGGGAAGGACAGGGCTAGTTGTTGTATTTTACAAGCAGGAGCTTTTGCATAGCACATGTGAAATATGCCTGGATGCCAGATTAGCAGGCCTGTGATAACCTGGATGGTGTCGAATGGAAGAATGATCTTCAGCTTTGTGCAAGAAGCTCTTACTTGCTGCTGTGTCCCAGCTGTTTTTGGCCTCCACTCCAGGCTTAATGGCTGAAGGAAGCTGATAGTGTCTCTGGGTCGGCGCTCCTTTTCTTTGATGAAATGCTAGATATATACGAGAGAAGCTCAAAACACAACTTTATTTCCTCTTTGAAGCCACTGCAACCTCCACAAACTCCGTTCGTTGACTCCGGCCCCGTCAATTTTCCGGTATATTTCAGATGCAAATAAGGTTTTTTAAGGTTTACTCGACGCCTTTACTGTCATTTTAAAACGCATTTCCACCTGCCATACTCAGGTTTTAAACGTTCTGAAAGGAGCACCGGGATAAATATTGTAAATATCTGAGAAAATATTAAACTGAGGATACGCTCGGAACATGTGTTCAATTTATCTGCTGTCTTTTGTCTTTTTTGTCATCATTTTTTTTTTTTTTTTATTACACAAATTGAAAATGTCTCACCAGTCTTTGTTCCCTAAAAGGCATTGGCCATCCTCTTTTCTGGTTTACGGGATGTATTGTGTCACTTGGTCTGCTTGGCTTGTCCTGTTTAACATGTAACAGAAAGCGAAAGTAAACAGATTTGGGGGAAAATGCTAGATTTGTCGTAGGCAGACCTAGATTATTTTTTTTACAAACCAGCAGCAGGTTGTTTCAGTTTAAAGCTTTCTTTTTGTAGCTTTTACTATTCTATGCTCTTGGTTTTAGCTTGACATTCCTTTCAGGAGCACATTTTCATGAGTACCACTGCTTCTGGGAGACTTCAGCACCTCTGTGGGCAGTGACGTTGTCACCTGGAGAGGTGTGATGGGAAGGAATGCTCTCCCTGATGCCAACCAGAGCAGTGTTTTGTTGTTGGACTTCTGTGTGAGGCATAGAACGTCCATAACAAACACCATGTTTGAGCTCAGCGTGCTCCATAAGAGTACTTTGTACCAGGCCACCTTGAGCCGAAGATCAAAGATTGCTTCTGTAATCATATTGTCAGACATCATGGACATTTGGGTGAAGAGACTGGGAGAGTCTTCATCTGATCACCACCTGAGGGCAGAGGGAGGCTACTGAGCAGACCTGGTAAACCCAAAGGAGTGGAGAGGGTGAGCTGGGAACCTTCGGCCAAGGAACCTGTCCAAGTGGTCTTCAATTCACACCTACGGGAGAATTTCTCTCATCTACCGAGAGAGGCTGGGGACACGGAGTTGGAAAGGACCGTGTTCAGAACCTCCACTGACGATGCGGTTTCCAGGTTCTGGTGCCAGAAGGTTATCGGTTCCTGTCGCGGTGGAAACTACAGGACCTGCTGATGAACACCAGTGGTGATACGGTGATTGGGACAGGGCTGGCCCAAGCCTCCATGGGGCCCTAAGCAAAATTTCATTTTAGGGCCCTCTATTTCTACCAGTAATAAGAATTTGCTAGCAAATGTCCAACATAATGATGTTTTATCTATTGTTTGATATCAAACGATAGCAAAACTTTGTTTTTTGAAGCTAAAAACAAAAGAAAAAAACTAAATACATAGGACCAACCATGAGATTTTTACTCAATCAACGTTAGAGCTCAGTTTTACACAAACACTTCTCTGCATCGAAATAGGTCAGTTGAGGTCAGTTTTGGAAGCAAACTCCCAAAAATAGTTCAGAGCTGGAAACAGACGCCGGGAAGGAGCCAGTATTCACTGGAGGGAAAGCAGTTTCACTGGCTTTTATTAGCTGCGCGCTGCACGCTTTCGCTCACTAGTCAGCAGAGGTGGGTAGAGTAGAGCCAATAATTGTACTCAAGGAAGAGTAGCACTACTTCAACATATTTTTTACTCAAGTAAAAGTAAAGTCAGCCAAGAAATTACTTGAGTAAGGGTAAACAAAGTATTCGGTAAGAAGGCTACTCAAGTACTGAGTAACTAATCATAATAACTGATGATTTAATGTTTAAAAATTATGTAATCGGACAGACAAATATAAGGTTATGTGCAAATTCTGGTATTCTGAAGATAAAAACAATATACAAAGAATAACATAACAAAACATCAAATTCAGGCATAAGAAACACTTTCTAACACATTTTTAACATTAAACTTGGAAGCAATGCTTACATTAGTTAGTTAGTACAGTGCAAAGCACTTCCAATGACAGTGCTGTATGTCCATTAGACCTCCAAATGGCTCAATGAGCTCAGCAGAAAATAGCATAACAAGGCTTGTGTACAAACAAGAAGTCTCACTTTAACATAAAAGTTATGAGTTGTTTTTTTTTGTTAAAACAACTCTGTTCTTTACACATGAAGTTACTCAAAGTAAGTAGAGTAGCAAGAAATTTTACTCAAGTAAGAGAAGCGGCACTTGAGTGATAATATGACTCGAGTTGTAATGTTCTTCAATTTTCATTGTTTGTTGTTATTTCAACTTTTATCATTTTCTCTTCATAGCAGGTACACCTGGTCTGGCGTTCTGTTAGCTGTGACAATCCAAGGAAGACAGATCACCCGCTTTTACCATATGACATAGAAAGGATTCCTGGATTAATGTGTGCTTCTGTGCCCGGTTCTGCTGGAGGTTCTCCTCCCTGTTAAAGGGGAGTTTTCCTCTCCACTGTCGCTTCATGCATGCTCAGTATGAGGGATTGCTGCAAAGACATGGACGATGCAGACGACTGTCTACTATGGCTCTACGCTCTTTCAGGAGGAGTGAATGCTGCTCGTCAAGAGTTGATGCAATCAACTGGGTTTCCTTAGAGGGGAAACTTTTTGAACTAACTCCGCTGACAGAGCAGCCCACAGCCTGGGGAGTAAGTGCAAAATCAAACTGGTAAAAGTAATATCACTGAAGTTAAAAGCAACAGGAGCTAAAACAAAGCCCAGGATGTGTTTCCCTCTTCCAGGCATTTCTAGGCCAGTCGGACCACAAAACGGAGGAAGATAATCTGAGCAGGGAGGAGTTGAGCCAGGCAGGCATGGAAAAACCAGTAGGGCCAGTGGTACTCAGAATCAGAAATACTTTAATAATCCCAGAGGGAAATAGTTGTTTCAGTACAATCGCCATAACATAACTGCGTACT
This sequence comes from Fundulus heteroclitus, assembly GCF_011125445.2. NCBI lineage: Eukaryota > Metazoa > Chordata > Actinopteri > Cyprinodontiformes > Fundulidae > Fundulus > Fundulus heteroclitus. The sequence goes on from NC_046374.1 coordinate 7,618,530, forward strand.
GTGCCTTATGTCCCATCTGGTCTGTCTCTCATGTTCACATGTCACTTTCCCTCCTCCTGACTACAGACCCCACTCACCAAGTACATTGTGGACAACGCATTTCATCTATTGGGATCTATGTTTCCAGGAGGACAACTTTAATGGAGCTCGGGGGGTGGGGGGGGGGGGGGGGGGGGGGGACCTGAAAAGAAGGACTCTGTCTCTACGTAAACGAAGGCTGGAATACAGATGTTACAGTGTTGAAGAAATCACACCGGCCTCATTCACGTACATTATTCACTAACGGCAAGCCACTGTATTTACTGCGGGGGTTTTTCTCGTTTGACCTGATTGCTGTTTACATTCCGCCTCATGCAAGTGTTAGTGAGGCGTTGCTACACCGTGGCCGACCAGATAACCGTCCTCCCATTCAGGACCTGTGCATTTCTAAAGCCCGCAAACAGGCAGGAAGCATTACTGCAGATCTGTCCCACCCTGATCTCAGAGCACTATATGCCAAAACCAACAGGCTCGGGAACAGTTTCTTCCCATCAGCCATCGCTTTCATGAATAGCTTACAGTGTCAGGACAAACTCCTGTGGAATACTCCTGCAACTCTGCCTCTATTTAGCCACCTGTTTACCACGCAGCTGTAGTTATTACAGCCAGAACTGATCGGTTCTGACATCTGGGCCTAGTGATGGACTCAGATCTGAGTCTGAGAAGTTAGCCTTCTATCACTTAATGAAAGGTTCCAGGGTTTAATGACTGATGTCCCAGCAGGACTTTGAAAAACCCATCTGCGGTATCATCTTTAGTCGAATTGATCACTGCAACGATGTCTTCACAGGTCTTTCTAAAAAGTAAACCAGCCAGCTGGAGCTGATTCAGGACGCTGGCTGCTGCTCCACTCCACACTGAAGCTGGGGAAGCAGAGCACATCAGGTTCTGAAGTCCTCACGCTGGCTTCCTGTAATTCAGAGAGCGGATCAGTGAATGCTTGGCACCAAAATCCATGCAGGATTTGTTGTTGTATCAGCGTCCCAGACTAAACAGGTGTTCTGCTTCAAGTCTCCTCCGCCTCCCGATGAATCAGAAAAACAAACAGCACAAAACTGCCCAAATACCGGACCCCTGGGCTCCTTTAAATCAAGGCTAAAAACCCTGTTTGTTCAGAGTTGCCTTTGACTGTTCCACTTTAAGTATTAGATGAAACACCTGTCTGCAGGGCCGGATTATCCATAAGGTCCAGTGGGCCAGTGCCCAGGGGCACCAACCATGGGGGGGGGGGGGGGGGGGGGGGGGGTGCACCACATGACACATGCTTTAAAAATATATTTTTCATAAATTGTTATATTATTCACTTGAAATTGTTGATAGGCCATGCATTATTCGTTTTGTGAACACTGATGTCACAATAATAATAAATGATAAAAAAATCAAGATTTTTTTTTGATTTCAACATTTTAAAATGAGATATTTGAATATTGCTCACTGCTCATATGCCTACATGTAGTTGTGTAAATAGTAAATTACATTACAGAAATCCCCTTGATTATGTCTGATGTTTTTGACTGGAGGACAGCACGGGTGGGGGGGGGTGGGGGGTGGGGGGGGGGCTTTGAGGTATAGTGCCCAGGGGCACCACATTGTCGTAATACGGGCCTGCCTGTCTGCAACCTTTATCACCCCACAGCAATGTACCTTGTACCCCCCCCCCCTCCCTTAGCAATTCATTTTAAAGCACTTTCAGTTGTCTTGTTGCTGAAATCTGCTAAACAAATAAACCAGAGCATTTGCTTTGCCTAAGAGGGTGCATAAGTTGAATTGTTAAAAGTTGAATTGTTTCATAAACATGAATGAGAACCTTCCCACTGAGCAACGATACGAACCCCAGCAACTCAAGTGTCCGAACATTTGGTGTCGTGGGCCAATTTACCAAGTTTGTTTTTTTAAGAAAAAGCCCAACGTGTTTTATCGTGAACTCTTTCCTTCTTGCCTGCCCTGCGATAAACGAAACGTGGATTTTAAAAGCAAAATGTCTCGCCGCCTTAGCGATCCCCACAGCCAGCTCTCATATCTGCCTCCGAAAAAGGAAGCAGGACGCCGCCCACCTCCAGCCTCCAGCCTCCAGCCTGTCTTCCCCCCCCCCCCCCCCTTTTTTTTATTATAGACAAGCTGGAAGCGAAAGTCAACTGTCTGTCCTCGTTCCTCCGCTTTAAGCGAACGGCTGGGATATCAGACGTCAGTCGTTCCTGAGCAGGGAAGAAAAAAGCGTCTCCCTGTCCGGACCGAAGAAAACCGAGGAGCGAACAAGAGAGAAGAAGCAACAGGGACCAGGAGAACCAGCGGCATGTTTCGGGCTTCGGACCTGGTCGCTCTGACTTATCTGTTTCTCGCGGCTGAGACCACGGCAGGTAAGAAGACCCTTTAAAGCCCCCCCTCCTCTGTCTGTTGGTGGTGCCTGGTTCTGTTTAGGCGCTTCGCCGTGGGTTTTCCCCCCATTGGTGACGTCACTTCAGATCTGGCACTAATTCCCGGATAAACTGAGGAAACAGGAAAGGGCTACAATAGAGCTGTCACCCGTGACAAGCGTGTTTAGACCCACCAATGGCTGCTTGGAGAATGTTAAAGTGTCCACTTGTAAGGTGGATACTTAGCTTCCTATGAAGGCGACATAAAACAATCCGTGGACTGGGAATTTCCTCTTTCCTTTCCTTTTTAGCTTTGATGGTGGACAGCAGCTGGTTTCCTGGCTGCTGCACTTCAAAAAGATTCTCATAATTCCCCCCCCCCCCCCCCCAACACACACACACACACACACAAGCACACAAAAGGAAGGGATGTAAAGGCCTAAATCTGTGTAACCAGATTTATGTTGTTTATTGTGTCTTCACTGCAAGGCCAGATCCTCCCGCCGCAGAATCTGTCCCTGCAATGGTTCACTGACTTCGAGGCAGAGATCTCCTGGGACCCCCCTCCACACTCTGTGGCAGGGTGCCACTATGACATTTCGGTATACATCAAGGAAGAAAGAAGGGTAAGTAAGCATATACATTTAGGGGGGGAGGGGGGGTGAAAATGTGTCTTTTAAACAAGCAGTTGTCCCACCGTGCCTGAACTACACCTTAGAAGTCAGGGTGCTGTCATTTAAAGGCACGGCTGTGAGACCGGTCATTTGTTTGCTAGTGAGTAAAAACTGAAGGAATTTTAGTTGTAATTACGAAATCGTTATGAGTTTTTGACTTTGAACGTGACTGTGACTTTGTTCAAAGTCGACTTCGCACATGAATGAAAAACGTACTATATACAAAACGTGTTTTTCTTCTGTCGTTTAAAGGGTTTACCCACAATGACTTTTGCAACATTTTTGTCCCATCACAGCTTTGTTATATTGGGATTTTATGTGATGAGCGTGTTCAGATGAATCTTTTTTTTTTTTTTCCAATGAAAGTCTTTAGCGGTTCTTTCTACCTGCTTTGCACACATCCACACTGACGTTCTTTCTTTTCTTTTCTTTTTCGCCCTTTAAACCTTTTTGCTATAGTACGTGCTGAGTGTCTGTGACCACCGCTTTTGCTGACCTGGTCATTCTAACACACGGATATGCTTCGATCTGAACCATTCCTTTGGTAGCTAGGGTTGTGTGTGTTTGAAGCAGAAGAATGCGAAGAAGAATAATTGCAGTTGCCCACGGCAAAATCATTTCCAGCCTCCTCCCAGATGGCAGGGCTCTCCAGAAAGCCCTATAAAGGAAAGCCAGCTGTTGTGAGCCTTCTCAGGAAGAAGAGTCTTTGCTGAGCTTTCTTCACTAGGCTAGACGTGACCATGTCAGATCCTCACTGATGTGAACACACAAGAACTTGATGGACTCGACCCTTTCCACCTCCTCTCCTTTGATGGTCAATGGATCCTTCATCTTCCTCCTAATCCTCCAAAAGTACACAGTGACCTTTGTTTTATGGGTGCTAAAACAAAGGTTGTTTGTACACCATTTGGACAGATGTTGGACCTCCTGAACGTCCAGCAGTTGCTTATTTGGGTTGTAAAATAAGCAACTATAAACATCAGTAAAGAGACCCGGGCCAGTGCGGCTGTTGTACTACAGACGGTGAACTGGCCGGCCGATATTCCTCCAAGTACTGTACGTACGCACCGTTCGCCTGTCTCTCCCTCTCAGGTAGAGAGAGTCAAACAAAATGACCCGTTTCTGCCGGAAGGACAGAGTAGTTGCTAGACTGCACTGCCCTGTTTCTAACACAAAAAATAAACTTCACTGTTGTATTAAATCAACTTACCTGTCCAGCAGAAAGCCTGCAACCTCTGCATCTGTTCTGAGTCCGCGCTCCCTCAGAACGATCTCCACTCCACCTGGTAATAATAGCTACGCCAATATAGACTCTCTTTTTTATCCCCCAGGTATAACTTTTTCTTTTCTTGGTTATTTTATCTTCCCTCTTGCTGGGCAAAGAGTATTAATGGTCCTCCATTTCAACAGAAAATGGCAAATAGAATGATCTACAGTCGTCTTTGCTTGTTTTTCCACTCCTCCTCCACCGACAGCTTGTCTTCATATAGAAGGCAGACATGGAAACGCGTTCGGCTGACAAGCTTGTCCCCTTTCGGCTGCTGAACTTGAAAGAGCGACGCGACACGGCTCCTCCCAATGGCTGCACCGGCACCTATGTGTTTATAAACTACTAATTCAAAGTTATGGGGACGCTTTCGTTTTTAATGTGATGTTATTAGACTTTGTCAGAATATGCATTTATAAAAGCAATGCCCGATTTCTGAAAAATGTACACACTTTCCCTTTTAATGGAATGGTTTAGATCAGAGCACGCTCGGAAATGCTTTGCCTTTTTACGTCATCATCTCATCAACAACGAGCAGCTTCCATGCCACTGCCACGTTAACCCTGCGAGATGTGCAAAGCTTGTGATGCTGTTGTAGAAGCTGTCTACTGGCTTTCTCTAACAAACCCCAGCGGCCTTTGCGGAACTGCTGTATTTCTACTGAGATCAAATGACACACAGCATTCCACTGCTCTACCTCTAACCAGTTGCGTGTCCACTGCCACCACTTAAGCTCTGTAGTGACTGTGATTAGCTCCTTATTTCTGGGCTACATATGGACCAAATTGCTTCCAAATGGGATTATTGCTTCTAGATGTTCGACTGTTTCTGTCTGTGGGTGTATCTGATGCATTTTTCTCCCTAGATAAGTCAAGACCCCCCGCATACATCTTATAAATGTGAAGTGTGGATGGATGGAGGATTTCTTGGTTATTCGTTGAAAACCGTATGTGGCAGTAACGAAAGTAAACCAGCTGTATTGAATATAAATGACCCAGGTTGGTTGTTTACGTTTATTATAACTACCACCTCTTTTAATTTATAAAATGTTTTATATAAATCTGGGAAAGTACATCTTTATGTAACAAACTGAGCATAGTTGTTAATTTTAATGTGTCTGCATGTATTTATCCATAATCTTCCCAGAACTGGTGAAGGACGTGGATTGCTACGTCATTAACTCCACTCAAGGCCACTGCTCCTGGTCCCCCGTCTATGACGCTACAGATCTTCGCTTTTTCTATCAGTACGTCTATATGTGCAGTCAATCGTTTTCAAACGCACACTATTGCACAGTGGAAGCTGTGTGTGGCTCTTTTGCAACACTTCCTGAAACACACTGTCTTACTTTGGTTGTGTCACTGTCAGACTGCAAATCAAATGAAAGTAATAAGCTGGACTTTAGTAAAGGCTAATCTCCTGGTTAGTAGCTGTGTTTACGTCAGTTGCCGCCAGCGATGTTCAGTAAAAAGCAGCGCTTCCATGGAAAGTACATGGGAACGCAGTGATATTCCTAAAGCGGAATACTAAATAAAAAAAATGGGCAGATTTATTTTGTGCCACCTCAAGAACACTGTTGACCACAGTTATTTGATTTCGATGAAGGTGTACAGCGTACTTTTTCCGACTAGTTAGGTTGTTATAAATGCAGCATAAAGTATTGTTACTTATGTAGTCTGATTCAAAAGTTTGTATCAGAGTCTGATGGCTTTGGTATCAGTTCCTTTGCGAGTGGTAGAGCCATGTTATATGAACTAGTTCTATCTACTTCATGATATCAAATAATAAGGTAATAAGGTGCTTTTGTGCAGTGATGATTTGAGGCTTCATTTGCAGAAATGTGCATTTACATATTCTGAGATGATAGTGAGCAAGTAGGCAGTAGCATTAAGGTGATTGTAACGTATGATGGGCTAGTAACAGTGGGGGGATTTTAAAGAGTTGGACTGCAGTCTCCCATCAGGGGGCGATTGCCCTCACAGCTCTTGGGTAGAAGCTGTTTCTAAGTTTATTCTTTTTGGATTTGAGACTTCTGAAGCATTTACCTGATGGGAGAGGGGCAAAGAGCGCATTACCTGGGTGGGTGGGATCAGTGGAGATGCGTCTGGCCCTTGTTTGGACTCGTTCTGCATAACTTGAGTCCAAATCCTGCAGATGGCATCCCACAATCCCCTGCGCTGTTCTCACCAACCGTGCTAGGTCCCTCCTCTCCTGAACTGTGCAGCTCCCATACTATACAGTTATGCTGAGACATAAAACACTCTCTATGGTAGCTCTATAGAAGTTCTTAATCAGTTTAGTGAGAAGTCCAGACCTTTTCAGTTTCCTGAGAAAGAAGAGCCGTTGTTGGGCCTTCTTCACCAGATGGGAGGTAGGCCTATGTTACTGACATTTATTGGCAGTGCTGGGGAAGATTGGTAAAAAGTCTTCTAAGCAACTTTAGCCTTTAATTAGCATAGCATAATTTCACTTAGATCTAATTTTCGTCTATTTAGTCTATGGGAGGAAAACTCCTCTTAAAGAAATCATTGTATTTAACAAAATCAGACTGAGATTTGTCCAATCTTTAGATCGTCCAGGAACCCATGTCTTCTCTGGTGCTCCTTTCCCTTCAACCGCACATTTTCAATAGCAAACTGGGGATAGGGAAGACCACAGTCTGGAGAACCATTTCTGACATTATCCAGACATTTTATATCAGTACCTATTGTTACATATCACATTTCCAGTCCCCCAATGTTCCTTCATTTCATGATGAATGTTTTCATAACCCTAACCCTAACCCTAAAATTAACAGTTACACAGCATCACACATCCTCTACCATACTTGCATGGAGTCATGTAGAAGGAGATGACCAATGATTTTTAATCTGTACTTTTTTAACACCATAACTGTAAAAGATCAGTTTAAAACTGTTTAAAGCTCACACTTTATGTTAGCTTCCTGTTCTGAGGCGCTGAACAAAAACAACCACAACCCCTGTGGATCCAAGACAGAATTTTAAGAAATGCTGGGCTAGGGCTGTAATGGTTGGGTGATATAAACATAAAGTTCTATTATGACATTTATGGTGTTTATTGTGATAACAATAAAATTAAAGTCTTTGTAACTTCTTTTCGGGCTTCTTTTAGGCATCTGTAGGGTGCAACTGCATGTCACAGCCATCATGGCCCCACAAACACAAATGCTGCTCTTAATAAACATACCCTCACTGAATTAGGCGTCCTCAGGACACCAGTTACAAGAACAAGTGTGTTTATCAATAAACTGCATTTAATCATATTTTCAAATTTGTTATTAGGCGCCCGCATAAGCTTTTTGTACCTGATGCCATTTCCAGTTACGGTTCGAACTAAATTAGCAAAAAACTACCGAAAAATGGCCATTTTCAACGCTCTACTGTCTCATCATGCTTTCACCTACGAACACCGTTTAACTTCCAGTTTGTAGATATATCTTTGAACTGTTCAGAAGTGAAAACGGTATGTGGATATCTTCTATCGTTCTCTCATCACGCCATTTCAAGTTACCATGGTGACAAATTTATCCAAAAAACACCAAACAACTTCAGCCTACTCGCTCAATTTTCACTCTACGTAGACAAATTATACATCAAAACGTAGGTATTTTTGTCTGGATTTAGGAAATGTAACCCTCATTGGTGTAGAACTTATAGATTTTTCGCAAATCACCTCAGCCCGGCAACAACTCCTAACCCTCCCCAAATTGAGCGAGTAAGCTGAAGTTGTTTGAAGTTTTGCGTGCTGCAGACATCCTGCATCCTGCCTATGACGGTCCCAGCCATAGGCGAACAAAGGGGCCGCTTGGGCCCACCGGTGCAATGGGAAAGGCCCCCAAATTTTTCTTCTTTTTTTTTTTTTTTTTTTTTACAACTTACAATTAAATAACTTCAGTTATACGCACCACCAGGCGAGCGCCTTTTTCAATTTCTACAGAAATTGAACGTTTCTAGTCTTTTGATGCTCTCTTGGAACTAACGGTGGAGAAATTAGTAAAAGACATCACGACAATGCTGTCATTTTTTTCAAAGATCGTTAATTGTAATTTATTATCATAATCAAAATTTTAATCATAATGGAACTTTTCATAATAATGATAAATGACATGATACATGCTCATCCTTACTGCTGTGTGTGTGTGTGTGTGTGTGTGTGTGTGTGTGTGTGTGTGTGTGTGTGTGTGTGTGTGTGTGTGTGTGTATGGGGGGGGCGATATACTTGAACTTGCTGCTGAGTAAGAACATTTTTTCCACATTTTACTTGTAAAGTGAGGACTTTGATGTAAAGTGGTCCTCATTTTATTTCTGGGGCTAGGGGTTAGGTTTAGGACTAAGGACTAAAGTAGGTTAGATTAGGGTTAGGTTTGTTGTGGTAATGGTTAAGGTTAGGGTTTGATGAGGGTAAGGTCGTAGAAAGGGTTGAAAATGAATGGAAGTCAAGGCACAGTTCTTAGTGAGTATTTAAAACAAGGATGTGTGTGTGTTTCTGTAAATAACAACGCCTTAATAACAATGAAGAGAATGTAATACAGTTTCTCCATTTAAACGCTGTGAAATGATCTTGGGTTTTTGACTAGGGCTCTGGGTATAAATCCAAGCCAGAGCTACTTCTTCTCTTCTCTCACACCAGAAGTGAAACTGTAAAACACAGAACTCTGCTGGAAAGGTTTCATTCACTGGCTTAATCACAGGATATCCAGTTGAAAGATGATGCAGCAACCCACACTGTCTGTCTTGTCTTGTGGTTTGAGAAGTGTGGCACACATTTCTGGAAATTGCCTCAAAGATTGCTTAATGCTATCACACTCTGCAGAGGTGTCAGGCATTTCAAGTCTTTTGGGTCACACTTATGTAGGCCTGTCCAACAAAGTATGGCAATTTGTTGCTTATGAGGTAGCGGAATGGGAAAGCACATAAAGCCTTTTCATGAGTTTGCAGAAGCAGACGAATGCGTGGTGCTGGCAAGAGCTTCCTAAAAACAGTTGAACAAAGTCCGACTGAGCTATCCGAACACAGTTTAAACAGTCCAGTCTTCCTTAGTTGGAGAAGAAAGCTTCACTGACTCAGCTATCCGGGAGATAACGAGTCTATTTTCCTTCTAATGGTTCCAAAGGAGCATAAATAAACAGTGAGATTCAGGCACAGAATCTAACCCTACTGCCAGAAATAACAGCCCCTATCACCTTTAAATATGATGATGGAAATTAAACTGATATTCGACCACTTTCAGCACAAGAATTCACATCATTGAATAACACAGGTTCACTTCTTTGAATAAAACACACCATTAACCTTTAACATATGGCGTAATGTCATTAAGCCTGAATGTTTGAGTTAATTAGTTAATCCCACTCTCCTGTGTTGCGCATTTTCCATTGATTCCCAGTTGTATTTAGGTGCCGGGTTTTAGTTCCTCATGTGTTGCGTCGTTTGTTGTCGTACCCTGTTTTTCGTTTCCTACTTTTCATTCCCTGTAGGGGTTGGCTGTGCGTTGGCTCCATTACATACCATTATTTTCAGTATGCGCCTGCCGATGTCTTGCTGCCGCTTTGGTCCTTCACCCCAAAACATGACAATAATCTTAACAAATAAAATTACAACTAATTCATTGAATAGAATAGAATTTATGACGAACTCAACGATCGTGAAATCGTTTTAACATCCCGAGGAAATGAAGTCCTTGTTGGGCTTTCCCCACCTGTTGTGAGATGTGTGTGTGTTCCAGGTGAGGTCAACTGAGACCTTGAAACCCAGCAACTTGTAGTTCTTGACTCTCTTAATCTTCTCACTTTATATTGAGAGGAAGGTGTGTGTGGTAGATGTAGATTTCCTTAAGTCCATAATCACTGCTTTCATCTTTGTGTTGTTGAGGTCTAGATGAATTTTTCCAACACCATAAGGCCCGTTTACACTACACTTTTTTAACCGAGCCGAGACCAGTCCGAGCTCGGTAACCGAGATAACTCTTGTGTGTAAATGGTCAGCAGACTGAACCAGACCGCGCTAACGATAACCGGACCGCGCTAACTGCAGACCAGTTCATCAGTAGGTCTCGGACTGGTTTTTTTTATCCCGGTTCCCTGAGAACGAGGAGCGCATGAGCAGACCGCGTCATCCGCTTACAGTCAGCTGACTGTCCGCGGGTTTCCCGGCGTGTCTGGCTGCACGTCCCGATTCACACTCCATTCAGACAAATTTCAGACATTCATAATAATACTAGCTTCCTTACCGTGCCACACGGTTTCCAGAGATGATTCTGCTTATGAACCTCAGTGTCTGTTGTTGTTTCCTGTGTCTGTAAATCCTTATTAGACGTTCATTTGTCTTATCCACGTCCCAAAAGCCGAATCTGTCTAACAATAACATCCTGAATGTTACGGGTGCCGCCATTTTGATTTGCTCGGTCCCACCTTCAATCCCAGAGAGTGGTAGTAACGCAGATTGCCACTAGGAGGCGAGGAGCAACCAAGGAACCGAGATAACTCCTGTGTGTGTAAACGGCTGCATTTATCTCAGTTAACTGGACCAAGCTAGGACCGGTCTCGGCATGGCTCGGTTTTTAGGTGTAGTGTAAACGGGCCTATAGTGTCAAGTGCTAGACCTCTTCTTTTTAGGTCAACTCATTACTATCAGAAATCAGACCTACAACAGTGATGTCATCAGCAAACTTGACTATGGCGTTGGCGAAGCGAATGGAGGAGCAGTCATAAGGGAATATTGAATGAAGAACGGAGCCGAGAACTCAACCCTGGGAGGTCCCCGTGTTCAGGATGAGGGCTGATGATGTGCGCTTACCCGTCCGGAGGGTTTGTGGTCTATTCCTGCGGAAATCCAGAATCCACATGCCCAGTGAACTGCTCACGTTTCTCCATTTATAAACCAGTTTAAAAGGAATACCACTGTTAAGGTGTATGCCCGGCTTGAGCCGCTCAGTGATTTATAAACTAACAGAAGTATTTTAAAGTTTGGGCATATAAATCTCATTTTGTCAGGCCCAGAATAATTTACTCTCAAATGTTCACATCCACATCATCCCCCAGGACTTTTATGTCAGTTGATAAGGTTAGCAGTTTACGCATTGTAGCTACAAGTTGAGAAATGCCTTATAAAGTATGCATATGCATTTTTTGGAAAATAGACCCTCGGGCTTAAGAGGTTAAACACCATGACAAGGGCGGATCTGTATAGTGGTGAGCACGGAAATCTGACTAGAAAACATCAAAGTGGCTGGTCATAGTTAAGAGGGTATTTAATTATTGAAACACAGCTTTTTAAAATAATCTTACTGATTTGAAATTGGGCCTGTAGTTCTGGAGTAGTGGTTTGTTTAAACTGTTCTTTTTCAGCAGTGGTTTGATAATTGCTGTTTTTAGGGACTGTGGGAATGCATGTGACAGAAGTGACGTGTTTATTATCTGAGTCAACTCAGACGTCATGATAGGCAAAGCTTTCTTAAAGTAAGGTGTTGGTACAACCTTAAAGCTGCAGGTGGAGGAACAGAGCTGGTGAACAATTCCTTCTAAGCTTTTGTGGTTTAGTTCGCTGTAATCCCTTGTTGATCTCTTTGCTCTGGATGCAAACTGATGTTGATCGTGATCAGCAGGAAAAGCGGTTTTAATGCGTGGGAGCAGAAGTCCTTCAAAATATTTGCCGATGAGTCAGTGAGAGCAGCCGAACAGTTCAGATAGTTAACTGCTCTTTTTCGGACTTATTCTAGAAGACCCTAGGCACGTGGAAACAATGGCGGGATGTATGGATTGGTTAAACATGGCGGTGAATATGGCTGTTAGCTGGAATGTACAGTTTCTGAGGTTCCTTCCTCTGGTGTCATCCGGACCAGCAGCCTTCCTACTCTCCACAGGGTGGATCTGATGTGTTGCGTCAGCTGTTATGGCTCTTCCTCTGTCTCCGCTGATTAAATGTGATTCACTGTTCCTCCTCGGTTAAAGCTAGAGAAGAAGTGGTTCAGAGTGTTTGGGAGGGTTCTTTCTGTGGTGCTGGTGTCACTCAAACTGTTCTTGTATCCAGCCAGAGAGTTCTTGTATCCCCTGTCACATGCTCCTGGTGTAGTTTGTAGAAGAATGTTCTTCTATGTGCTGCTTTTACCTGTGTTTGGCCTCTCTGATTCCCTTCTCCAGTTTCCAGCTGGCTTCTTTGTAGGTCTGCAGGTCCCCAGATTTAAAAGCAGCCGGTTGGGTTCGAAGCAGGGTTTTAAGATCACATCTAAGATGTCTTTATCCACTACACAGCTAAAGTATTTGCAAACTACATATTTACATTTGTTGCGGTAGAACAGAGGCTTTCTTTTCTAACTTCACCCCCCAAATACAAAACACACAAATCACTTGTTTAAAAACTCACTTTTCCCATCCTGCTCACTGTTCAGATCGGAACTCACACAACTTTTAATATCAGAATAAGGTCACTTGCGTAAACACAAAACATTTTTTCAACTGATGGATACATTTATAAAGGCAAAAAAATTATTATTACCTAGGTAATAATTATTATCAAAGGTAACCGTAATGGGTAGCTTTGTTCAGACTTTCAGGCGGGGTAGACGGACCTACCCGATATCATGCAAATCCACGACCCCTATCTAACTGTTTCAACTGATTTTAATCCTATTCGGTGTCGGGTCAAGTTTACTCTGCGGTGGCAAGAGTCACAATACTAAGCTGTAATATCTAGTAGTCTCAGAAACTCATGGCATTGAAGGTTGGAAACCCACATGGAAATTATGTAAATGTTACTATCATGGTAAACTGAAAGAGCATTTCTAAATGCCAATCAGTACTATAAACTAAAGACCCAAACCCACATAAATTTAAAACTTAACATATTGATAACATTTCACAATAAAGGCTCCAATTTTAGATGGCTAATACATGGTTTATAGATATGTTATTTATTAATCTGTAAACACTTTATAACTCATTCACAAGTGTTTATTATGCATTAATTAAACGGGAGCAAGAGACATAACTGACCGGTTTGTGCTTAAAAGGTAGTAACTTAGTCTGAAATGTTTAATATAAGCAACTCTAGGTGAAGTATATAGTTGAAAAGATTAGTTATACTTTTTGTCAACAATTCGATCAGTTTTGTCTCTTGCTTGCCCTTAGTTAATGCATAATAAACACTTATGAATGAGTCATAAGGTGTTTAATTTCTAAGCTCTTACTGGACCAGGCATTCAAATCGAAAACAACATTGTTCTTATTGTATAGGACAATACCAGCTTGTTTTTTTTTTACAAAGAGCATTGGTGATACTTCCTTTTTTTTTTAAACATGAAAAAGACAAAACGAGTCTAATCTCCTGCCTTGATCTGGTGGGGCTGTGTTGGGACAAAATAGCATTTAGAATGGTTCCCCTTTTATTAACTCGTGCGGAGAAAAAAAACAGGCTGTATCTGTATTAGCTCACGTACAAATAGTGGTTGTCATTGTTGCAAAATCTGCTCAGCGCTAAGTCTGGGGTGGTCAGGTCATTTATGTTGATGTGGTACATTTAAAATAAAATGAAGTTCAAATCTATATTGTTTGGAAAAAAAAACAGAAAAAATACAAACCTACGTCTGACAATGCGAATAAATGAGTTGAAGAAAACCAGTGTAAATTAAAAGAGAGATAACATTCCTAGTAGGAGATATTCCTTTGGTAATTGGTCTCAGCTGGAAAGCGCTTGCTTTCACAACTGAGCTAATTGAATTACCAGAAGCTGAACAACAAATAGATGGCAGAGGTTAATAGGTTGATAGGATACAGTTTCCCACACCAAATAACTTCAATGTTATGTTGCTACAGAAATTGAGGAAGTTTACTGCATCCTGATTTGAAGAACACTACCAGCCCTCCCCCTCCCCCCACCCCCCATCACAACATGGCTGCATACGCCTGTCCTCATAAACGAGGGAGAGAAGCTAACGGGGGCCTCCACTTTACATCTGCTTACCAGACTCCTTAACTGCCTGCCCACAGCCTCAGCAGTGTAACAACAGTTGATCGGCTTTGATCCACTCCAGCTGGCGCCTGCATGCGTCCTGCTAATGCAGTTTACAAATGGACGGCTTTAAGGTCCAACATACAATTACAGTACGCACAAATGAAGAAAGAAACAAGGTTATACTGCATAAGGCAATAGTAATGTTTCATTTCTTACTTAAAAATATAAAGGTAAAGGTGAAGTTTAGTAAAAAATACACCACATATACCCTGGATCCTAGAGGGTTAAGTAGGAGTGCTCATTCCTAACAGTCAAATGTGGCATGAATGATTAGATTTCTGCTCTCCATGCAAATAAAAACCTGGCTGAGCACAGGGCTCCGTTGAGCAGTAGACCCCGGGCTGTTTAGGTAGTTTTACTGTTAAAAAAGGATTTAGTGTCTTAAACTGCACATGCTCTCTTGTGTTTATATTGCTTAGAAGATAGCCTGGTGGTAACCATGAGCACAAAGCTGCTTCCAGCCAGACAGAGCGGCCTCGTCGTGTTGTGTACGTTTTCTCTCCTTTCTAAAACTTCAAACAACGCGTTCTTCTCATTAACTTGTAAGACAGCTTGGCTGGAACCGAAGCTAAGCGGACACGTAAACACTAGAAGTGCGCAGAGCAAGAGGAACCTTGCAAGGAACCTGCACACACATTGGCCGGAGCTTTTACTGCAGTGGTCCCATTTCTTCATTCCCTTTTCTGGATACATCATTCTCAGGATGGAAGGACCAGTTCCCCCAGTATAACAAAAAGTATTTCTGAGCAGGGCTACCAACTGTAGCTTTAAATGTTTACACTGAGCAATGTTCCAGCTGTGATAACAGCTGTGGCCTGCAGTGGGAACACACCAGCAGTTGAGACATGTTCTGCAGCCAGACTGATCATTCCTACATGACTTTGAACCTGGTATTTTCTAGCATGAGAAGCTCGTACCAGCCTGCACCGACTAATTGCGTTGCCTTAGAGTTTATTTTCACTTCCAATAGACTTTTATCAAAAGCAGAACTTGTACCTTACAGGGCGTAGCTCCAGTTCCGTGAGTAACCCCGTCGCACTCAAAGCGCTGAGAGGCAATGCACTACTGGCAGTAGCAATGTGTTTGGACTTATTGTGGTTACCGTGATCTTAGAAAAAAAGAGAAAAATGCACTTTCTGTTTAAAACGGTGTAGCCGAAATATGTCAAGTTGACATTTTCAGACAGTCATGGATTCCTCATTAAGGTCAAATCTACAGTATATTAGGCAATAGCTAAAAGGTATCCTGAGTTGCTTCCAAACGCACTAAACACTCCTGTCTGAGTAATGCTGAGTCAATCCAGTGACTGTGTGCGTGTTGTTTGGCATGCCAGCAGCTTGAGGCTGACTGCGTACGGCTCGTGTTGAACTTGACCTTGCTGCCGTTTAGCTGGTTCAGCTAGAAGGGGCGGTACGTTGATGTGAACAATTACAGGGATGATTGTGAGATCTGCTCCAGGAAATTCCAAAGAAATCTGGCACCTTTGTGATCTACCACTACTGTGGATATAGCTAAGTTATACAGTTGGTAATAAAAAGGGTATTAAAGTAAATGATTCTTCCTTATCTCTTCTTTTCTTAAATCTTTGTACTGGTAAAATGATTAGAATAATTCTAACAATGGGAATCTGCTATTTTCCCCTGTAAACAAGCCTATGTGTTTACAGGGGAAAATAGCTCGGTGTGGTTACAGTTCATGTTTTTCAATTTGCACAAACTCACCCATCATAAAACAGATTTTAAAAAATTCAGACTGTTGATCTTGCTCGTTAAGATATGAATTGATGGCAATTATAAAATAATAAACTGGGTGTTTTTTTATATCTCTTTCCAATATTCCTTTTAATTTAACCTTCTTGTTGCTACACCTAATTATGTTCTGCTGCAGGATCGCTACAACTGAGTTTTTTTTTTGCCTTCTCAAAGCGATGGGAGTGGGAACCAGACGGGTTTAGTTTTGCTCCATCAAGACTAAATTTATCCCCTTTCATCTTATCAGCTTGGATTTTTTTTTTCCTTTGGAGAAAGTCACTGTGGTTTGTGTTGTCTCTGGGAATTTTAATTTTTAATTAAACCCATCCCTTAAATGTGTCGGGTTCTGAGATTCTCCCAACTTTCACAAAGGAGTTATGGATATCCATCATTGTGACAGTCGACTGACTGCTTCTGGCTGATAGAGACGCTCTGTTACCAATCGAATTACCCAGATTTAAAGAATCTGTTGAGCTTTCCCAAATGTTCTGGGTGAAAGAATGAGATGCTTTTGGACTCTAAATGTAGCAGCTGTATATTTAGTATTTCTTCATTCTTGTTTCTTTGTGTCACTTTATAAATGTACTCATATCTCGATTTCCCCTACTGGGAAGCTCCCATAATCTGATAATGTCTTATCTTCATGATGAAAATCTCCAGTGGAATGGCAGAAGTGACAGGAAAATGAGGAGTGATACAGAGAGAGGCGACTGGACTTATCTTGGTTCTAATTGACCACGTTGAAATGACATGAATCAATTTTACTCAAGCTAGAGTTTGACCAAAGCCAGAGTGGAATACAGCTTTGAAGATGTGAGACAACTTTACTTGATCGCAGGCTGTATGTTCTTCATCAGACGGACCTGCTTCCCCAAAGGGTCAGCAGGAATAAACCAGGCAGACATTTTTTAACACACACAGGACTGGCAATAATTCCCACAGTAAAGGTTTCTGATTTTTCAGGACCAATCTAATTAACATCAAAGACCTATTCCTCCTTGTTTGTGCTTAACAGACTATTTACATCAATGTCCAGACAAACTGTGTTTATGCAAACTGGTTTTTCCTTTGGTCAGTGGGTTTGTTTACTTCAGGCATTCTCTGAAGCATGAAAGTAATCAACATTTTTTTTCCCTTCTCTTTCTCTCCTTAAGGTTGCAGACTCATGATTCCGATGATCCTGCAACAGAGTTACGAGAATGCTCGTCATACAGTACCACTGGCGGTGTGAGGTCTGGGTGTGATTTGCCGGCAACCCCGCAGACATTCATTGGAATGGTGTTTAAGGCGACACTGAACAACACGCTTGTTCGGAACACCTTCAAGGAGGACAATTTCAAACGTTAGCTATACTGGTTGTTCTTGTAGTGTCAATGAGTGCACAGTGTTCGCATTTGTCGATGTGAACACTGTGCACATAAACAAATAACACTGAATTGAATTGGATGTCACATCTGTAATGTCTTTCATGTATTTTTGTCTACACAGTAAAACCACCTCCCCTTAAATGGGAAGTCAAAAAGAGCAAGGACAAGTTCAATATTACCTGGAGTCCTCCAGACATGCGTTTCGATTCATGGACGTTCCGACTTAATTACACCTCCTGTGATCTTAAAAGGGTAAGAAACTAAACAGCTACGCCTGTGCGTATGTATGTAACGTGCGTGCGTGTGTTGCTAGATGGGCTTACGGGTAGAAATAGACGTGATTGTGTTGATGTTAGTGTGAGTTTTGTGGCCTGGGGGTGTACGTTTTTAAGTGAGGGTGCTATCCTCTAACCTGACTCCGCCAGATGGATTTGCTCCGCATATCCATCTGGAAACCTTCCGTTGAAGTAATTTTGGGAAGGGGCGAAAATACTGGTTAGCTGATTGGCCTATGTTGGTGATAGACGGGCCAAATAAACCAATCAGATCAACGAAGCATATGACGTACTAACAGCGACGACGAAAACACAACCACAAGCTCTTGCCGAAACCAGTCGGGAGAAGAGCAAAAACATCTTTTCCTCTGAGAAAAGCCTCCAGAGCAGTGTTTTGCTCTTCTTTCAGTGAAGAAATACTCTGTAATTCCGATAAAACTTGCTCGATAGCCACGCTAACGCTAGCTTCATCGGCTGAAGCCGCCATGTTCTTAAGACTGAACTGTCGCGCTTCTCGTTGCGTCACACCTCAACCCGCCTCAAAGCCAACGCTGATTGGACGTTCGTTTGGTGAACGGCTCCAAATTTTCTTTAACGGAGAGTAGCCAGACTGATCTGCGGGTGAAACCTTGAAAGCTCGCGAGATCAGGATGGTCTCACGAGGCTAGCTATCCTCAGCACCCAGGAACAAAAAAACAGCAGGGAAACCTCGGGCCCCTGAAGTCCGCAAGCAATCCCCACGCTGCTAGACACAAAGCGTCACCCCAAGACAGCCGTACGCTCCCCGCACAGAGGCAGGCCACCAGGGAGGCACCGAGGAGGCAGCACCCAGGACAAAGATGCACAGAGACGCAGAGTACCAAACCCCGTCAGCCCAGCCACACTGCCGCTCCCAGCTGCGCAGGCCAAGCCCAGGAACTGCCCACCCGGGGCCTTACTGTAATAAACAACATCCCTTAAACAATCCCACACATCCACTACTTTCAATGTAGTCATTTGGGATTTTATGTGGCAGGCCAAGGGAAAGTAGTGCAGCATTGTGAAGTGTAAGGACGTTTGAAATTGGCTTCAAGTTGTTTTTTTTCCAGATGAAAATCGGTGATACCGTTATTGTGATACCTCTAAACAATTGGCGTTTAGAGCTGGGGATCGAACTGGCAACGCGCCGGTTTCAGGACGAACACCCTAAGTCTCGCAGCACTTTCACCCCACAGAAGCTTGTAGGCAGGTTTAAACATTTCACTGAACAATTTTCAACTCGTCATCCTGAGACGGAAGAATTATGGGCCAGATGCAGACAGCCCAAGGCATGGCCTGAACTCACGGGCAAGGGAGCGAGCAGGTGGATCAAAGGAAGTCTATGGGGACTCTGGAGGAGCTCAGGATATCTGCATCTCCTCCTTAAATATGATCTTTATAGCAGGTCAGGCGGCTAAACTGTTATAATCAAATCAATCTGGGCTTGCTTTTGGATGGGCGCAAGATAATAAACCTTAGTAAGAACTTTGGATCCCACAAGGAACTTCATGTGATGCTGCTGTTAGGAAAAAGTCATGTTTTATTTGTGTCTTTTTTCAGAACAAAACATTTGAAAAAACATTTAGGCACGACCTGAGTCGGCTTTCTCACTGTCGATACTGCCTGTCCATTGAAGCCATGAGCGACCGTGGCAATTCACCACCAACTGATGAGGAGTGTTTTGGTATGGTTATATTTAGTTGATTGTCTTTTTTAAAATCTATTTTATTTTTTTTGTTGTGATTTAAAAGTATATTCTGCCTTTTACGTCGCCTCTACAAGCGACACAGAGAAACTAACCTACTGGGTTGCATTGCAGAGGGACAGGGCCATGGCACGCTGCTCTCTCTTCATATTTAAAGGAGTGATAAGCAATTTTTCACCACTAGGTGGAGCTTAAGCACATTTTGTAGACCAAAACAAGATGTGCATCAAGCCACGCCTCTCTCTACCTCCCTCCAGCATTCAGCACCCATTCCCTCTTCTTCCCCATCGGCTCATATGAGCCTATTTGCAAAGGATAAAAAGAGCAGAACAGCATCACCTTTCAGAGGAACATGTCTAGTGAAGAAGTATAACTCTTAACTTTATGATGCTGTTAGAAAGAGAACACTTTGATCCGATGGATGTGCTCCAGGTCATTTTGTGCCTGGTGGAGGCATTTAATGGGCAGGGAGGGACTAAGCCCTGAGTGGCAGCTGTTCATGTGCCGCCAGCCCGGCTATGTAAACAAGAGATTGGAGAACAATGCAGAGAGATAGTGTGTGACATTTAACCATAGTCCATCTAAAAAGATAACTTAAGTTCTTCATAAAACTATTTTTTTAGTTCTTTCTATCTGAAATAATGAAATTTTGCCTATTGCTCCTTTAAAGATTAAGGCTTTCTCAGAAAAGCAAAGGTATTCTATGATCACCAACAGGCGCAAAACACGCTGCACACACTCTCACACACACACACACACACACACACACACACACACACACACACACACACACACACACACACACACACACACACACACACACACAAACAAATTCAACAGAAAAATACTGCAATCACAAAATAGCATGATGCAAACACTAAAACACACACACACACACACACACACACACACACACACACACACACACACACACACACACACACACACACACACACACACACACACACACACACACAAACAAGTGCAACACAAAAGCCTTGCAGAAGGTAAATGTTGCAACCACACAAATTAGACCAGAGCTCGAGGACAAATGCTGCAAGGACCACAAACGACAGCATTTTTCCTTTGCAGCATTTTTGTGGTTCACTCGGTTTTTGCGTTTATGCATTTTGCCGTTTGCATCATTCGCGAGTCTCCAGCACACTTGGACGTATACTCTGCCATTTGCTGCCTGTTTGCACCTGTCAAGCACTGTAGTATTCCTAGGTGGTCACCGATCCTCAAACTTCGTAGCATTGTGTTATGGCTCTCTGCTGACTGAGGCTGTTTGTATTTGCAGATGCTGATCAGGATCTGTCTTTCCTGGTGTATGTTGGCATTTTCCTCATCATTTCTCTGGCAGCCATCACATTTGTGTGCTTTCAGAGGTATGGCAAGTCTCTTTTTTTTATACACAGTGCTTTGCAAAACTATTCTCAGTACAGACCAACTCTAACTTCAATGTATTTCATTGAGATTTTAAGGGACAGAAACGTGAAATATGGCTGTAAATGTTTTTATGAAGCGTATTGAGTTGTAATAATATTTAGCTCCCCTGAGTCAGAACTTCTTCTTCTCTGCAAAATAGCCCCAGCTCGCTTAGGCTGGTTGGTGAACATCCATGAGCAGTGAAGTTCAAGTCGTGCCACACAGATTATCAATTGGATTTAGATCCGGACTTTGAGATATAACGAGCTCCAGAACCTGTCGGCCACATCCGGCCCACAATACAATTGTATTCAGCCTACAAGATCATGTCATATATTCATCATTCGTGGACATTTATTCTGTGGTATGTCACTCACACCACTGACACTAAATATCCCATAATGCACTGCAACAGCTAATGGTAGCTTAATTCGGAGAGTAGCAACAAGGCTACACTGCAGGTCCAAGTATGCTCTAGGTTGGTCCTCAAGTTAATATTTAGCTCTTTAGTGAGCAGTTTCCAGATTTTGGAACTGTTCTGTGATTCATTTGCCTTTTTCGTGCGCTGAGACCATCTGTGTAGATCTAGGAACATGTAGAACTGCCGTTTAAAGCTGCAGCAGAGAGTTAAGACTTTGAATGACGGTAGCATTGTGTGGGGGAGGAGGTGTGAGCACTGCATGCACGAGAGTGATTGACACTGGTAGCAACCAATCAGAGGCAGACATTCCTCCTGGCTGTGATTGGTTGTTTCGGACCGGGAGCGGTTTGTTTCAGCAGAAGGCATTAGGACCACTGGAAGGAGCCAGAAGAACATGATTTTTTTCCCCACATGTTATTTTTCTCATATTTTACTGTTAGGGCATAGTGACAGATTTAACAATTTTGTAAAAAATACATTTATACAAAAGTTAAGTACTGCAGCTTTAACGGCGCACGTGCTGAAATAAAATGTCCAAAAACTATTGGTTGTATTGGCTATTTTGAGGGGTATCAGGATAAAGGGGGTGCAATGCAAATGCCCATCACACTTTTTAGCTTCTAACTGATGTGTTGCTCTATCACATAAAATCCCAATCAAATACATTGAAGTTTGGGCATGGCAGGGTCGGCCCTGGTCTTTTTTTTCTGAAACCAAGTTGTTTCTCCACAGGAATAAGGAGAATATTTTCCCCAAAGTACCAGTACCTCGGGATTTCCTCAGCGATATAAGCAACAATAACAATCAGGTAAAAAGGGGAAAAAACATGTGTTACACTAGGGTGGGGGGTGTTACTAATTCTAGCCACACTCCCAGATTGGGTTGTGTTACCATTTGTTTTTGCATGCAGTCTTATTCTGAGGCGTTTGTGAAATCTTTGCTGTTCTCATCGATATCTGGAAGGATCTGGTGTGTTTGGACTAACACTTTCTTCTTTGGGTTCCTCTTCCTTCCCTCAGAGTCCTTTTCGCAAGTTGTACATCCAGGCAGAGGAAGAGGAGAACTGTAAAGTCACTCTGGTGACAAATACACAAAGCAACCAAGCGGACATCTCCGCTGTCAGCTCACACTTCCTATGAAGAACAGTTGCCCATATGAGCACAGCGTGTGAATAAAACAAGTTTACACCCTGTTATTTAATAACGCAGAAGTAAATAGTTCTGATTCTCAGACACATGCAAGAACAAATCATGTTGGCATTAACTTGTAAACCCAGCTTTGAGTTAAAACATTTTTTTTTTTTTTTTTTGAAACTCGCTGTGCTCTCAGGAGACTGTACATTAGGAGGCCAGGTTTCTACAAACGTTTTACAGTAAAAGAAAACCAGCGGTTCTTTCTGAAAAGATCCAAACAGCAGGTGCTCCTTTTCAATGAGCGATAGAAGTATAGTTTTGTACTAAATGCTCCATGTGTTGCTTAATTTCCTGTGCCATTTGGACCCATGCAGCAATTCCTACTCAGCAGCAGCATCACAAAATCCAGATCGGAAGGACTGAGCAGCACTAGATTTTTTTTTTTTTTTTTTTTTTGTATTTGTGTGTGTTTTTTGGGAGGGGGGGGGGGAGGGCGAGGGAGGGGTTCTTTTTCTTATTTTAAGAATTTTAATAATTTGATTAATTTTCAACTTATACCAGGTTTCCCACTGCAATTTTTAATTTCTTTTCTCCAACTTTGCACTTGGAGAATCCGATTTCCATTTACACATGGAGGGCATTGTAAATACTTGTAGATAGAGGTTTTTGGACTAGAATACAGCAATGTACCCTGAACTAAGGGGTCCTCAAGGAGCTCCAGGTCAGCCTCCAATATGACTGCCGTGCATTTAGCGCCAAGTCCTATATACAGATATAAAAGTTCTACTTCTGACCGTCTTTATGTCATGAAATCAGGGGAACAGATAGTACTGTACAACATCTATGTGAGAGGAGCTTTAGCTTTTACACATAAAAAATGGGAAGAGAAACATTTTCGGCTCCCACAGCTAATGGTAGTTATCACCACAACCGTTGGCAAATGCTCAACTCTTACTGCTTTGAATTTATTTACAGTTACATTAAAGGATCAAGTATTTCTCTTTTTTTTTCTGTCAAGCAGCTGTTAAATTTAGCAGCGGTTCTTTCAAATATACCACATACAATAGGGACAAACCTAGTAATTTAGTTTGCAAATTGGAAAAATTGGGCATAATTGCACATGACTCACAGCATTATTCAGGAGCACAGTGCTCCGAATGCAATCCCTGATATGAGTGAAATGTGTCTCCTTGGCGGCATTAAGACCAGAAGTGGTTTGAGGCTGATTCCTCGCCACGATTTACAAGGAGTTAACCATTGCCACCCCACCATGTGCTCAACCTAGCTAGGAAATGATTCTCTTTCTGAAATTCTGATTTCTGAGGCAAACGGAACGCAGCATGTTCCCACTGCCCTTTTCTGCTGATCTTTTGTTTTTAGGCTGAGTTTACATTTCCCAGGCAACATCGGAACGAGATGTGAGCATTTTTCTGTGTTCCACGATTAAATGCTTAGAACTGTTGTTTAAAAATAACTGGAATTAAATTTGACATGTTAGTACTGCCATAGAGCATCGCTGCCAATTTAGTATTATCTTATTCGTACGCCTAGGTAGATTTAAGCAGGTAGATAATCGCCCTGCTTTTCCACGCCAGATGCTTCAGGAAGTTAGCAGCCGAGATGCTCAGATGTTGATCCTGCGTGGCCTGTTGTCTCTGGTTACCTCACTGATCCCCTTTCAGACCACCTCCATCCAGAGCTGGGCACCTAAAAATGAAAGGATCTCCATCACACAGCATATAAGAATTTACATTCCAATTCCAATTATGGCACACTATTAAATATTTAGACGTCTCGTGCAGCAATTAATGGTCAACTACTACCCTTGCCACAAAAAAGAAGAGTACTAATAACTCCATCACCATTCTTTAACAGTCTTCATTGAACTATTTTTCATTTGCAAGTCTCTTCAGGAAGATGTTGACTGAATGTATTCTTTTTAAAAGCCCCCCCCAACCACCCACTAATCCGAAGCTATTACCTTCCATGTTTTTCTGTCATGGCAGCTTTCCTGTCTGGAGAGATTTCCCATTTTTCTTTGATGACATGCTCTGTGCGATTCGTGCACAGAGGTTTGTAAATGCTTTAAAAGTCAAGTTGGTTGTGTGTGTGTTTTTTTTTCTTCTTTTTTTTCAACTGGATTTTATATATTTGCACATAGAGCTTCCGATGCATTAGTTTTAAGGTAGAGCCTTGTATGTGTTTTTATACTTTTGCTATCAAGCTGATGTCATATAGAGGACTGTGCGTCTTGAAGAGCCATCGCTCCAACTGTGACCGCTGGATTTGTTCTGTGCTTCTGGTGCTAGCAGCTGCCGTTGCTGGGCAGCAACCGGACGGGGTTAACATGACCGTACAGATAGGGTTAGAAGCTGTGTAGACCTCTGAAAGGGAAAGCAGGTCAACACGGCTGTCTATTTTTCTCTCCTTTCTAGCTTCTCACTTTTTAGCGAAGCACAGTAGGCAGCTGCTAGCTCCAGTTGTCCATGTTACTTTAAACGCCAGCTTTACAAGCAATAAGCATCCGCATCTTCTAAATGTGTATATGTCTGTTTTTTTTTTGTCCATCAAAAAAGATGAAATATATTTTTTTGCAAAAGCAAAGTGTGCGTTCCATAAAAAGGTTATATTTAGCTAGCTTTGCGTCTGGTGTCTTATTTCATAAATGGTTATTATTTGTGACTCTTGTGCTAAAAAGTCTTTGAGGACAATTTACAGCAGTTGAGGAGACTGTAAGGTAAAATGAAGAAAAGTGTGACGGCCAGATGATGTGTTGAGGCCCTGCTACTCGTCCTGCTGCCACAGAAGCTCCGGAGTCACAGTAATACCACAGTTGGAGGTTTGTGGACAAGCATCCACGCCATCACTATGTGATAAAATTATTAAGAAAAGAGAAAACATTCTACCAATGATTTCCATAGAAGTTGTTTAGCAATTTCACTTCTCCAATTGGTGGTAGTATGGGCACTTTAACTCTTTATTACAAAATGAACTATTCCAAGGTAGGTCAAGACTTCAGCATCTGTGTACTCGTCTCAGCCCACAGCGAAATTGCAAAATTGGCTCCTGAGCCATTTTTATTTGTCTCAAGGGCAGGTATTTTATGATGAAAACACATCATGCTAGGAACTCCTTGCTGTTTAAAAAAAAAAAAAGGAAGTAGCTGAAAAGCCTATACAGTATTCTGACGTTAGAGGTGGTTTCCTGCAAGAATCTCAAAAAAAGGTCATTTCTTAGAGAAATTCCATGACTAAAAGTAGCATGATTCCACGAATCTGTAGGAACTTCCTTAAGATTTTTTCTTTCTGTTTTATTTCCTCAGAACGGGCTGCGCAGTGGGTAGCACTGTTGCCATGCAGCAAGAAGGTCCTACCCTGGGTCTTTCTGCATGGAGTTTGCATGTTCTTCCTGTGCATGCATGGGTTCTCTCCGGGTACTCCAGCTTCCTCACACAGTCCAAAAACATGACTGTTAGGTTAAATGGTCTCTCTAAATTGTCCTTAGGTGTGAGTGTGTGTGTGAATGGTTGTTGTCCTGTTTGTCTCTGTGTTGCCCTGCGACAGACTGGCGACCTGACCAGGGCGTACCCCGCCTCTCGCCCATTGACAGCTGGAGATAGGCACCAGCACCCCTCATGACCCCATGAGGGATAGACATGGTAGAAAATGGATGGATGGATTTCCTCAGAACACCAAATGAATATACATTAGAATAAAAGGGGAACAGAAATATGTTTATTTTACACTCCAAAGGGCCTATCAGGCCAATATATCCTAAGCTAGTTGGGGTATGCTTGTGTATATCCTCAATCATCCCAGTCATGCCAACTACAACAGGCTTTAATCAAAGGCAATCAGAGCTTTGCTCATTTTTATTTTGTGAATACATTTCGACACCTATCCAAAAGTCAGTCAATTCTGGAGGCTCACAGTTGAGCATCCTGGAGTTTGGTGCTGCTGTGTTTAAGCACAATGCTCCAAGTCAGATACAAATAGACTCTAGTAGTCCTGCCTGTTCCTCCCCTGGGGTCTTAGGGTCTATTGTTTGGTGTGAGTTGTTTACTTGGACACCTGAATCCTGATGAGGGCCCCTTGTGTAATTTTGAAATGAGTTTCAATAGCGGATATTTTATAGCTGAAATGCAACTATCCCCCTTTGTTCTGTGTCAGTTTCTCTCTTTTGACAGTGTTAAAGCTACCGCACCCTGTCGGCAGTGAAACACCTTTGGTTGCCCCAGCTCTTTCCCCTGGGGTGACCCCACGTGATTTAGAGCGTTCAATATACCACACATGAAACAGAAATCTATACTTTAACTGGTTTAATCTAGAAAAGTCAGAGAAATTTTTACAGACACATCAGCGCTGACGGGCTCCTGATCGATCACGACGCAGGGTAAATGAATGTGGCAAGAGCCCGGACTGATTAAGCTTTATAAAGAAGTCTAGGTACACGCCACTGCAAGGGTGGTACACCTCCTCACATGCCATCAGAAAAATAATGTGTCACCACTGGGGTGCTATCTGATAGCCTTGTGCCATAGCCTTGTGTCCCAGACTGTCTAACTGAGCATGCTGCTCCCAGAATAACTGATGTTCCACTCATACACCTCATATCCAACAGAAATGGGTTATTTCACCCACAATTTCCAGCAAACCATCTGTGCTCGCTGTCCTAATTCTTAACATCATTGCCATCAAAGGTGTATCCTTAGGGTCATGTTACTAGAAGCAGTCCACATCGCAGGCCAATGCATTGGTGCCCATTCTACTCCATAAAACTGCTGTTGCTCATTAAGATTAAATTGGGGATACTTGTGTGCTGCACGTTTTAACTTAAGTGTGTTTCAGAATGAAATAATTAAATCTTTTTAAAGCGTTTGGTCAAAATGAAGACCTCAAATTGTCTCTGCTTTGATTCAATTTAAGCACAGGCAACATCATTTAATGTATTTATATATTCAGTGCATTTATATAGCCCCAGTTCGCGACACGTCAGCTGAAAGCACTTTGCAAAGTCAATTCTATCAATTCATCCAAACAGATTGATTAAAAGTTTTCTACCTAAGGAAACCCAACAGATTGCATTGAGAGATCGCTTGCAGAATTCACTCCTTCTGGATGAGCATGTAGCCTTAGTGGACAGTCACTTGCATCGTGTTGTTGATTTTGCACCAGTCCCTCATACCAAGCATCATGAAGGTACAGTGGAGAGTAAAACTCCCCTTTAACTGGAAAAAACCTCCAGCAGAACCAGAACCAGACTCAGTGAGCACGGTCAGGAAACATCATGAGTGACAGGGGGTTTGAGGACAATAAGCATATGCAGAACACAGAAGCACTGATCCAGGAATACTTTCCATGCGAGAGGAAAACACTTGTTGCTCCTTTATTGGCTTCGTCTAGGGGATAAACCCAGCTAATCAGAAATACTCTGAGACACTTTTTAATTCTAGGGGAATGAAAGAGAGCACATAGAGCTAGTCGCAGTAAAAGCTCGGCCAATAGCTGTGTCTAGGAGAGAAACTGTGTTAAACAGCAACAGAACTCCTGGTCAGGTGTAGCTACCATGAAAAGAGAAAAACAGAGAGAACATATATGTAAAAGTTGAATTAAAAGCAAAATTTGGAGAGCAGGAGGAAAATGTTGTACAGTGAGGGAAAGTGTTCATTTTTTGTCCTGCTGCAGCCTCAGCATAAAGCATAACTACAGAGATAAGTCTGGCTAACCTAAGCCGCTCTAACTATAAGCTCTAAGTTTTAAGCCTAGTCTTAAAAGTAGACGGGGTGTCTGCCTCACAAACTAAAAGTGGGAGTTGGTTCCACAGGAGAGGAGCCTGATAGCTAAAAGATCTGCATCCATATTCAAAAAGAATCCTAAGACTAAGAGTAGCTCTTAGTGATGTCATTTTAGGAAAAATCTTTGAATTCCCAAATCCACCGATTTTTCTTAGAATTTTACCTCAGTAAGAAGAAAGGTATTATAAAGCATCTTAGCCCTAAAGAGAACTAAGGTGAAAAAGAAATTTAGTAGTGAGGAGGGATTTTAGAGAGCCTAAGAGTGTCTTAAGCAGTGAAGATAGTGATTGGTTGATACACCCCCTAAACAGTGGAGGAAATAAGTGCATAAACTTATTTAACAATCATACAATTATTAATATGTAGATAAGATAAACTTTATCATCGCCATGCAGGGAAATGAATTAGTTTCAGCGGCCTGACATGTTAAAGGCGCAGCTCTAGAGACAGAATTTTACTGAGGATAAATAAATAATAGGAAAAATACTGAATAATTATGAATGAAAACTGGAGAAATGTACATAGAATATAGTACAGAGGACTTTTTATATTGTTTACAGAAATGCTCTCAATAATAAATGTTTTAGACAAAATGGATAAAATTTAAGAAAAATACACACATAAATACTCTAGACAAGATGAAAGAGGTGAGAAAGTATGTTCTGTATTGTACATGATGACGTCAGCAGCCTAAATGCTCATATGGATTTTGCTTGTGTGACGCCATCTCCTCTCTGGCTTTTGATCGCTGCACGGATCGATTCTCACTTTCCAGGCTGGTGCATAAAAGCACCAAGACATGCAGAGAAAAAGTAGCATTAATCTGTGCTTTAAGTTTGTCTATTTGCGTCATGATCCAGGGACCAATTGACCGTTTAATTCTCTTCTATTCTCCTCCCAGAGCCAGAGTTAGAGCCACGGTTCCTCGGTTTTTTTCCTCCCTTTTTCCCCCCTCCATTTTATGTCAGTCGTTTTGACAAATCCAACCGCTTTATACAAGCAGGCGATCCCAGTAAAATGCTGACAGGTGAGCGCGCATGAATACCACATAGATGAAGCAGTAAAATGACCAGCATGGTGAATAAACATAACAGGCTAATCAAAATGATGCTTAGGATGTAAATGAGGAGCATTCAAACATATTTAGTGCAGTGTGACAATTATTGAATTCTGCTAAGTTTCATCATCATGACACAGATTTCTTAACCTAGTAATTTCATTACTAGGAGCGCATTTATGTATTTATTTTCTTTTTTATACTTTCAACTAATCACAAGTCTTAAAAGACAGCGTCACACCTAGCAATGGGGTCAACCACACTAAAAATTTCTGTTGTCGTCTTCCTCTGAGTCTCTTTCAACTTCCTGATAGTAAAGAATTACAATAGTCCAGCCTTATAGTAACAAATGCATGGACTAGTTTTTCAGCGTCACTCCTGGACAGAATATTTCTAATTCTGGCGATATTCCACAGGTGAAAGAAACCTGTTTAATATGGGATTCAAATAACATGTCCTGGTCATAAATAACACCAACTATTTTTAACTTTATCACTGGAAGCCAATTTAGTGTCACCCAGATTAAGAGAATGACTAAGTGGTCTCTTTTTTAAAGACTCTATTCTAAAGACAACAGCTTCTGTCTTGTCTGAAATTAAAAGCAGAAAATGTAAAGTCATGCAGCTTTTATTGAATCAGGGTTTATGGATAGATATCGCTGAGTATCATCAGGACAACAGTGGAGAAAGAGCAACACAACGTGGTGTACAATTGTGTAGTACATTGCGAATTTCTAAGGATGAACAGATTTTCAAGTTAACTTCTTTGTGGTCAGAATTTTATCCTCTCATTCAGTCACAGCTGAAAGTGTTGATTTTGGAGCGGGGGTTTTGGCTTGTTCTCTGAGTCCATAAGGGTTGAACAATGACTTATCTGTGAAAAGTGAGCTGTAAGCGGTACACACTTAGCGGGAGATTAGGCCTTGGTGGTTCTCGGGGTGTTTTTGAACTTTCTAATCAATTTCCTTTTACGGTCACGGTTTGGGTGTTTTTCCAGATGTTGGCAAACTGCTGTCATTGTTTAAACTGTTATTCTTTGAATCTGCAGTTATATAGAAATGGCTCCTCATTAACTGAGAGAAGGCAATGAACTGCCAACAGATACAAAGTGCAGGGAATTCCCCAAAAAATAATAGAGACTGGATGATAAGCAACAGATGAAAAGATGCCTCTAACATGCTGGCTCATCTCTTACAAAGATAAGAAAAGACAAACTAGTGCACTAATTTACATAGAACATACCCAACATAAAATACAGAGAGCTTTATGAGAGATTTCCAGACCATGAAAGAAACAGTGCAAAACTGGTGGCACTGTAAATCCCATTGTTGTAGAAATCAGCTGCATGTAATGGTAAATAGTAATAGCAATAACAAGATTTAAATCCCTGATTAGTAAAGTAAATTTGTACAGGAGCCTGGATGCATGAGCTAACTGGGGGAAGGGGCATCCTTTCTGAAAGAGATCGGAAATATGTCTACGGTGGCAAACTGCCAAAGTCCGTGAACATGATGAGTGAATTAAGAAATACATGAATAAATAAATAAATCCACCTAAAACAATGTCTACCCTGGTTTACTAAATAGCCTACATGCTCTTTTTACTACTCTCCAGAAGATTTCGCACCGACAGCCGCTTTATTTTCTCAAAGCTTGATTTTACAGCCATTATCACTTGTTTAAGTAACCGAAACTGTAAAATAGGCCTATTCCTTTAAACATTTTATCCTGACCCACACAAATACCATACTCTGCAATCCACCATTGTAGTTGCCTGAGGTTTTAAGGAACACCTATCAGACTAATATGAAACAAAGGTTTCTATTGAGAGACCTTCATATTAAAAGGTAAATTTCTTATTAAACAAATTTACTTTCTTGACTTGGATGCTCAACGTCCTGTTGCACATTGACCAGCCTGATGTCTAACACGCGCGTCGACAGCTCCATCTAGTGGTCAACATGAGCAGTGCCAATATGTCGGCTAAAAAAAAAATGGTCCTGATGCTGTACAGATCGGTGAGGATGCTATGCATCTTAGCCATGTTGGAGGCGTGATCAGCTGGCGCAGTCTCTGTGGCGCAATGGAATAGCGCGCTGGACTTCTAATCCAGAGGCTCCGGGTTCGAGTCCCGGCAGAGATGGGTCACTCTGTATGCCGACACGGCAGGTCTGCGGCTGTTTTTGTTCACTGAGAAAAGACGCGCGTTGTGGTGATGCTTTTGTTGAGATTCCATCTGTAGTGACAGTCGTGTACATGACTGGGGATGATTGAAGTCACCCCAACCCACACATCTGTTGTTCTGCAAAAAAAACAGCCTGTTCTCATTTTCTCATTTTCTAAAAATCAACATATAAATGCGCACACAAACATACAGCATTTTGGGCAGACCGTAAGAAAGGAAAACACGGTTTTGTTTATCAGTTGTCTGTTTGATCAAGTTGGTCTAACGTTGTGATTTTTTCCCCGAAAAAAATAGTAATTACGTACCTGCTGCGAGAACTAATATATTTTTCTATGATTTGTTGCCATGGCATGTGCAGCATAAAGGCTATTTGCGCTCCATCTCTGAAAGCTTGAAAGATGGGTGTAAATTGCATTTTCTTTCATTTAAAGGGCCGGGTTCAGATCAGGTTTACACATTTCCTATCTCTTGTCAGAACTCTCCATGTGTGCACGGGCTACGACGCAGAGACAAGGGATGTCTTCCTCCAGGAGCCGCTCAGGGATTACGTTTGGATGGAAAGTGCTTTGGATGAAGCGGACGCTAGGGGGAGCTCCAGCATCAGTGTCCGGGGGCAGAGGGTCTCATCGCGGGGACCCGCTGAGCTGTGACAGCTCCACTTTTCAGGGGACTCCATCAGGACAGCCTACATTATATGACAGGAACGAGGACAGGCCTGTTTATCCGTCACGCGCTCAGGCGCTTTCATCAAACTGACGTCATCGCGCCAAGTAGTCCACCTCAGGTTAAATGCGGCAGGTACATTTTTTTTAAGGAACTGCTGCCTTTCAAAACCAATAGTCAACTCCTGCTTTGATTCAGCCACAGCAGCGCGTTTTTTAATCCAGTTAACCTCAATCCGCAATGACGTCATGGTCAAAGGTTACGCTGGGACCTGCACTATCTGAACAGTGTCACGTCGGCAAACATGATCGTGTCGTTTATTTCTTTGTTTTCAAAAACGTTTTAAAGCGTCTGCGCATCATCTGAACGAGGCAAAGGGGGGAAACAAGGCGGCGTTGTGTGTGGGAGAGAAAGGAATGCGCCGCTAATGAGAATATGACGTCAAGTCAGAAATGACGAATACGACACAGGAAGCAGAACGCGCTCACGTTGGGTCAGCTTTATTTCTTTCGTCGTGTTGAAATAGAGAAATAAATAAATAAATGTTCTTTTGTTGTATTTGTGGATCTTTTTTTTTGTTTTTGCTTCTGTCGGCTTTGGCTTGATAGAAACGACAGTAGAAATATTTTGATGAGGATATTTAGTCAGGCTGTTGAAATTAACTAGAATCTCAGTACACGGGCCTGCTAATTACATCTAGGTACCATTGAAATCTTTAATATGAGCTAGACTAATTATATTTCTATATCAAATGTGCACATGTACATCATATAATTGAAATATATTTTATTTCAGGAATTTAATTCCTGAAAACGCACACCTTGTTTTAAATACAAACTGAAGACCTTGTCTTGACTTCCATTCATTTTCAACCCTTTGTATGGCCTAGCCCTGACCCAAATTCTTTACCCGTATGAACCACACCCTGACCCTAACCTAATCCTAGTTCACACCCTATTCCTTAACCTAACCCCCAGCCAAGAAAAAGGTAAGGACCAGAAAAAGATCCCCACTTTACATCAAAGTCCTCACTTAACTAGTAAAGTGCACAATTTTTTTCTCACTCAGTTGACACGCGTGTGTGTGTGTGTGTCTGTGTGTGTGTGTGTGTGCGTGTGTGTGTGTGTGTGTGGGGGGGGGGGGTCTGTTAGAAAACACAAGTGACCATAATACAGAAACATGGCTATTGCATGGGCTTCGCTTCACTATCTCTGTTTATGTTTATGTGTTATCGCTGTTGCTTATGCACTTTTTTCTACCACAGGTTTTCCCTCCACTCAACTTTCCAATTAGGTACATGCATGAAAACCAGAGGCATGCTCTCGTGGATGGAGTTGATGGCTGTCTTCTGGACAACTGTAACATCAGCAGTTTCACTTATACTCATGGAGGCCATAACAGTATGTTTCTATTTTGGCATAAATTCTTCCTATTGGTTTCACATAATATTGCGTTTTTCTGAGCAACTGAATTTTTGTTAGAATATGTAAGCAATGATTATAAAGATTAAAAGTCATGACCCTTGGACTCAAAACTTCTGTTTTGAGTTATTGCTCTTTTGTTCTCTATTCTGAGTGCCTTCTTGAGATGTGCTTGTACTGTAGGAAAACAGCCATTTTTTTTTTTTTTACTGTAAATCAGCTGCTTTCATCCGGGTTTTATTTTGAAAGTCGGGAAGGGAAGCTATAGAAGTCCTCCTTGCTGCGCGCTTGGAGCTCCGGAGTGGAGTAGAAAGCGGACTGTCTGTCGCTGAGGAGCAGAGGAGAGAGGTGAAAAGAAACAAGGGAAGGAACGGAGAGGGAAAACTGGAGCTAAAAATGGTGTGAAGGCGAGCGAGCGAGGGAGACAGATGCGGAGAAGTGCCTCTGGAGGCTGTAGTCGTTTCTGCGGTCACTGCTAGAAGTCAGAGAACTCCCGCTTTTTGATGCTGTCCTCACGGAGGTCTGAGCCAATAACGGACTTATTGGTCGGCTGAACCATGCAGAGGCTGCTGCTCCTGAGTTTGGCGTTCAGTCTCCACACTGGTAAGGCTGCGTGTTGTGTTGGACGTCCAGGGCTGTGTGGGCATTGACGTTAACGTTAACGTGATGTAACGATGCTGGAGGCTCCCTGTCCCGTTAGTCCCGGAGCATGTTCGCATGATTTCACAGCATTCCCATATAGGCGCCGCAGCGATGGATCACCTTTGGCGCGTGTCTCTGCGCGTGCACGTGTAGCCATGCAAAATAAATAAATAAAAATAAAACGAAAAAGAAAAAGAAAAAAAACGGGACGCTAACTTCATTCTTTTTGTCTACAAATGTCTTGCGCGTGTCTCCGTTTGCGGTCGACGTGGCGCGTGCATGCGCTAAACGGGGACTTATATTTCCAGCGCGCTCGCGCGCGCCCACCGGCCCAAATGACCTTTGTGCACGTGAGCGCCGTCCGCGTGCCGTTTCCGAGACTGGCAGTGATATGGTGAGGCGGTGAGGACGTGACGGGAATGACAGTGATTGACCACGGACAGAGGCCCCTGCCAAGCAGCGCCACCCTCCAATCACAGCCCCCCCCCCTATCCTCCCTTTCTAGGCTCCTACCTGGGCGCCTTCATTTCCCTCTGTGCACAAAGGGGCTGCATGTGCAGCAGCAGCACCACCAGTGCATCTGGCTCCCTCGCCCTCCCCAACTTTTGTACCATCTACACACACAATGGGGAGCCAGGTAGGCTATTTATTGGCTTATGACAATCACAGCTGGAGCCCAGTTGCTAGGAGACAGGAGGCTGAGGGAAGAGGAGGAGAGGATGCTCGTCAATTCCCCGAGCTACCTGTTTGATTGAGCTACATCTGCATATTTTCCCTTTTAGATCCACCTCATTGTGTACCTCAGGCAGCCGGGAGCGTGCACGCTGACTGGCCCGCCGACCACTCCATCATAGGTAGGGGGGGGGGGTGGGCGTGATCAGGGAAGGCAAGGTATAGAAAGAGATGATGTCACCGTGTCTGCCAGGCTTTCTTGCTTGGCCCCGCTCAGCAGCCACCCAGACAGCCAGCGTTCACGGACTGGGCTCGCGTCGGAGCGAACATCGAGAAACGAGTTTAGTTGTCATCGTCCACAAAATAAGGCGCTCCTTCGCGGCGTCGCCTGTGACAAAGTCTGGCGCTCCGTGGCTGTCAGATCCCCCAGTTTGCCCGCTGAAAGCTCAGCCTCTGCACACGTTAATCCCTTTGTCTGTCACTGCGCTGTTACAACTCCGTAATCTGCTCATTACACCAAGATTTGCTCTCACACACAAAGGTGTTTACTCTTACCAGGCAAGATTGTCAGAATGGAAATAGGCTACTTTTTGCTCCGTCCGATTCAAAGGGATGTGTGAAGTCTCACATGTGTTGATGTTGTTGTTTTTTTTCTTTTTTTACTCCTGGGAAAATATTAGATGTCTACAGATAAGCCCAAAGAGAGCAGACATCAACGGCCCTACGTTTTTGAGCTCAGCGGGACTCCCATCTCTTCATTAGACCAGTAAAATACTATAACCTGGCCTGTAATTTGCACATATGTAATTGTCCCCTAATGATTGGGTGGTTATTAGCTGAGGCGCTAATTAAAGCTTTGATATATCAGAGTGCCTTATTTAAAGTCAATAATAGAGCTGCAGCCATGCCTGCTTACAGTGTGTCTCTGCTCCAGCAGCACCACAGGAGAGACGGATTCACTATCCCGTCCTTGTATCTGCATGCCGCCATGGTGGTAACTCACAAAGCAAGTGGCGCCGTTAACACAGCTGTTAAATGTTACTGCATAATCAATCTATGCAAACTCTCTGCCTTAACTTACCAATGAGCCTCAGGGCTGAAGGGCTGGACTCAGGGCAGCTGAAGTGCTGACTCGGACTGAGGCCTGTTCCCCGTGCAGGTGGAACCATGTGACGTCTTCTGCGCTCCCGTGCAGACCCCGGGGCCACGATCTTCCGCTGCCACCGACCGCACTGTAGGCCCCCCGCTTTGAATCACAAAGTTGAGCTGTGAATCGCAGACCTCAGACGGGTTTCTTTCCCTGTGTTCAGCGGAGAAAATGTTCACATGCTGGAAAGAGTCAGACACATTTGGCTGGCTTTTGCAGCCGCTGAAGGCAGGGCCGGGTCGGTGGATCAGATTTAATGGTTGCAACGTGCAATGGTAATGAGTCAAAGGGGGCGGTAATAGCGGCAGTGAAAAAGAACATTACAGAAGCCTCACAACACAACGAGCAGATTTGAGTTGTGCATGTACGTTAAATTAAATCCCTACTGTTTTTCTGACTTATATTCGAGGTTGTCCCCATAGCCAGCTGGTGGGACATCACACAACATCACAAAAATGACCAGGGGACATAGCCCAACTAAATGCTACCAGGGACTGGTGTCACTTTTCTGTGTGGAAGTCGGTACTGAGTGAATATGTTAGCCAATTCCAGTACCAGTAAGGTTTTTAAAACAAAGTCAGAGCATGGCATCTTTAGACATAACCCATGTTTATTCAGGCTGCAAGAGAGAGCAAGATTTTCATCAGATAACAGGAAGGCTAAACGGAAGAGAGCCAAGTAGCTGCTGTATCATTTCGATTTTTGAGAGTTCAACTTCTGAAATATTGGCAGCCATTTGGTAATATCAAAGTTACTGTAAGCAAGGACAAAAAAAAAAAATCCAGTGTTTTTTTTTACCTGTACAAACTAACTGATAATATTGTTTGCTGAAGCAGGTTTAAGATGTCAACTCGGTAATCAATAAAAAAAAAGTAAAACTATTCGTAAAACGGCATTTTAGAGCACATGGTCTTTCTCGCTGTGGGGCGTTACTGTAAATAATTTCATGTAATTATTTTGCAGCGATTAGATAGAAATCAAAATAGTCTAAGCTCAGTTTTACGAAACCCTTGCCACGAAATTCTTCTACACTGCAGGTTTAGCAAACGTAGGGATTCATTATAATGAGCATCCACACGCACCTAATGGTGTGACTTACGTTGTCTGGATAGGTTAGAGTGGAGTTGTTAGGCGTCCCCTCACCCCCATAGGCTCACACTGAGGAGAGATCCTCTCATACGGGGGGGGGGCATAGTGACACCCTGAAACACACTGCACCCGTGAGGTCTCGCCCCTGCTCTGATGTTACCTCTGGCTGGTTGAGCCTGAGCAGTGGGAAAAACTGTGGTATGAATATGGCCCGCAGACCTGGCCAGGTTCTGCTGGAGGTTTTTTGCCTGTTTAAAGGGGAGAGGTTCCTTCTCCACACTCACCACAGGCTTTCTCAGGACGAGGGATTGCTGCAAAGTCAACGACACCATGCAATCAACCGGGCGTCCTTAGCTAGATGGCCTTTTACTAATTGGCATTATCAAACTGAATTTGACTGCACCGCGTTGCCGTTACGATTGAACTAAAATGTATGCGACTGAGTGACACCATCGGCACTGAAGATCTTTGTGGAACGACGACCACAAAGCATGTCGTTTGGAGGGATTTATTTCTTAACAGGAAGTAGATTGTACAAAAAAAGGTAAATAAAAAGCAGGAGGGAAGGCGCGGAAACCAGAGGTCTCACCTTCAGAAAGTCAAACTCGTCATGATTCTCCAGGTGGATCACCAGTTCCACAACTATTAATAGCTTTTTGAAAGCGTCGAGGCTAACAAACTGTTTCACGGTGCTGGGCTGAACCCCCATCCGCCCGGCTCCGAATGACTCACTGTGCGTCTGAAAGCAGAAATGTGGTCTTGATTTTGGAACCCAGTCAGTGGAATCCATGCAAGTTAATAAGCGAATTTGGGTCACGGTTTTTAACAGGATTTAAACGGAGCCCGTTTACAGAAAACGCATCCCTAATTGACTCCAGCCACTGAAAGCAATCACTGCAGCAGCTGGAAAGCCGTCCGTGGCTTTGGAGTCTGCGATCGTACGCTCTTTGAAAGGAACCGTGGGCTCTGTTTGTCGTTGCCCGTGCGTGACGCGCCGCTGATGTTTGTTTCAGAGCCGCGCTCCAGTGTCCCATAATGCTTTTGGAAAGTGTTGCTGAGGAGAAGCGGAGTCGTAGAGGCAGATGTTTCATTATCTGACTGGGGCTCCTTGATAGATTTAATCAGAAGTGTGCATCCTCGGCTGTTAAGTGAATGTTTCACCAGGTTTTAAAAGCCCCTGTAATGTGATTGCGTTTGACTGGCCGGGGGCAACTGGAGTTATAAAAAGAAAGCGGAGTGAAAAAGAAACTAAAGTTGCGCTGCTTGCCCCGAGGTAGGGAGGGAGGGCTTTATCTCATCTGACTGCATCTCTGGGCCGTGTTTTGGCCATGTCCTCCAGCCAGGAGCGGTTATTGTTAGTGTTTTTTTTTTTGGGGGGGGTGGGGGCAAGGAGAGGCCATGTTGTTGGGCAGGTGGGTGCTGCCCGATCTAGAGTAATTAGACTTTTTTTTTGTTTGTTTTAGAGATTGCAGTGCTGGGGGGGCGGGGGGAGGCTGTGGTGGAGGAAAAGAAAAGTGGCCCAGGGGAGAGGAAAGTAAGTGAGGGACGCAGAGGAGGAGTGGACAGAGAAAGGGTCCATTACTCAGGCCTGACTGCCCTCTTGGCAGGGCCAGAATGTGGACGGCGGGGCGGCTCACAGGCGACACGCTGGCTCGGGGTTGAGCAGTGGTTGGGGGGGACATGCTGAGCCCGTCCCCCGTATCATCCTCGCTGAGATTAACCGCCTCTAATCGCCGTGAAACCTTCTTCTGCTCTCTCCCAGCGCGATCCCCTTTTCTGCTTACCAAAGTGCATTCTTTCTCCCCCTTCTGTCCCCTCCTGGACTCTCCCCCCCCCCACACTCTTTTCTCTTGGACTTCCCCCTCCGCACCACCAAAACTATTAATGCTTCTCTTTCCATCTCCCCCCTTCCTCTCTCTTGCTCTCTCTCTCCGACTCTCTAATAAGTTCCAGATGTGGTTCTTGCATTCCTCTGGTCGGCGGAGAGAGAACGAGGAGAGGGGTGGGGGGGGGAAGAATGAGTTGGGGGAGGGGACAGGAGGAGAAGCACATGAATTAAAACAGGGAGCACATGATGAGCAAGAGGAGCCCGTGTACTGCGGGGCACACTAAATGAAATCTGCTGGCAAACGGGACCGGTGTGTGTTGCTTCGTTTTGGGGTGTTAGCCCTGTTATCTGAAAAACTTTTGGGATGTAGTCTTTTCTGCCCCCCCCTCCCACCGCCTCTTCCTCTTCCCCCTCGCCCCCTCCTCCTCCAGGAATGTTGCCGACGCTGATGTCACTCTCCCAGTTGGTGCTCCAAAGCAGGGACAGGGCCTTTGAGGCGCACACATCAGACTCGCTCTATCCATCCTGCCCTTTACCAGAACAGCATCGGGGTCAGCATCCGAGCGAAGCGCCGCAGCGCTCGCCGTCCTCTCCCCCCGTGCCTGCGGGCTACGCCGCTGCCGACTAATGACCATCCGTCCCGTGGCGGCGAAAAGTCATCAATGTCTTTGAAGTCCGGTCATTAAAACAACGCGGTGCAGATGCCTGCCCCTCTCAAGGTCTGCAGCCGTCAACTTAACGCTGTAACCTCGGGGCAGAGCTGACTTCAATGCCGTGCGCTCACGGTTCGGAGATGCAGATCAGACTATTCGCCTGATTTCCATTTTTGCAAGTCATCTCAAGTTTGATGGAGAATGGGCTGCAGGGCCTAAAACATTGGGAATCTAGTCGTAGTGAAGACCTTATAACCTGATTGTGGGCCCACTGGCTCCTACTCTGCAGGACTAATAATTGACTGTGCCTCGGACTTTATGAGGTTCTCCCAGTACGACAACCATTAGTGAAAACACCACAATATCACGGTATTTACGCAAACACTATGATATTCTTCCGTTTAATAATACTGTATGGGTTTTAGCTCTATTTAAGGAGGCAGGCACAGGATGGTTGGATGTTATGTACACCGTTTATTTATTGTTCCTTTAAATTTTTACACACGTATAAACATTTACACATCCTCATAGCTTGCCAAATGTATTTCCAAAACAGCATTAGCTTAATAAAAGTGATGGGTGGCGTGGCTTTAGTTTCCCCATCACCACCGTCTGTGTTCCATGCGTCTAGATATGTTTCCAAATGGCCGTATTGCTCTTTTTTTTGTAAGGGAGGGAAAAGTGTGGTGTCCGTATTTCAGCCAGCTAACTGGCAGTGGGCAGCAATAAGTGGAGAGTTGCAGCTGGAGAAAACTCTTGCCACTTACCAATGAAGTGCTTCAATCCTTTGGTTAAATATCAGTCTAGTCTTATTGTTCTTGCCACCTATTTGTTTGCGGTTTACCGTTTCAACTGCTCAGTAGATGAAATTTGTTCAATAACTATAACTAGAGACTTGCCTCCAGTGCTTACGCTCTAAAAACTGCTGGTTTAGAAATGACCCAGTTTGAGTTATTTTGCTAAGCAGTTATCCTGGGCGAAATATGGACCGATCTAGCCCTTGGTTTGACACAACACAGTTGGATAATGGGTTTGGAATGGATAATCCATAATTTAGACTACCAATTCTTGGGTTTAAAGTAAATGGCGTTTATTTTAGTTTCAGAGTTGTCTTACAATGTAACATGATAGAACAGTTGACAGTATTACATTTTTATTTTTATTTTGTGGCTCAAGTGGACTTTGTTTGACAGTTGCTAGACAGAAAATGGGTGTAAAGAGAAGTAGAATGACATGTGGCAGAGTTGCCTGGGTCCGGACTCATCAACGACTGAGGCCTCCGTATGTGGGTCACATTTTCCTGCTCCTTTTCCAACGCTGCGCCCCAATTCCAGTGGTAATTTTGACAGCACATTGGATTAGAATGTAATTTATCAAGAATCAGGAGTTTTTTCATAATGTAACCATAGTACATTTTGGTGAGAGACTGGCTGAAAATGTACATATGATACACAGAGACGATCAAAGACATCCATTGAGAAACAGTTTTAGATCAGTTTTTGTTGAAAAAATCTTTACATATTCGGTCGACCGAACTTACTGCTATTTTAATCCATAAAAACAATAAATTACAGAGAAATGCCAGTTTTAGCCGTTTACAACTTAAAATCCGTTTATCAGTCCTAGAGGAAAGATTAATGCTGGGAATGAAAAAGGTAGTCTTGACCTTTCACCATGGTTTTCTCCTTCATGCAATATTTTAGTCCATTTTTAAATTCATTGATGAGAATCAAACTTATTTTCGTTATACTTCTTGTCAGTTTGATCAACTTTAGTTTTGTTTCCGGCAGGTTTTTAGGAATAACAATCATGTTCTGTAGTCTGCATATTTGACTAAGATGGCAAAATGAAATGACCTGAAACAAAAGTAAAAAGAGAAATGACTCTTCCTTCTCTGGTACTTTTGCGGCCTGTCTTGTGAAAGCTGACCACAGCTAGCATTAGCTTGCACTAACTACTGAAGAGATAAAAGGCAGACATTATTTTAGGAGAACTAAAGATATGAACACAACCCACTGACAATAACTTTATTATACAGAATCGTTCTGCCATCTTACCATCGCTTATATAATCTCAGTGAAGATGGACGAGGGTTGGAGAGGGCACTGTAGGCTTGTGCCAGCTGTACCACTGAAAATAATTCGCTGAAACTTTAAAGACAACTGAGAACTTGCTTGTAACTCAATTGTTGGAGTTAATTTAGCCTATTCAGCCTCCCAGGTATTTTGTAAAATAATTTTCCAAATGAATGTAACGTATAGTCCAATACTTATTTACGTTTTTGCCTCTTCGTGACGCATCTTTTGACTGATGCGGCTTATGCTCGAGTGACTTCTAGTCTGGAAACTGTAATATATAAGGTGACAGTAAATAACGAGCATTTCAATATATTCAAGATGCCAATGCTGATTTAAACGTACATTTTCACATTTATCTTAGTCAAATAAAATTAGTGAAACTGTTTGATAGCATTTTATATTCTTCAAAAACAACGGGACAGGAGCATCAGAGGTAACAAACTTCAGTTTTCAAGGGCTGGTGTCCTGCAACTGTTTGATGTCTCCCAGCTTCTTTACACTTGAATGGATAAAATGGTTTCATTAGGAAGGTGCGTTGGAACTTGGCTGCATTCTGACCGGCTCAGCCGTTGGATTTAGGTGTGTCGGACCAAGGGCAAATGTAAAAATTGCCAAAAACCTGCCCTCAAGAAATGGAAATTGGTGGATTACCGCCTCCTTGTGATATTATCACCATCCATGAATTAATCTCTGATGCTAGGAAACGGTTGGGCAATACATTCACCTTTCTGTTGCTTCAAAGCATTTCACCCGGTTGCTGGAAGAAATGAAACTGAGGGTAACCAAGCTATGTTTGAACTCGCCAAACTAGTTTCCTCTAAGCAAGTTTCTGGAGCTTTGCAAACCTGGTATCAGGTTTGCAAAGCTCAAGCGTGGTGCTGCCTCTGGTTAACATTATGGACACATATACATCCTGAAGGATCCCACTAGCGATGCACTGATCCGATACCGGATCAGAGCAACATGGAGCATTTCAGCCAACAAGCTCGACTGCAACATGCAATATCTGCAGTGCGAAAATTGAGAGGGGTGGTGATAACGTTGATAAATCCAACACCACAAACATGGCAATACGGTTCATTCATTCAGCAGTAGTATTGACTCGGTATCGGGTATCGGCCGATACGCTCAGTTCATGTATCAGTATAGGATTGGATCGGACAAGAACTGGATCGGTGCATCTCTAGATCCCACCAGTCAACTTTGTGTCCTGGGCTGACACGAACAATCGGCCAATCAGTGATGACCAATTTCACGAGAAGCTCTTTGGATTTTGGAGACATCCAGCACATCTTGAAAGTAAATCAGTGAGATCAAATCTTGTATTTCTAACTTAAAAAAAGCAAAACATGTTTTAAACCCTTTTAATTCACAACTAAAATGCAACAATTCTATTTCTAAAATAATCATACATATTGATTATAACAGTACAGTTTTGATTATCATTTACTGGCATTTAGATTTTCCTATATGGACTAAAGCAAAACTACAGAATTAACTACCTGTTCAATTTAGCCGCAGCTTTCATGTAAATGTCCGTATTTAAAGGAACATTTTCATGTCGGGGCGGCTGTGGTGCAGGAGCTAGGAGTTTGCCCAGTAATTGGTGGGTTGCTGGTTCAAACCCTTGCTCCATCTGTCTCAGCCGTTGTGTCCTGCCTTCACTTAGTGACGGTGATACTGGCAAATGTTGTGATGACA
Source organism: Fundulus heteroclitus (assembly GCF_011125445.2). Lineage (NCBI taxonomy): Eukaryota > Metazoa > Chordata > Actinopteri > Cyprinodontiformes > Fundulidae > Fundulus > Fundulus heteroclitus. The sequence goes on from NC_046374.1 coordinate 7,661,918, forward strand.
GTCCTTAGGTTTATGAATAATGTACAGCCTGATATTTGTGATACTTTGCAGCCTTAGCCAGGACCAGACGTACAGGGCCAGTTGTCCAGGGGCCTCATCCCAGATGTGTAACACATTTCAGAACGTATGCTTCAGAAGACCTTCTTTCTGAAACAACAGTCGAGCTGCTGACATTTCCAAGAGACTCTGCATGAACATTGCGAGGTCAAGGCCCCCAGCTTTTATGGGATGTGTTTTTTTTTTCCTTTTTTTCCTTGTGACAGATGACATTGCAAGAAGCTACAGCACATACCAATAAAATTAGATTGCACTGGATTGAATTAAAGCAGACCTTGGAAGGAGTGATTTATCGATGGGACGCCGCTTGTAAAACAGCCCCGCTTCATTCCAGCGCTGCGCTGTACCGCGGGCCTTTTGGTGGAAGCAGGAGGCATGTGAAAGCTGAATCAACTCATGATGTGGTTGCTTACGTGCTCTCTGGGGGTGTTTGTGGTGGGGGGCGAAGGGGTGGTTAGACTTTTGGAATGGGGTTGCCTGCCACAATCAATGGGGAGCGACTGCTGGGAATTATAGATTCATTATGATATTGATTGTTCCAGTTGAATTCAGTGGCGGCTCACGCGCTGCGAGCTACACAGTGCCCTGCTGCAGAGAGGCAGCGTGATATTTATTGTGTCCTCTTGTTCGAGCTTATCCAGAGGACGGCTATTGTTAGATGTGGTCACCCTTGGTTACAGGAGCGTATTCTTTGTCAATCGCTCTGCATGCTGGACGCTCTGAGGATTGTAGATTACCGCCCGGCGGACCGGCTTTCCACCGATCCGGCGTTTTTTCACGTGGCTGTAAGGTGTCGGATGCCTCGTTTGTGAATTATCATATTACCCACCGCTGATCCCGGGGGTTGCCATAGCCACCGTGTCTATCATTATGTCAGCGGTCCTCGTCGGCTGTAGCCATGGTAACAATGTCTATAACAGAGGTTCCGCACAAATAAAGCTCTTCAGATGTGAAATACTCGCCTGAGAGGCGCCCCCAGAGAACGGAGGGGCGGCACACTCGCGCATTCATAGAAAACTCCACAGAAGCACACGCGCTCTCGAGGGCAGGGCGTCGAAACGGTCGGAATCTTTTTTTTTTGTTTGTTTGTTGTTGCGAACCCGTCGTAAATGAACCTGAAATCGTGGAGGTAGAAAGGTAACGCGGGAGGGCAGCAGCGATGGAGGAGCGGCAAGAAGGCGTAGGAATTTAGTGTAAGATGCTTGCACAATAATGACAGGGGGAAAGGGGAATGAGTAGAGGGGCCAAGGCCACAAAGGAGAACAAGAAAGAGAGGTCGCTATTTGCAAGTTAGGGGGAGGGGGGGCAAGGTAAGAGGACAGAGGAAGGGAGTGAGCGGGCAAACAAAGGAAGGAGTCTTTGGGTCTTCGGGTTTTTTCTCTGCCCCCCCCCCCCCCCCTTGCTCTGACCCCCACCTCCTTTGTACACCTTTGTATTGGGCTGATGCTCAGCGGGTCGCCTCCCCTTGCTCACTGCCTGTCGCTTGTTCCTATAGTGGCGTTGCCGTGGCGATGGGTTGTTATGGCCGTCCTGTCAGGCCGCCATGTTGTTGAGGGAAGACAGGCACAGGTGGTAGTTCCCACAGCCCGATAAGCAGATGTGCTAGACACTCCCGTTGTGCACAGGGGTGCTTTAAACTTATGAGGCCTGGGTGATAAATCAGATAAGCGGCTACTAGAGTATTAACCGACAAAGATACTGATAGGGAAATAAATGCTAGGATCTTTTGTCCATCAGAAATGCCAGCCATTGTTTTGTATGAATATTATAATTCTAGCTTTGGTTTTCAAGGCCTGCTCTGCCTTTGCAGAAGTAGCAGAGGTGTAGCGCAACATAAGAATCATCGTTTGGCACGTACCTGGGTTATAAAGTTGCCAACGTTTGGGATATTTCTAGATTTACGATTTCTAGAACTTCAAAAGTAGGTCATATAGAACTGGCTGGAGATTTTGTTTGATTTTTAAAAAATTAATAACCAATTAGCAAGGACAGCCAATGCCTGGACCGGTATGTAGATCATACACCATTAAAACCCACTTGAAAAGGCTCAGTGTTGTTGTTTTTGTTTGGTTTGAATTTTGTTTGTTTGAATTTCTAAATATATCTGTTAACATTTGAGAATAACAGATGATTGACTTTTATTGATTATTACAGGGTTCCCACACCTTGGTGAACATCAAATTCAAGGACCTTTCAATGACTTTCCAGGACCAATTTCCTCAAATTCAAGGACCACACGTGGCGGCATTTACCTACTGTGGCCGCGGAATAGGTTATCATATTTTAATACAATGCAAATTCAATAAAAGACTAAACGGCATAGAAGTTGTTGGGTCAGAAGCAATGCAAGAAAGTGGACTTAATTTATAGCCTACATTGATATTGATCATATTCATAGCCTACATTTATATCCACAGTACATGGCTATGCCATACTACATTACATATAAGATGTACATTAGCCTACCGTTTCATGGAATTTTATGGAAAAAAGTGCAGCATTGAGATGATCAGAATTATATCAATTTGTTTCACTTACTTTCATCTTTGATTAAGCTAGTTTTTGACTTTGACTCTGAAAAGTCGCTAAATATAGCGACAAAGTCGCTGAGTTGGCAACACTGCGTGAATGTAACCTATTGGACGCATGTAGGCCTAAACCGTAGCCTACCAACTAACGAAGAAGAGCGAACGTACTTTTGCCAATTAAAAGTCTGCGGAATCAACATAATTTTAAAAGATCGTGTGGTAGTAAAATAATGACACATGAGTCGTCATCCGTGTGAACTTTCAACCCCACAAAAAAATTCAAGGACTTTCAAGGACAAGGTGTTTTTTTTGGCTGTTTTCAATAACTTTCAAGGGCCTTGTGTGATGATTCTGGCACTGGAGCTGACCCTGCTCTCTACCATCACACCTGCTCATTCTCCACCTCTGCGCAATCAACCTTCACTGGCTCCACCTGTCTCCAGCTGCATAAAAGGCCCGTCCTTATCAGTCTCCAGTGCCAGATCGTCTCGTGCCAACCACTGAGTACTTTCCAGCGTCTATCCTGAGAACCTGTCTGTCTGCTCGTTACCGACCTGATCCGCCTTCTGACTCCTGAGTTTGCCGAAGCCCCGTCTGACCCAGCCTGATCGTAACCCGTTTCCCCCTGGACTGTTTCCCCGTGCACCGAACCTGGACCAAACCGGAACCTGATCTTGGACACCCCTGTCAGTACCGCCGCTGGATTCTGGATTCCCTGTGAACGGACCTGGACTGCCCCTGGATTCACGCTCCTCTGGATTGCCCCATTCGGACTCTGCCTGCCAGCGGCAGTTAACCCCGGAGCCGTCTCTCAGCCAGCGCTCGTTCAGAGGGCTGCCAGACGGTTAGCGCATGCTACGCGCCCCAGAAGCCGCACTCTTCCTCTCTTTAATTAAACACATTTCAAAACGCCACTGACCTGTTTCGGGTTATCATTGGGGTCCGATTCCCGTTCGTAACACCTTGAATTTATTTTTTCAGATTCATAAACTTTCAAGGATTTCAAAGACCCGTGGGAACCCTGTTATTACTATTTGACTTATATTTAAGAACCCTTTGTTTTTTTGATACGCCATTTTAGACTGGTCAAATGCTGCAAGTAGCCGGATTTGGACCGTGGCTCATTTTTCTCCAGTAAGAGGTGATGTTTGCATTTGGGTTGAATTCATTTCAGGTGAGTCAAATACATACGTCATCGTTGCTGAAAAATGTGGACATAAAGCTTTGGTTGAGTCCACCTTTTGAGAGACTTAGTTGTTCCAGTAGCAGACTTTTGTGAAAGCTGGGAGTCCTCGCTGTTTTGGGGTCCATTTTAAAGTTGCGCTACAGAACATATTGTTGAGCACTTTGTGTGTTACAGTATATTCTGCATGTGTTTAGGTTTAAAACAACGCTGTATTCGGTTGGTAGCTTTCTCTATGGTACAAACCAAAAGGCCAATACTGAAAACTGGAACATATTGGTGAATCCTTTGACCAGGGATGTCCATAGTACAGCATGGGAATCCTTGGAATACTGTACCTTTGTGTGGCTCCCAGCTGCAGTTCAATAATGGTGGTATTTGGCCCTCCAGCAAATGGAGCTGTTTGCAATTTTTTTAGGGTTAGATTTTCATTGACAAATGAAATTGTATTAAAAGGAAAATATTATCTGCAGCCCAAAGTAATTCTGTTTTTAGTAGATGTCTTTTTATGTTACATACTAAGTAGACTCATAAACATCCACTGAGTTGAGTTTCAACTCATCTTTTTGGACATTACATTTGGCTAAATACAGCAAGGGATTTTGTTTTTGTGGCTAGGAATAAACAGATAAAAAGTTCAACAAATGATCAACAAAATATTAAATGTTCAAACTAAAAAGCTATGGTAACTGTACACCTTTCTTTTATTAATGCAAATATCTGAGCCCAATTTTTGGACCTGTAATTAACTTTTTTCTACTTCTACATTTACATTTTGCTTCATTAAAATGTTGCACCTTTACTCTATTGCTTAGCATTTCGAAAAAATATCTTTTGTCTCCTTACCACAAAGGTTCGTTTATATTATTAGGATTTTGTGGGATATAGCAACACAAATTTATGTATAATTATTGATTAAATAAAAGTTGATAGAATAAGATGCACAACTAAAAAACAAATCTAAAAAACAAAAAAAAGAACATTTCTTACTGTCAAATCACAATCTTGATTCTATCTCAATTTCGTTGCGTAAAATCCTAGGAGAATAAAAAGCGTCATAACTTAGGGCACAGAGCATTTCTAAAAAAATTAAAATCAGTGTGCACAATTTTGCCAACTTGTTTCAGTCAAAATTGCCATTTATGTAATATATTCCCATTTTGAAGACATAAAGACCACTGTTTTGTCTAACTAAATACAGCTTATTTTAATTTCAAAACAAAACAACAACACTCAGGTAAAAGTTTATCTCGTTCCACCATGTATGTTTGTAATGAAATGTATTATAGTTATTGTGTGAATATTCATTACAGGTATCAGTTTAACTTTACTGCAACTACTACTAATGTTACCATTATTATTGGTAGCAGCAGTAGTTTTAATTTTTGTCATAATTTCATCAGCTTCTCACCAACCCACTCAGAATGTCTTCTGTTTTAAATGATATCTGTCAGGGCTCATTTACAGCCTGCAACCTGAACACACTTGTGTTTTCATGAGCAGGGAGGATACTGTAGGCAGTTTTAATTAGCATTATGCTATCTGAAGCTCAGAGCTCTTTATACTTGGACAGGCCTTTTTTTATTATGAAGGTTTGCCGTATTGACACTATAAATAGAGGCATACATAGTCTTCTTATTATTTTGGCTGTTCTGCTGAGTGTAATCAGATGCTGGTATACAATGCTAGCAGTCAAATAAATCTGACGAGCTTGTAACCAGTTAAACAGATAAAACCAGAGCATCCAATGTTTACTTGCTGACTGTTAGCTGCAACAAATGAGCCCCTGTAGTTAACGTCTAAATAATGTTCAAAAAGCTTTCCTTTTGGAGTTACAAAGTCCAAAGTTAATTTACATGAAACAGTTGCTGCTCTTTTTAAATATACATACTTCAGAGTTTCCCCTATTGTATCATTGGCATTTTTTTTTTACACACCAGTAACAGTGATACCAAAGTGGTATAGTAGAGTTGTCAAAATAATTGATGCCTCGATATAATCAATACCAAAAAAAGGAAATATTGAAAGATACAGATTTGTATCTTTGTATCGTCGTTTTTCAAAATCTATATAAACTGACCCATTCACATTTGCCCAAATTGTCGCACTTCTTCTGGCAGCAGCGCACAGACACTTAGCCTGTGTCCTTCCTGCAGCCCTTGTCAGTTTTTAGCATGTAGAGAACAGCCAGATAAAAACATAGACAAGATAAACACAAAAGAGTTGTTCAGAAAAACTTTCCCTGGCAAAGAAATTCTAAAGGGTGCTATGTGCTAAGCTAATAGTATGACGCAGATGTTTGAGAGCAACATAAAAAATGAAGTAAAGCTCCTGTATCTGCTACAATGTAGTAGCAAACCTCCCGGATGACATAAGCTAATGCTAGCTGTTGTTAGCTTGATGGGACAGCCAGTGACGAGGTTCTGTCGGTGTGAGCTCCCCCTTTGGGCTGCACAGTGCTGCACCTCGTAACGCTCTGCTGAGTGGTTGAATAAATAAATACTGAAGCAACAATACAACAAACCAGTGCCCATCCAAAGGCCTTGGAAGCAAATGCCTTTAAAACCAATCTACCATCATCCGGCATAGCCAGTTTTCTGGATGAAACCCTATAGGCCTACTTACTTTCACCGTCTTATGCACGCATCTGCTGCGACATATCTTAGACGATGCGTTTCATGGACAGTCAGAAGCTCTCTTGATCTGTAACAAGCATTGTTTTTTAAAGCACAATCATTAAATATTGTTATAATCATCATGTTATTTTTGACTAACTATACTAATACTATACTACTACCATGGTAATCATTAAAACTAGGTCCCGGGTACATAAGTTTACCATTATTATTTTTTTCCCAAGTTGAAATGAAAACACAACATGCCTTCTGAGCAGGGGATTAGAACTGCGTTGCATCGAACATGCCTCATAGATGACCTCATCCCTATGCTTTAGCAGCTCATTAACACTTTATAATCCTTCATGATTTAGGATCGCCGACCCCCACCCACCCATGAATGCCTTCACAGGTGGCCTAACTGGCAAATAGAGCCCACCCGGGTGTAATTTGACTGTAAGTTTTTTAATAGGATGAATAGCAAAGTTTAAAGCAGGGTTAGGTTAGAAAACAATATCCTGAGCATTGAACATCTCACAGAGCTCTGTTGAATCCATTGTTTGAAAGTGGAAAGAGGATGGAACATCTTCAATCCTACCAAGACATGGCTGTCTACCTACACTGATGGGGTGATTGAGGACAGCATTAATCAGAGAAGTAACCATATCCACAGCTCAGGTGGAAAGAGGACATTTGTCATTAATTTCACAAATCTGGACATTATGGTAGAGTGGCATTCATAAATTTATTACTAAAAGAATGACATAAGAAGTCCTGTTTATGGTTTCCATTAAGCCATGTCGGAGACACAGATACTCATGTGGAAGAAGGTGCTCTGGTCAGGAGACACCAACATTTTGGCTTACGGGCAAAATGCTATGGTTTGATTAAAATTTAACACTGCACCTTGTCTCACAAGGAGTGTTGTGGACCCTTTTTTCCACGGGCACAGAAAAGATGAACAAAGCAGATAAAGAAATCCTTCCCAAAAACCTGTTAGAAGCTGCAAATGAGTTGAGACTGGGGGAGAAGCTTACCTTCCAGCAGGACGTCGACTGCGAGCCAACAGCCAGCACGAAATGGTTTAGATCAAACTAAATTCACAACATATAAAAGGCCAATCAAAGTTCAGACCAAACTGAGAACACATCTTCACAGATGCTCAGCAACAGTTCAGCCGAGCTTCAGAAATGTTGCAAAGGTGAACGGGCAAAAATGTCCATATCCAGATGTTAGCAAGGTAGTAGAGACATACCCGAAAAAATTCCAGCTGTAATTGCAGCAAAAGACGCTTGAGCAACGTACTGACTCAGTGGGGTTTAGGAAAACTGCACATCGCACATTTTAGCTTTTTATTTGTAAAAATCCTTTTAAACATCCTGTATGCTGTACTTTTGACCGGTGGGTCACATAAGATCTTTATCAGTTGGTGGGATTGGCCATTTGGTATTTTTGGGTATTTGATGGGGGGGTGGGGGGGGTTGTTTAACTGAAGTAGAGAAGCAATGCTCTCCGTGCGGTTATTTTTTCATGATGTCAAAATGGTAGAGAAATAGGCTATATGTAATATCAATAAATATTAGTTATCAGCTATAACAGCAACACATTTTCATGTCGGTGCAGCCGTAGTTGTGATATGACAAAATGTCAAAAAATAAATAAATAAATGTTCAAGGATTGTGAATACTTTTGTCAGGCACTTTAAATGACTTGCCTCATTCGTTTTTGATATATATATATATATATATATATATATATATATATATATATATATATATATATAATTATTATATATATATATTTTTTAATTTTTTTTATTCAAACCCAAACTTTAAGAAATCATCCCCTCCCTTACACAGAGTTAATTTGTGTTGATTGGACATTGCACCCGCGCTCACACTGATGCGGCAGTACACGCATGTCACATACAGCCAGACCTGGGCAGGAGGGTGGGGGGGGAGACGGCGCCCCGTGATTCCTGTGGCTGCAACTTTGTCCTGAAACAATGATGTCATCCTCCATCGCACTTCTCAGTCTCTTTGTTTGCCCACATCTTGTTCTCACACAGTCTCTCCATAGCACCAGCACGTGACGGCCATACGCTGCGCAAATGTAAAATCAGACCGACAAAGAAAAAATTATAATAATGTGAAGCAGATTGAGCATCGGTATATATATATATATATATAAAATAGAGCAGGGAGGGAGGAATAATGAGACATCAGCGCTGGCTCCGAGGATTAATTGAATAGGTGGAGGGACGATGAGGTCATTGATGTTTTTTTTTTTTTTTTCTGTCCGAAAAATGGATGTACCAAGCACGAGGGAGGGTTTCATCAGACACACAGATGCACGTCGCGGGTGTGCTCGCAGACACGCTTGGACAGAAAACTTTTTTTTTCGGGCAGTTACTTTACACGTCAGCTGTTGCTATGGTGACGTAAGTCGGTGTTCCAGCCGGGGCCGGGGATTGGCTGGAGCGGAGCGAGGGAGGGGATGGCGGGCGCACTTTAGGGGAGGGGTGCAGAAAGGGTACGGGGAGGGGGACCAGACACATAGATAATTAGATGGACACATAACAGGACGCACAAATGGCATTTTATTACACAGGATCTGATCCAATGACAGAAACCTAGAGTGTGAACTGTGCGGCATCAGTCCAAGCCCTCATACAACACCATGAGGTGAGGCGATAATAAGGCAGCGTGTCACATTCAGCTGAAAATAGGTTTGAACATCTGCACACACATACATGCGGCTCAGTGGAAAAGTATTATTGCAGTGGTGCAGTTGGTGACACTGTTGTTTTGCAGCAAGAAGGTCCTGGGTTTGAATCCTGGCTTCCTCCCACAGACAAAAAACAGGCCTGTTTAGTTGTTTTGTCAATCATATATACTGTATTTCTATAATGTAACACTGTGCCCAAAGGTTTTGGAAATTTATAAATTAATTTTCTTTGGGGGGTGGGGTGAGACAAGCCTTTTTTCCTCTTTTTCTGCACGTGTTTTGGCCTTGGAGCGCTCCCACTGATGCCATTTGGGCCAGTCTCTTAGTTATTACCGAGTCATAAGCACTAACCTTAACCGGTGAAAGAGAGGCCTGCAGTGGCTTAGACACTGCTCTTAGTTCTTCTGTGGCCTCCTGGGTGAGGGTTTACCACTGACCTTTGATCTCTACATTTGAGGATAATAGCTCTCTATGAAGTGTGCTGGACTCCTGAAACTTTAGAAATGGCTGTGCAACTCTTTCCAGACTGGTAGTTTGTTCCTCATCTGTTGGATTTGTTCAGATCGGGGATCGAAGTGTGGCCTTTCAAGATCTCGAAAAGTACTTTACGATCCACTTATATATATATATATATATATATATATATATATATATATATATATATATATATGCACAATGACTAAATTAAAATGCCATTACTTTGCTATTAACATACAATATTAACACACCATCCCATGGTGTGTGTTTGGCACTTCAGGACCAAACTGCTGTGTGTGTTCACACTGTGGCGGTCGCTCTCTTTACTGAGCCAGTCGCCCTCGGCATTTGCGTCCGCTTCCACGAGCCGAGGTTTGTGTCTCCGGGTCCCGACTCCCGGATTAATCCTAATCCCTTTCAAAACTTTGACTCGGGTCGTACTTAATCCCACACAGAACCGGGACCCGTTCTCTTTGCGGAGAGCGGTGTGTCTCTGCCGTCTTTGGCATTTCGCTCCCAAGCCGTCGGCCGTGTTCCGGAAACCGCCCGCGTGTGTTGATTGCACGTTTAGGGATCGGAGCGGTGGTGTTTGTGTGCATGTTGACAGGAAAGGGTTAGCCTTGTGTGGTGAACGTTTAGCCATCCCTATTGCCAGTTCTGTGTTAGTGTGTGTGTGTTAGTGTGTGTGTGGTTTTCCATGCACATGTGGTTGTGGTCACAGCCCTTTGTGACCATCCTTGTGTGGACAGGGCGATCAGAGTCCCCCGGTGGTATCATGGGGACGAGCGACTCAAGGAAATCAGGGCACTCTAATTTTGTCACTGCAGCATAACCCACTTAATGAAAGAATACAAGCTCCCTTGAATGCACTCTCCTTCCCAGCGCTCAGTGTGTGTGTGTGTGTGTGTGTGTGTTTTCTTCTTTTAACACACAGGCACATGCACCCATGTTGACAAGTGTTAACTGGGTAATATGGAAATCAGAAGGCAACGAGCACATGTTCATATGAGTCAGTGTTTTCAGTCGTCAGCCTTTGCATGGGTGTCTTCCTTCGCAGATTGTGTAGCCTCTGCTCAGGAGCGCTCGGTCTGGATTATGTTGTTACGCTTTACGGAGGCTGTTGAGGGAATACCTCCAGCTATCACATCCGAGACAGAGGGAAGGATTTGCTTGCCCTCCGGCTGCCGTCGAGGTTGCAAGGTAGTTTAAACCCAGCTAAAACCCCCTTTATACCACGGGCGTCTGAAAAAAAAGAAATTTTTTTTTTTTTAAGCTTTTGATGTTGGTAAATATAAACTCTGAGCTGAATGTTTTTCAGAAATAAAAGTGCAGTCAGAAGAGGAAGTGTACAAAGAAATTCAAGCATTGAAACAAGCGGATGTTTTTTGGGACATTCTATGTTAATAAATTATACTAATTCTACATTAAATAGGGATGTAACGGTACATCCTGCTCACAAGACGGGACGAGACATGGAACTGGGATCATGGGTTTTTATTTTGCTTATCTGATTCTAATGTGTTCTTAATATCAGATTAGAGGAAACATGGAGTTCAGTTGTGGGTAAAGCTACAGTAACTAGAGCTGTTTTCTGTTGCTAATTTCATTTAAGGTGATTAACTCTATTTAAACGTTCATCTTTGTCAGTGTTAAACACATTAGTGTTATTTAAAAATATTCATTTGTTAACTTACATCTCCTTCTGGCTTTTCCAAAGTGAAATAAAGGTTTCACACATTGCAAATAGAGCTTTAAAGAATCAGTTCAGTGTAGAATTTGGTTTAAGTAGCCAAAGGATTTTACATTTTATAACTAACATGAAACATGTAACATAATTTAGTTGATTTCATTTTCCTAAGCTTTGAGGAGGATGTAAATAAAAAGTTAAGTGCGCTTAAGGGGTAACTCACCCCCAAATTGACTCTTTTTTGCTAATAAACTGTATATATGGATGTCTTATAGTGCTGTCTACCTGTCCCAGTCATTATTTTGACAAAACACTGCACATTTGTTGAAATCCTGCTTTTGTGTGGCACCTTCCTCGTGTTTAACGAGTGTACTGCATTTGAATTTTGAATCAGTATTGGTGCTGGCTCAAAAGATCTTGTGACGTCACCCAGAAGAACTGACATCAGTGGCTCTGCTGCTGTGGGGTATAAATGCGTCTCCGTCTCGTACATTCCTCTGTAGAGAGTTGGAGTTGGCAGAGAGAAGTTTTTGACCTTTCTATCAATTTTCAGGTTAGGGATGTATTAGCTTATCATTCAGTTAGTTTATTTAGCATTTATTTGCCTTGTTCCAGTAGCCCAGACCACAGCAAGTCCTCAACCCCCACACATTCCCTGGTCCGCAGGGCACCTCCTCCTTTAGGCACATTTTTTAGATATATTAGATGTGAGCGGAGTAAGGCTCTGGTATGGGGGTGAGATACACTTTAAATAACCAGGGGCCAGTTGAACAAAAAATCCCTTGAGTATCTTTGCACTTTTTAAGGAAGTTAAGTTGGAATAATTAAAATTGGAACCATGGCTGGATCAGCTTAAGAAACATATCAGAACAAGAATGAGCTGTTTTTCCAAGTAGTATTTTACGTAGGGCTGGGCAATATGGTTTAAAAGTTAAGTCTCCGATTTTATGATCCCAAATCCGATTCATCGATTTTTTCCCCCCACTTCTTTTTGTTTCAGAAAAATAAATTAAAGAAATTCTTTTAAAAACTTGCCGTTATGTCACGCATTTTATTTGGGATTTGACCCAAATTCAAAGTGCAACTAAACACAAGCTGTGAGAACCTTTATAAGAATGTCCGAAGGCTTGGTGAGTGATTCCTGCAGCAAGGAAGATAAATTTGTAGTAAATTTTTGGACATCTCTACTTCATTTCAAAAGAAAATCATGGTTAGATTTTGGTGCTATCAGATCAAAATCAGTGTTATGACCAGGTGCCCTGCCATTTCTGTAATCTGTGGATGGCCATATCTTCTCATAAGTTCAGGAAAGCAGCTTTGAACTATAAAACAGAAGCTCCGTCAGGCTGCTGTGCACTGGAAGAGCTCAGTAGCAACTAAAACTGCCTACCTAAAACCATAAAAAATTCACAAAAATCAGAACATGAGTTTGATAACAACAGTCTCAGTCATTAACATCAGATGGAACAAGTACTTACCTCAGCAGACGGAGCACATGGTGCTAGCTAGCGCCTAATGAAGTTAAAATTTCGGCTTCACCAGCATTCTGAACATTTCAAACAACCAACCAAGCCATCTGACCTTTTTGCTCAACACAATTTTGAGGGTTTTAAGTTTTCAGCTTTTTTTCACACTCATGAATATTTCGGGGAACAGCTTTTGGGGCCCAAAATGGGGACTGTCCCCGGAAATCTGGGGCATTTGGTCACCCTAACTGAGAAGCTAGCAGTCAGCAGTGCTTCTTCTCAGAATTTTGTTAGCCTTACCATGCACAAGCATAATTTTTTCATTCAGAAATGGCTTCATTTTACCTCAACTGAAACTTTTTTGATCAGCTGTTTGCTACCTATTAAGGCCCGTCCCAATTTTTACAGTTTAGGAAGTTCTGAAGCAGGTAGAGCTGTTCTCAGCTAATGGTTAGCCAGTAGTCGTACTCAATGACAGGGCTCATATTAACATCTTTTTTCTTTTTTTTTTGAGATTTTTTCGCAGCTCTGTGGCTTGCTTTTTAACACAGTCGGCTGACAGGAAAAGGAGGTGGAAGAGGGGGAGAGACATATGGCAAAGGACTGTGGGTCGGAGTCAAACCCGGGTCGACCACGTCGAGGACTAAGGCCTCCGTACATGTTAACGTCTTTGACATTTTAAAGACACATGGTCGATAATTTACATTTTTAGGATGTTGATAAAGTTAAGGAAACTCATTTAAGAGTAAAAGATTAAAGAAATCTTCTGGTAAAGGTTTTTAGACAAAAATATCACAACAAATTACAGTCCCAGGGTCTTTACGTAAAGAATCTCAGTTGTTTTGAAGAAGCAATTGGCAGCAGTAGAGAGGGGGGAAAAAACTAAAAAGAAATCCTGATCTGAAATGTGTTCGCACAGACATCGCACAATATTGTGTTCACAAGAATGGTATGAGACAAGATTTTAATCACATTTTTGGGAAAACGTAAGAATTTTCTTATGGTTTACACAAACAAAGTAAAGGTTTTATGGAGGATTGCAAATGTGTACCAAAAGAATGCCATTACACTCCTGCTATATAGCATAGTAAATATGCTAAATATAGGTTTCTAAGCAAAGCAAACAGAAATACAGTTGAAACTACATATTTTTCTACACAGTATAAAAAGAAAGATAACCATATTTTTGCACAGTCGGACATTAATTCAAACTAAACGTTTCCTTTTACGTTATTTAGAATTTGATAAACTGGTTGTAAATTCCAGAATGACTGAATGACTGAGAGCATTTTTCTCAAGTTACTTTTGTTCTGTTATGTCTGACTATGAAGAAACTAGTAATAGCTAAGTAAGAAAAAATGGGGTGAACTGCAAAACGTACGCCACGCGTGACGAGCCAGATCCTTAACTATAGTTTTTGTTTACCTTGTCTTGCTTTGTAATCAGTAAGGGTGTAATTATACTGTACTGAGGAGTAGGTATTTATCAGGATGTTTTGGCATGAGTTTCTTACCCTTTTGTAAAACCTTTAATCCATTCATGTAACCAAAAAAGTAAACATTCTTGGTTTTTCGCAAAACACTGTTAAAATCGTAGCATTGCTTAGCATCTTTTTTCGTGATCTGGATAGCTTGCTGCAGCTCTACTACAAAAACGTTTTTGTCAGGAATTGTTTTTTCTGAATCTTGTCAATTTTTCCCCCCTCAAAACCAGTTAAGATTATTTTAGTAAAAACTCTGTGGAAAGTACAAAAAAAACTCCAAAGGGATCTCTACAAGCAGGAAATGTACAGATTTGTTGCTCTTGTCCCTTTGAGACCAAAAGTTCTGCAGATGTCGTCCGTGTGTGACCTAAAGTCCCTGTATAATGGCTGGCACTGTGCTTTGTCAGCATATTTAAATATTTCCTGGAATAACTGTCCCCCTGGGCCTAGTCTTTTTTTCTGGGGCCTATGTAGACACTGCCCACCTTTGTGTAGAAATTTAAAGTGGAAAAAAAAAAGAGCACGTTTGTTAACATTTAAAAGGAACACAACGAAAAGACCCATAAGACGACAGCACAAGGCACTACTCTTTCGGCTTTCTTTAAACCAGGCACTATTTTATGTAATAGGGTAACATATGCCACATACTTCAAACAGACTCAAATACTGAAGGTCCTGGGTACACTGGGTTCAGACCCTGGCCTGGGGTCTCTCTACATGGAGTTTCCATGTTCTCCTTCTGGCTTCTCTCCAGGGACTCCAGCTTCTTCCCTCAGTCCAAAAACATGACTGTTAGCTTAACTGGTCTCTTTACATTGCTCTTAGGGATGAGTGTGTGTGTGTGTGTGTGTGTGTGTGTGTGTGTGTGTGTTGCCTTCGTACTGACTGACGACCGGTCCAGAGTGTACCCCGCCTCTCTCGCTCACTGACCACCAGATATAGGCACCAGCGGCCCAGCATGGATAAGCGTGGTAGAAAGTAAACGATGGATGGAAGGATGAAACACAGACCCTGAAGTATTCCCTTTTCACCTTGTTCTCCGTAGGGTTCCTGAAGGAAGCATAAAAAAAACATCCAGAGAAACTACATGCTCAGATAATAAGGTGTTGAAAGGTCAAGAGCTTTCATGGTTAGGAGCAAAATGATGACCTACAAGCAAGTAATACAGATGTAACCAAGAGACTGCAGAACAGGAAATAGGAAATCATAAAGAGATATAAAGGAGAAGCATTAAAAACACCAGTTAAATAAAGAAAGTCAAAATCCTTTTAGTAAAAGAACTAAACTAAAGGAAAGGTTGAAAGAATAGTTTTGTGGTTTTGTAACGCGCAGGTTTGTAACACATATTAGTGAACCGAAGGGCTTTGTCTATGAGGAGAGGGTTAGGACTCTAGGAAGCTTGTGTCTCTCAATTTGGTGCTCTACCACCCACCAAATCTGCTTTTTCATGAAGGAGACGTATCATTCAGAATCATTAAAAGTGTCATTTTATATTTAATTAACTTACAATGTTACTTGTGTTGAGCAGTTCTGGTATGATTCATTGCAAGCAGCTGCTTGTTTGTTGTGGGGGTTGTATGATTTCAGGTGCATATGTAGGAAATGTTTGGTAAACAATCAAAATTTGGACAAAATCTGCATGTTGGTGCCTGACATGGGTCTAGCCCGTTAAACCAAATGACCTTCATTACATAGCTGATTCTGGTACTCACTTTCTTGTCTGTTCTTGCATGCCTATTACCCATACGCTAACTTTCCTCCATCTCAGTATTTTCCAGTGATGTCATTGAAAACGCATCACATGTGCCGGCCTCTCTAAATCTGACAGGTAAAACATGTTAGGTGCCTTCAGTTTTACTCATTCGTAGTTTTGCTATAGTTGGGAAAACAATAACTCAAAAGTTATTATAAATGGGGCTCTAAAGTAAAGAGCGGGAAAAGACAGAGGTGAGGTGATTCCTCACCTCCGTTTTCCTACACAGCTGTCTCTCCTTACTAGAAAATATAAATACTCTGAAAAGTGTCGATACTCAAATGCTGTATCCGGATACAATACTAATTTGGCATGGTATCAATACAAAATATTTTAACATATGAGGGCAAATGAATAAGGGAAATCCAAAGATTTTAACACGCCTGTGTGCAAACAATGCTTTAAAGTGGTGAGAACGAAGTCAAGCAGCAGAACAAACTTGGCTAAACATCTTAAGGACTGACACCCTGGCCTTCATGATGAATTTCGACAGGTTAATAAATTAAAGTTCCCGTTGATAATATCATTTAATACATTAAATGTATAACTGATGTTAGCGCAACGGGTGGTCTGCATTAATGTGTCATTAGCTATGGCTAGCATGCTACTAGGTATGTGTTATATTTGGCTTATTCATTTAGCACTTATTTGGACACTTATTGAACTGGCATCTGTGATTCTGTTGAGAAAGCATGTTCCATGTTGAGACTGAAAAACGTGAGTTTTTTTATGTTATTAAAATCTTTTTTTATGCCCTTTTTAATTTTTTTGTCATATTTTTATCCCCACGGTATCGAAAATGGTATCGAGTATCAAGTATTTTCCTGGGTATCCAAATCGAGTTTGTATTTTAGTATCGTGACATTCCTA
The DNA here is from genome assembly GCF_011125445.2 of Fundulus heteroclitus. NCBI lineage: Eukaryota > Metazoa > Chordata > Actinopteri > Cyprinodontiformes > Fundulidae > Fundulus > Fundulus heteroclitus. Next base: position 7,678,764 of record NC_046374.1, read on the forward strand.
CTACTTACAATCAAATCCCACAAATACTGTTTTAAAAAAAATAAAAATAAAAATAAAATGTAGCCATTAACAGATATTTCAGTAAACCAGTTCCAATAGGTAGTGTAATTGTACAGGGATACAGCACACATTAATGGCCTTCCATCATATTTTCGCAGATAGGCTCTAATAGAATAAAAATGGGGAAAGTTAATAATCCCAACAACAAGGTTAGCAAATACCATAAATTAGATTTTATTGTTTTTGATAATCTCATTCTTGCACCCCGGGGTCCATTTAGGGGACTTTAAACTGATGTTTAATGAGTGATGAAAAGTTCACAGTTAAAGGTGTTTTTTTTTTATAGCTTTCTGACAGTCATATACTCTTGTTTTTGAATTCATTAGTTAATGCAGTTTATTTGGGCATTCCTCAGGGAACAAACACAGGCTTGTTTTTTTAAGGCGGTGGGGGTTGGTGATGGTTTGGGGGCTGAGTACCGAGTTATTCTAGGTATGCACGCTGCAAGGCTCCATCTGCATCTGATTCCCTTTTTCACCGTGTATCCTCGCACGTCCCCCTTTATCTTCAGAATATTAATGCGCTGCCCTGTCAGAAGCCATTGTAAGGATTGCTCCTGAAATCTTTTTGCATGACTGGCTCCTTTTGTTTCATCAGGCTTATTCTACCTCTACAAATTGTGTTAAATATGACATGATGTGAGGCAGAAAGAGTAAGGGGGGGGGGAGCAAATGTGAAAGATAGGGACATGGGGACGATGCGGGAGGTATATGGTGCACAGGCATATGGCAGTTGTTAAAAAAACGAGCGCGATGGGAACCTTCGATGAAGAGCTTTAGGGCTCTGAGGGAGACTTGTGAGGGCATGAGAGATGTGGAGTAAAAGAGGGAAGCAGAAGTGACAAAAAAGTAGAGAGGACAAGTGAGAAATGTAAATGGTAAGAGGTGGAGGGGGAAAAAAAAGGAGTCAGGGGGGAAAGTGAGAAGAGAGATGGGTGAATGAGGGAGGGAGGGAGGGAGAAAGTGCTGGAGGGGTGATATTTAATGTGATAAATGAGTTGTGACAGTCCGCCTCTAACCCCCTTCCAACCAGCAAGGAGGAGGGCCACAGAAATAGAAAGTATTATGGGTAAAAGGGCATATACGCCATTATATATGTATATAGAAAGAAAATGGTACTGTAGGAACGGAGAGGTGGAGGGAGATCAGTGCCAGCAGAAGGACATTCATAGGCAGCATTATAGATGGAGAAAGTGAAGGAGGTGAGCGGGGATGCATGCTTATAGGCTGTAAAAGCAGCGAGTGAAGCAAAGCAATTTGGGTAAAGGACACACAACCACATCATGGAGAGGGAAAAGAAGGAGACATGCGATGGCAGGAGAAGGAGGGGAAAGGGAAGCCAATGCAGCAGTGGGTTAATCATCTACTCTCTGGGTTTCTTGAAAACAACAAGCGGCAGAGGGGGTGAAATGAATGCCAAAATGGAAAGCAGGAAAAATCCAAAGGAACCCCCTCCACGACGGGTTCACTCTCCGCTGTTTTACGCGTGCCGTGCCTTTAAGGGACGTCTAATTACGCCTTGTCATCACGCAGCATGGAAGAGTGGCGAGGGGGGGGGGGGGGCTTTTTCTTGCTTTGTGCTCATATTAGGTGGTCGTTGGGAGCAATGGCGGCACAGGGCCATCTGCTGTGGTTGTGGTCTATGGACTGGAAGGCAAATGGTCCAGAAGACAATGACAGCCACTGTAGTCCGGGTTGGGGAGTGGAAGCCTGGGAGATGACTCATAGGGAGGAACGAAGGGGGGGGGAGAAACAAGAGAGGGAGCGCCGCCAAGTTTTGAGGGGGGAATAAAAGTCGGGAGCGAGAACAGACGGGGTGTGAGCCACCCGATGGCTGAAGATCCCTGTTTGATCTCCTCTCAGTAAGCTCAAAGACCTTTCCCCCCCCGCAGGTCATACTTCCTACTTGTTCTTCTTCAACTCTTTTTTCTGATTTCCCTTTCCTTCATACCTTTTGTCTTTAGACTTGGTTTGTGACGGCGGTGCTCAGTTTATGCCCGCAGGCCACAGAGTGATCAAATGTGGTAATGATGTCAATCCATTGCTGTCGGGGGAATGCAAATCCGAATCAAATAATCATCGGATAGGAGACGCACGCAATAATATGCTAGAGTGATCTTAAAGCAGCTTGTCTATAAATTGTCTGTAACTCCCTTTCCTCTCTTCATTTCTTTGCCCAAACCAGCAGTGAGGACAGCGAGATTCTCTCAGGAGCCGGCAGACCAGTCGGTGGTGCGGGGCCAGAGGGTGATCCTGTCCTGCGTTGTCTTCAACTACTCTGGCATCGTTCAGTGGACCAAAGATGGTCTGGCTCTGGGCATTGGAGAGGACCTTCGGGGTGAGACATCACACGCTTTCCTTTCACAGCGCTGAAACGCAAGTTCTGCCTCACAACTTCTTCGGGTTTCTTTGAACTGAGAGTGCCGAGGCAGACGAAAGCTCTTTCTTCTGCCGAGTCGAAACTGAAGATGAAGTTTACTGAAGTTGCCGCAGTGTTGTAAAGTTCATGCCAACACCTGGGGAACACTGAACAACCACCAGACATTGGGGCTTGTAGCTCTAGGCCTGTGGCTCCCAGGGTTTTCATAACAAGTAACACCAAAGTAAATACCAAGATCACCATCTTGGCAGACATTTTAAACCAGAATTGCAACAGAACATGAACTCCTTTAGTTTGCTGTGTTATGGCATAAAAAGGGAAATGAACAGTTTTACTTAAGGATGTGCTTTAATTATAGACCAGAAGTTGGAATTGTCGTCTTTGAAGGATAGAAATTAACAGAAATTTCACTAGAAATCAAAAATGCCTGGTAAGAAAGTCAAAGGTTTCGGGGGGCACCGCTGGCAGGTAGCACTAGACCCCTACAGGGATGCGGCTGTCCCTGGTTTCACTCAGGTCCTTTGCCACATGTCTTCTCCCTCTCTCTCAGCTCCCTTCCTGTCAGCCTACTTTCATTAAAAAGGCCAACGGTGCCAAAGAAATGACAACAACAAAAAAGTATTTGCCACAACCTTGCTATGCAGTACAACTATGCTGTTAAAAAATGGAATTAGCAGAGAAATATTCTGGTTGCTAACCATCTCGATTAGCATATTCCACTCTGGTTAACTGGTAGCTGGGCTTAACGCCATTTTCTGATACACGTTCTGAACCTAAAGCCTAATACAGCAAAGTAGAAGTAGCCACCAGGACTTGTTTCTGGTTTCAGTGTTGTCCTCTACGTCACAGGCTACTCATTGGTATTTATCTTTTTATTTCAGTTTTGATCACGACTAAAGGCGGCCCAGATACCATTGGGGGTGTTTGTACCACAGTTTGATAATCACTATAGCTCTCAAACTTTAGTGGCACAGTTGGTAAATCTGGCCTGGGATTTTTCTGCATGAAGTTTCTGGGTACTCTGGCTTCTTCCCACAGTCCAGGAACACAAGTGGTCTCTCTAAATTGCCCCTAGGTGTGTGTGTGTTTGTGTGTGTGTGTGTGTGTGTGTGTGTGTGTGTGTGTGTGTGTGTGTGTGTGTGTGTGTGTGTGTGTGTGTGTGTGTGTGCGTGTGCGTGGTTGTTTGTCCTGTGTGTCTCAGTGTTGCCCGGCGATGAACTGGTGACGTGTCCAGGTCGGACATATGACCGCCGGAGATAGGCGCCGACCCTCTACGGACAAGTGGGTCTAGATAGTGGATGGATAGAAATTTGAGAACTATGGTTCTACGCTAATGTCGAAGAAATACCTAGATTCCAAAGAAATCCCCAAAATACAGCTCAGTTCCACAGTCAAACTCCTGGTTTTACCATGAAGGTGGGTATCAGTATGACGGAAGAAAGAGGATAAAGAAAGGTAAACATTCAGCTTCTGAAGCAAAAGTATGACTACGCAGGAAAATAATTGTAAAAAACAAAGAGGAAGCGTGTTCTAACATTGGTTAGTTTGTGTAAAAATAAAAATATACTAGGAATACATTTTGCAAGTCTGGGTGTGTGATCAAATGTCTGGTTTTATCTGACTAGCTAGCATTCCCCAACACTTAGATATTGGTTGTGCTTTTCCAGTGCTGGAATGTCAGCAGGAGAGTTTTTCAAGGAGAATACTTTGGAACAGATTTTAGGGATAGGACTTTGCTCTTTTGCTTTTACTTTTATACCCCAAAATCTTAATGGGTGCAGGAGGTACCTTTATAATGTAAAGACAAAAAGGCCCTGCAAGTCTTATATTGTACAAAAGCTCAATCATTTTTAACTTAATAAAAAAACAACATATTTAATCACAACGAGCCTTTTCAAGCTTTGCTAACTTTTGCTGCTAATATAGAGCAGGTTAGCCCATCAGGTAGAACAGCATATTCTTCCTTTGGCCTTTTCTATAAACTAAACAAATAAAGTCATGAAGGCCGCCCATCAGCATGTCCTCCAATTCCAGTGCCCTGCATATGTATTCATACCCCTCAATCCTTCCCACATTTACTTATGGTAAAAATCCCAAACATTTCCATGTCTTGTGAGGCTTTTATTTACAAATGAAAATCTGATAAACCACCTTTACTCTGGTGCGCCACAGTTTAATGCATTGGAACCAATAACTGTTCAAAGTCATTAATAGACAAAGTCCATTTGTGTGTCATTTTTATCTAGCTGTATATCAAGTTGTTGTTTGGAAGGCGTCTGAGGTTTGTTAGGGGGGACAGCAGTGAATAAACAGCATCACAAAGACCAAGGAACACAGCAGACAGGTCAGGGAGAAAGTAGTGGAGGAGCCTAAAGCGGAGTTAGCTTATAAACTAATACCAAAGTTCTCATAGAGCACAGAGTTTAAAACATCATTTTACAATGGAAATACTATGGCACAGCTGCAAACCCACCAAAACATGTCCGTCTGCCTAAACTGAGAGGTGACCCAAGCGGAGCCTTGATGAGAGGAGCAGATAATTCGCTGTCACTCTGTAGACCTCGGGCGGGAGAATCTGTTAACAGGATGACTATTAGCCGCGCGCTCCCTAAATCGGGTCTTTATGGAAAAGCTGCAAGAAGAAAGCCATTGTTGAGTCGAAGGCAAAAAAAAAAAGCTCTGTTTGCAGTTTTCTACAAGCCGTGTGGGGCGCACAGCAAACATCCACAGCCAAAATTGAGCCTTTAGCTCTCCGCGCAAAATGCAAGTAAAACATAGTGGTAGCCTGGTCATTAGAGGCTGCTGAAGAGTCGAGAGTGGAGCGCAGGTTCATTTTTCAGCAGGACATTGACCCTAAAGATACAGGAAAGGTTCAGATCAGACAATTTTCACGGGTTATTTTAACAGCCTCGCCCATCCATCCATCCATCCATCCATCCATCCATCCATCCATCCATCCATCCATCCATCCATCCATCCATCCATTTTCTTACTTGCTTTATCCCTCATGGGGAGGGGTGCTGGTGCCTATGTCCAGCATTTCAATGGGCTAGAGGCGGGGTCAGCCTCGCCACATCTAGATGAATTGCGAACTTGGTAAGAGGCTCTCCATCTAATCTGACTGAGGTCAAACTATTGTGCAAAGAAGGATTGGCCAAACTTTCAGTGACCAGATCCTCAAAGCTGGTGGAGACATGCCCCCAAGAGACTTGCGGCTGTTGCCGGTGCTAAAGATGGTTTCAGTACCGACTCCGGGGTGATAAAAAAATTTAAGTTATGAATCTTATACATTAAAATGAATAATATCTACGGATTCCATTTCAAAACATTGAAAGATGGTGGTCATAAAGTGACACAACATGGTAAAAGCACTACGGGATTTGGACACTTTTACATGGCATAGTAATCATTAATATGGTTTTGACAAAAGATCCAACTAAATATCACCCTTTGGGACTCTAAAGATCTGAATCCTGCTGTCCGTTACTGCTCATAACAAATATTTGGCAGACGTTAAAGGATAGAGAATTTGGTTTTTATGTGATCGATCAGTTGTCAGACAGTTTCGTGGTTATTGTGATCTTCCGCATCACGTTTGCTGAAGACAAGGTGCCGCTAAATGTCGGAGCCATCGATGGCCTTGTAAGCGCCGCCTGATATTAGGGAGCCCACACCGCTGTCGGGGTAATGTAACACTTTTTTTTCCCCGCTCTCGTAGCAGATGATACCCCCGTCACATCATATTGTGCCAAAGTGTGCATGTATTTAGCTGGATGCTAAATTTGCCCAGCCTCCACGCTAATGTTTGGTGGGAATTCTCTCCGCTCCCCCCCCGGCACCCTTCGCAGACTGTCAGCTCGGCAGAGCAGCATCACGTCATCGCCTCTGTCAAAGCGGCCGCTGCTGCTCGCCGAGCGGACTGGCTAATACCGGCTAGCGTCTGGTATTGGTTCGGGGCTATATGTCGGTTCGCCCCGTGTGACTGTAGCCCTGCAGCTGTGTGGCGGCGCCGTTTTCCTCTCCGGGCGTTCCCGGCCCCTGGCCCGTTTTCCACTTTGATTGTGTGTGACTTGGCCAAAACTCCAGCTCGGTGATTCATCTGAGTTACAACGCTGGTTCCAACAGAGCGGCTGATGCAGGGGTTGCGCGGTTACAGGCCAAAACACGTGGCCAGATGTGTTACTGATTGTCCCAAAGTGGGATTTCGCCATCATTGATATGCGGTTGCTTTGTATTTGTTGTTATTGTCTCTAAGCCTAGTGCAGCGGGATTTTTCCCTCCTTTCTTCCCCACATCACCTCAGAGCGATGAACTGCTCTATGCTAGGATTTGGGACTCTCTGCTCTCCTCTATCTGTCGTGCTATTCCTGTGTGACCTCCTCCTCTTAGATCCCCTGTTCCTCCCTGTCCCTGCTGCTCTCGTTCTTTCCCTGCCTTTGTTGCACTGAGCCCTCTTAGATTCTTCTTTTAACTTGTCCGTCCCGTCACTCATCAGCCTCGCTCTTCGTTCTTGCACTCTCCCTCTTCCCTCCGTCCCTTCTTTCCTCTCCTGTTTTTTTTTTCTGTCACTTGGGCTTAATCGTGTTAATACTGTAATGGCGGAACGCTTCAAGGCAGAGCTTTGCGAAAAAAAAACATGTGAACGAACACATGCCCTCTGTCCCTGCACACTCCTATGCATGCGACACTCTGCATGCAAATGCACGCATATGAAAGGCAAGCGCGGTCAAAATGTAGCCGGGAACGAGGAGGCGGGAGGTCAGGCGAGCGGCGCAGTCAGGAGGTCTGCCCGCGTAACACAGCAACAGAGAGGTTCATGTGTGACCCAGGCGACAAATTCAGACAAATCCTGCACCATGGACCGAAGTCGATTTGAGTCCTCTAAAACGCTCCTGTCATGATGCATTCATCTCCCTCGGCTGATGCTAGGGGGGAGTGCAGGGGCGCCACCTAACGGCGAGAATGCACCACAGCTGCACAGCTGGACCTGGAGATGGAATGGGGGGAAGGGAAAAGGCTGAGTGTGTTTCTGCTTGAGAGCATGTCTGACTGTGTGTTTATTTGTTTTTATTTATTTATTTTTCGCAGTTCGGCCGATGTCATGTGGCCATGTGTATCTCTGGTTGACCTTTAGGCTAATGCTAAAAAAAGAGCGATTCAAGCAGCGGTCGTGACACCGATCTGATGTTTTCTAATCGGTGGAAGCAGGACGAAGCTGCGTGGTGTCACAGACCGCATGTCTGAGGAGCCTTAGGCGTTCAACCCGTTGGTCGTCAGGATTTTAAAGGTTTTAATCAATAAAACGTAAGACGTCAAATTACGTATGCTGCCACCAGCGTCAGAATAGAGAAAAGCTAAATATAGATCAGTTCGGTCCCAATCTTGGAGAGACATTTAACCTGACCTCTGTTTTCTTCCTAGAATGTATTGCTCTTGTTAAAGTCTCTGTGCCTTTGTGTGTGTGCCGTAGCCTGGCCCAGGTACCGGGTGCTGCGGGTCCAGGAGCTGGGCCAGTACAACTTGGAGATCCTGTCAGCGGATCTATCCGACGACGCCCTGTACGAGTGCCAGGCCCCTGATGCTGCTCTGAGGTCCAGAAGGGCCAAACTCACCGTCCTCAGTGCGTTTCCGCTCCCGGGCTTTCTGTAAACCGTGTTCTCTGTGAGTTTGTGTCTCTAAACGGGCCCTCTGTCTGTCCCTCCTTTTTCAGTCCCGCCGGACGACCCGGTGATCGATGGAGGACCGGAGGTGTTGCTGACGGCGGGGGAATCATACAACCTTACATGTGTGTCTCGTGGGGCTAAACCTCCGTCAGTGGTCGAGTGGCTTAAAGACGGCTTGCCTATAGAGGGCGCTGTCAGCACCACTGTGAGTTTAAACACACTCATCAAGACACATTTAAAAGGCCCAAAAACAGACTAAGCATTCTCTGCTTTTTATTTTCCATTTATTTTTTTTTTTTACGTTTTGTCTGGCCTCCAGGAGGTGCTTCCAGACAGGAAGAGGGTGACCACACGGAGCTACCTTCCGATACACCCCATTGACACCGACACGGGGAGGAACTACAGCTGTACGGCCACCAATCTGGCTGCTCCCTCTGGCAAGAGCACAACCGTCACCCTTAATGTGCACCGTAAGTCATGTAGCTTTTAACACTTGGCAACAAATTGAAGAAAAACTGGTGGTTTACATTAAATAAATAAAATTATGTCTAAATTGAACTCATAATCCTTGGATCTTTTCACAATTTCACACATTAACAGCCACAGATTTCAATGCATTTTATTTGGATTTTATGTGACTGACCAAGCACAAACTAGATCATTCATGGGTTTTGATTTTTGTTTTACAAATAAGAATCTGAAAAGCATGGCATGCATATCGGTTCCACCTCCTTTGATCCAATTCCTCTGATTACATTTCATATAAGTCACCTGCATTCAGAAATCCCCACATCACCTTGAACTCACCATCCTCGTGTTAAAATGTGGCAGAGGTCCACCTTTCAGCAGGAAATCAGCCCTAAACGTAAACAGAGACGTCAGAGATGCGACAGAATGGTTCAGATCAAAGCATATTCATGTGTTAGAATTGCCCAGAAAAAGTAAAGACCTTTTTTAGGTTTAATTTGTAAAACCATCTATCACTTTCGTTTCTCTTCACAATTATATTAAGCCTACGTTTGAGCATAAAACATAACAAAATGTGAAAAACCTTAAAGGGATAGCACTACTTTTATAAAACACTGTATTCTACTGAATATGTTCATGACACTGCTACAGTTAGGGCTAACTAACTATAAGGGGTGATGCAGCATAATGTTGAATACCGTGTAGAACATCTGCCACCGGACGAAGGGGTTCAAGGCTGTGAGCAACTAATGCATGACAGCCATCTAGCATTAAGTAATCCTCAGAACTGTACTACATACACCCCTGCAGGGTCCATGTTACAAGAGTCTCCGTCTTTTTCCAGATCCACCAACAGTGACCTTGTCCATTGAACCTCGCTCTGTCCTAGAAGGGGACAGAGTCACCTTCACCTGCCAGGCCCATGCCAACCCTCCTATTATGGGCTACAGGTCAGCTTCAGTCTCTTATCTTTGCATTACTAGCCAATGACACAGTTAAGGTCATACATGTTCATATCTGTGGAAGATTTTGATTTAAATCTATTTGCTTTTAACCATGAAGTTGTTTTCTGATAATAGAATGAAGCAATAAGGGAAGCCGTTGCTTAAATTGGCTTAACCAAAAATGATTTATCCTCTTCTCTATGGTTTTGAAAAAGGCTTTATCGCCATCACAGCTATCAAACCCTTCTTATAATTGCCAAAAAGCCTATTGCAGGTTTGCACTGTCATTTTTCATGATTTGTTTTTTGTGTTGAGTATCCAGTCTTTGAGGTTGGAAGACCTTCTTGCCATTACCCTCGTCTTTAGCCCTTTTCACAAATTCTCTCAATCAAGCCACTCCAAAACCTAATTTTCTATTAATATTACTTCCAGTCAGAAGGAATTGTGGAACTTAAAATATTACTTAAAATCTAAAACTGCCAGTAGTTTTAATAATTCCAAACTTTACTGTATAAATCCGATGGCACAGAAACAAAAAAACAAGTGACAGAAGCTTAAGTTGTGCTGAGAAAATGGAAATAAATCCAGATGCAGGCAATGCGTTTTCACATCACTAACATTTTCCCAGCATTCCCTCTATGCGTGTCAGAAACGGCCCAATAACTAAGCATTCATGGGCCAGACATGAAGGTGGTGTCGGACTGTGCATATATCCACAGTCACGTTTCTATTAAGACGTGTGGAGTTTTACATGAAAAAGGGTGTGTACCATGTTGGTGGTATGTACAAGGTCTTTGCACACGACACCCCAGGCCTGTCCTGTTTTGAAAATGCAATGAACGCCATTAAGAGGAAAAATCAACTACCATCAACTACTGAGCAGATGAAATCAGTCAGAATGGAGAGGTTCCTTTGCAAAACTACAACATGTAATAAGTTGTATTCCTTTAGGATTAAAAGTTAGAGCTAGGCTAACGTCACCCATTCTTACGGCAACATTTTTTCTGTCACTGCCTGGTGTGCAACAATAGGCTTGGTTGGCTATGAATAACTGCTAACAAGTACCAAGGGCAATTACAAATTTTTATCAAAATTTCCAAGTTGAGGCAATACTGGATTGTCAGGAAATTTTAACCAAACAGCTCTCATTCTTAGACAGTTACTGTTTTATGAATACATGTGTAGTGAAGTGTGGTAGTATAGAACATTGGATGATTGAGTGAATTCATTCACTGGCATTCTCAACACTGCACACATAATAAACACAAAATAAGAATAAAACATCAAGAACTATAAAAAGATGCAGTGACATTAATATCAGTGTATGAATATGTATTTTTTAAGAACCAAAGTTAGTTTTAAGGAATTGGGAATGAGACCAAATTAGCTTTAAAAAGCTAATATAGAGCAGCAATTACTGGGAGTTTGAAAAACAGTTCAACCTTCAAAGCAGGGAAAATAAACCACTACTTATTATTCAATAAATGTTTTATTATTTAACATAATTGCATTTCAAAAATTTATTTGCATTGTGTACAGAGCAAGCTGTGAATTAGGCACAACACAACTAATGGGTGATACCATTTTAGCATTAGCATGCTAATGCTAATGGTTGCTACAATCTTAGTATTAGCATGCTAATGCTACTGACTTAGCATTAGCAGAGCTTCTAGCCTTAACATTTGTAGCTGAGATACAGAGACACAATTTAGCACTTTTCTTAGGACTATTTGGACATAATGCTGTGCAGCTTAGTGAGTAGAAAGGAAGGGAAAATATGGACGAAACAGAGCAAGCTCATGTTACGAGACCATCAGTGTCTGAACCACTAATTGACATAAAGCTTGTGGCAAACCTCAAAAGAGATTTTGTAGCATTAGGCCAAGCGGTCTGTTGGCACTAAAGCTGCTAAAAACCACCAACAATGCAAAATCCAGTGAAATAGATAATATTTAGATTGTTCTATCATAAACTCATTTTCAATTGCCCAGACAGAATATTTTAATGTGAACTGTTCTGGCAGGAGAGCTGGTTGAATTCAGCGGCTCAAAAGACATGGGGACCACTCTTGGTCTAGCAGCTAGGGAGAGTGTCTGCTCCGACTAGTGCCCGCATCTGGTGTGCGGAGCTGCAGGTTCAAATGCCACCTTTTTGACGGCAGTCTCCTCTTGGAGAATCCTTGGCTCAGACTCTTTCTGCAGGAGCTATTTTTGGCTGTACAGTCACCAGATACACTAACAGCAGACCGTACCTTACTTTGGATCCAAGGTTTATTCGAAGATGCGGTCTTTTACTCGACCAGCAAGATGAAGATGTTCATATACGTGTCCACCCCAGGGTCACAGGGATTCCAGCTTGGAAACTCATCCTTCCTTGGAGCTTCTATAAAAATAAATAGTTTGCATTCTGGGATTCAGAGTTTCTACCAGTTGAGTTCTCTTTGTGTGGTTTAGTCCTTTTATCCATGGCTGGGTTTAGCACCAGAAATTTCATTTTCAAACTTAAATGAAGTGCCTTAGGAAAACAGTGAATCGCAAATATGTATTTTTTTTTTTTAAGAAAATCGTCAAAAATTCTTTGAAAATATTAGCTTCAAAATGATCGTTATCCTGTTGGAAAATGTAACTCGGTTTCTGTGAATTGTAGATGGGCTAAAGGCGGCGTGGTGCTGCAGGGTGCCAGGGAGAGCGTCTTCACCACCAAGGCCGACCACTCCTTCTTCACTGAGCCGGTCTCCTGTTTGGTTTTCAACGCGGTTGGAAAAACCAACGTCAGCATCCTGGTGGATGTTCACTGTGAGTCGTGGCGTACTCTCCTAACAGTGATCGGTCCTGAGTCACAGGGATCCAACGCACCTTTGTTCTGTTTCTGTGGTGGCTCATTACCTGTAGCATCACCGAATTATGATCTCGATTTCCTCCCGCAGTCGGTCCTATCCTGCTGGTGGAGCCACAGCCGAAAACAGTCGACGTGGACTCTGATGTCACCCTCAACTGCAAATGGGCGGGAAACCCTCCGCTCACGCTCACCTGGTTCAAGAAAGGATCGAACATGGTAAATGCTCTGTTAATGTGTCCTTCACTCTGTTTTCATCCAGTCAGCCGTTCTCCTGATGCACTAATAGAAACATCCCAATGTCATAATCAACATTTAAATCTTAATTCTCCAATGAGGCTTTTTGGATTCGTAGTCCGAAAACACCTGCTGGCGTAGTGGGAACGCATTGACCATCTTTCCCTGGCAGATATAGGAATATTCGCCTTGTGTTACATTTTCTCATTTTTAAAGAAAAATTCCAAATAATAGATAACCAATTCCATCCAGTCCGTGTACATCCCTACAAACTAGTCCTGCTTAAAAAAAAAAAACTGTCATATAGCTGCTTCTCACTAAGGATCTTAGAAAGTTTTTTTAAAATCCAGGTTTTCTAAAGTGAACCTAGATGTAATTTGTTGAGCAGAGTTGGTAGTAACATCAGATAGTTTTATTGGTCTATCTATTTGATTGAAGGATTTATTGAATAATTTAGGCCGGCATTAAAAGTGCTTCTGTGTACTGTTTTTATTTTATTTATTTTTTTACTGCTGCATCCTGGACCAGAACTGAACCGAAAATCCTCTTTGCATCAAAGCCTCTAAATACATCCCAATTTGGCTGACACCCACGTCTGTATAATCAGGTGTTTCTCTCTCTGGGTGGTTTCATATGTAACCGTCATTTCTTCACTTCGTTTTCTGATGGATGTGGTTGCCAGGCAACTATAAAAAGCCCTTGTGACGGGTTAAGGACTGTAGCACAAGTTTACCTTGCTAGTCAGATGGGGTCAGAGTAGTAGATCACGTTGACTCCTAAGCGAATAAAGTATGCATAAAGAGAAAGTGATACTCCTGCTGCCTCTCGTACGTGCTCCCATCCTCTCTATGTGGTTTGTTCTTTAGTGGCTGCTGTTACATCCGTGCTCTTTCATTGCCTCCCCCACAGGTTCTGAGCAACAGCAACCAGCTGCATCTGAAGTCTGTGACCCAGGATGACGCTGGCCAGTACGTATGCAAGGCGATCGTTCCACGGATCGGAGTAGGAGAGACCGAGGTCACTCTCACAGTCAACGGTCAGAAAGCACCCGCACAGTCCCATCGATACCTTTCACTGTTCAGTGACAGGAGAGGGAAAAGACTCGAAACGAGATGCGTACCGTGTGTATTATTCTGAAATCTGTCGTTCATGTCTTCACAGGTCCGCCCATCATCTCCAGTGAGCCCGTGCAGTACGCCGTTAGGGGGGAGAGAGGAGAGGTGAAATGCTACATAGCCAGTACACCTCCTCCAGATAAGATCGTAAGTGAAAGTATGCGGTGTCTTGCAAAGGTGCTCATGCCATTGGTTTCACATTATCCCATTACAACCGCAAACTTCAACGGGTTTTATGGGATTTTATGTGACAAGACAGGAAAAAAAATTAGGTCATTACTATGTGAAAGGGACATGATGCATAATTTAATGATACAAAATCTTTCACAAATTAAAATCGGAGCACTGTGGTGGGTATATCTATTCAGCTCCCTCTGAGTCGGCACTTTTTAGAACCATCTTTCAATGCAGTTACAGCAGCCAGTCTTTTGGCTGTGTACCTAGCAGCTTTACACATCTAGTAACTGAATTTCATTTGCCCATTCTTGCAATCACCATGGCTCGAGGTCACTCATATTAGACAAGAACGTGAACTTTCAAGTCCTGCTTCAGATTCTGTGTTGCATTTAGATCTGAACTTTGGGTGGGCGCTGCTGGGGTATAAGTAGGGTTGAAGCTCCCACATACTTATGCGTCCATGAGTCCGCACATACACAAGGCAAAGTCCACGCAGACAGGTAGGCGCAGAGCTCAATTTTTCTGAATGTGTGAAGAAGTCTTCACATTGAACTGTTTTATATGTGACACAGAACTTGATGCACTGAGCTGCTCCACGCAGACAGTCGCAAGGACGCGCGGCACCACAGCCACGCTCTGTGCCGCACTGACAGGTGTGTGCGGTGGGTTCCTGCTGGAACAGAAACCCTAAAGGAGCAACAACTGATTTTCACCACTAGGTGGGGCTTTTGCACTGTCTGTAGACCAAAACAAGATGTGTGACAAGCCACGCCTCTCTCTACCTCCGCTCCATCTGCAACCCAGTCCCCCTTTCTCTTCCCCTTCTAACCCATCACCTCATATGCACATATTTGCAAAAGATAAATACACAGAAAAATAGCATCACCCTTCAGAAGAACAGAACTCAGAATTGTATAATGCTGTCAGTAAGAGAATGTTTCTCTTACTTGTTCCTACGCAACACTGCTCTGACGGTGGCATTTTAGGGGCAGGGAGGGACTAAGCCCTGAGTGGCAGCTGTTCACATGCACGTGTGGCCAGCCCAACTTGTAAACAAGAGATTGGAGAACAACAGTTGTGTGACGTCATACCATAGTTGATCTTAAACGATAGCTTTAGTTCCTTACATCACTATTTTTTTTATCTAAAATAATGAAATTTTGCTTATTGCTCCTTTAAAGTAAGTCAAAAAGCATTTCTGGTTTGAATTTCATTGTGATGGTGGCACTGTGAACGAGCTCCTGGGGAAACCTGAGGAAACCTAAAACTTTACACTGTTACGATTAATGCAAATCTGTTGCTAGATACTGGTCGTGGTACTACGAGGAAATAAGAGGCTTTTGACAAGAATGTCATGTGCACTCGTGGGGAATTGAAGTAAGAAATCGCAAAGGTGAGTGCGAGCATGGACGAGGCTGAGGAGAGGATTCAAAACACAGAGAACGCCATGACTGAAATAACAAAGCTTCAGGTAAAGATGGAGGACTAGTTCGTGGAGTTAGAGAACAGGTGCAAGAAGAGAGAACCTACATATCTACGGTGTACCCAAGACAGCAGAGCGAGACTCTTTTCTGATGAGTGACTGTTCTGAGCTGTCCTGAGATGAGCCTGACATTCACATTGATTGGGCACGTCACTCTCTAGGCCCGTCACCCCCTGATGGCGCCGACCCACACTCCAGTGTCATCAAATTCCTCAGGCCCAAGTTCCTAAGACCAAATGGAAGGCATTACAGAACAAGGAATTACCTAGAATGTCTCCACCAACCCAGCAGTGAAGAAAAGAAAAGAATAGGCAGAGGTATATAAGCTTGTGGAGGACCAGCAGATCCCCTTTCAGACTCTCTATCCAGCTAGGCTGAGGGTGAAATACATTGACGGAAAAAAAAATTCACAAAAAAAAGAGCCCCTTCTTCCACGTGTCCTCTACATGACCTTGGCTGTAAACAGTACTTCTTATGGCTTTCTTTCAACAACTGCATACTTTTTACCGCTCTTCCTTAAAGCCAGACTCAATGCCTCTACTAACAGATTCTCCTATGTTGCATGTCTGCACCGTGGGCCTCTTAGCTGTGTCTCTGATTAATGCTCCACTTGCACAGACCGTTTGTCTATGTAAACGGCCGTGCCTTGGTAGATTGTCATTTTCAGATGTTCCCTGTGAGATGCTTAACCTTCGGCGTGTCATTTTGCAACCTAACCGTCTCCGCAGCATTCTCCCTGACCTGTCTGCTGTGTTCCTCGGTCTTCATGATGCTGCTTGTTCACTAATGCTCAACCCCGAGTCCAGAAACAGAACAGTTTATACTGTATTACATTATTTATTAGTTAGTTGACATCTGTAGTCGACTGCGTTCACTGGATTTTATTTAGTGGTGTCAGAGTAAAGGGGGGTCTGCTTTCAGACACATGCTACAATTCTGAGAACCATGTATCATGTTCCTTCCCCTCATACTTATGCATCACATTTTGTTGGTTTTTCACATGAAACTCTGTTACAAGACACTTTATGATGCAAAGCGGAGCCTTTCCGGCACCTTTAATGGAAATGTTCAAATCTCAGTGAAGCATCAATTATTGAGCGCGGAATAATGACAGACAAGGAAAAGCTTTGGCCACAGAGAGCACATGGCTGTAGCTTTTAGGCTAACAGCAGTTTGGAGCGCACTGTTTTCTGTCCCTTCCTACATGACTCGGTTCCTGCACGCTGGATGCTGTTAGACGCTGCCCCCCCCTTTGTTTTTTTTTTTTCTCCGTCGCTGAGTGGTGACTCAGCCTGGAACCCTCTCAGAGCGTTCTTCCATCCCATCACATAAACAGAGCAACACTAAGCCAGTCCGCTTTTAGCTCTGCGTCAGTGCGCAGCCCGGACGCAGCACAGCGGCCTCGGCTCGGTGACTGATCCGTCCTGACTCGCGGCGCCGTGCTCCCTAATGCAAGCGGGGAAGTTCGGGACAGAAAGACATTTATAAAAGATGAAGGACCGGAGAGGAGCAGTTGTCCCTGTAAACGCCACAGCTAGGAGGTTCCGCTCCACCCTCCTCCCCCTCTCTCCAATAAGTGGGCACATTATAGAAACATGTGGGCTTATGCATAATTAACTGAGCCTGGTACAGTACTCCGATGCTGAATAATACAGCTGCTTTTAGTGGCTCTAAAGGTGGAGAATGAGCAATATTCTCGCCAGCTCAGTCACCCACTGTGATGCTCGGCTTCAGTTTGTAGAAGCGTGCGCACTGTTGCTGCTCTCAGGAAGTCCTGCAGCGGACTCGCTCGGATGAGCTGTACAAAATGTTGGAGGGAGATGGATGTAAAGGGCCACTGCTGACTTCTTCCTAATTCACAAAACCTACTTCTCTGTCAAGGGCCTGGGGATTTTTGATGTGGCAAAAAAAACAAAAAACGAAACTCCATAGTTTTGGAAACTTGTTCAGACCTTTAACAGACAGATAAACAATGGGGGAAAGTTTATAAAACCACAGAATAAGGATTTATCTTTTTGTGCTTTGTTTAAAGATGCTTCCCACTCAACTTTAAACAGATTAGCAAGCAAGCTGCATAGATCCATGAGTTAGGTCAAACAATCAGCCAATGAGACAGCTACACTATGATAACAAAAGTATTTTTGGACTTTCCTGTACAAACACACGAACTTTAATAGCGCCACAATTTAATTCAAAGGCTTTAATACGGCTTTGACGCACCCTTTGCAGCTATATCAGATTCAGCTCTTCGGGGGAAATGATCTACAGGGTTTAAAAGCGTGTTAATAAGAACATCTGGCCATTCTTCTAACATTTGTGAGGTCAGACACTGGTGAGCGGGATTTTCCCCAAACTGTTCCCACAGAGTCCAGAGCATGTAATCATTGAAAATGTTGTGGTATGTTGCTGCATCAAGAGTTCCTTTCATTGGAACTAAAGCCTGGTTTATGCTTGACGCATCCGCCAGGTCCACACGGCCAAAAGTTTCCGCACCACGCACCTGGGAAAATTTGTTGCTACGCGGACAGTCCCACATGGAAAACATGGAGGACTAGCAAACGCTCCTTCTGCTGGAGGTTCATAAATATAGATATCTTTATGATTCGGCCCAAGAAAGATCACATTGATCAACAAGTTAACAATTCCCGGACAGAAATTAACATCACTCTTGGGAAAAGGTAAGAGGCTTAAATGTTGGAAACAACTGTGTTTTCTATTTTTATGTGTAGCGGTGTAGTATGCTTTGTGTAGGAGTGCAATACTGACCTCTAGAGTCTAGGAGAAAAGTGCTACTGCACATGTAGCATAAGTGCTGCAGACGTGGCGTCTGCACTTCTCACTTCCACGCGGATCGTACGTGCGTCAAGCATAAAGCAACCTTAAGGGCTTTCTAAAGTCCGTCACCTGAGAAATAGCCCCACACCTATAACTTAGCACAATGCAGCCAGCATGTCATTCCTCAGGCTGCCAAACCCAGATTCAACCCATGGATTGCCTGACAGAAAGGCTGGATTTGTCACTCCAGAGAACACACCTCCATGATTCTATACCAGGCGTGTCCAGATTGCAGCCCCTGTACAGAGTTTGTGCGGCCTCCCCAACTGCATTTCAAGAAAGATTCCGCCTGTACAGATGGAAATCTATTATTTATTTTTA
Organism: Fundulus heteroclitus; assembly: GCF_011125445.2. Lineage (NCBI taxonomy): Eukaryota > Metazoa > Chordata > Actinopteri > Cyprinodontiformes > Fundulidae > Fundulus > Fundulus heteroclitus. The sequence goes on from NC_046374.1 coordinate 7,697,281, forward strand.
ATTAGGGCAATATTATTACAGGCAAGATAAAATCTTACAATTGAAAATGTCAGGTCTTAATAACCACACTTTTTAAATTCCCTTCATTTCATTAGAAAATAGAACTCCATCTTTTACCCAACGACTTTACATCGAATGAAGCTCCAGTGTAATAAAATCTGCTTTGAACAGTAGGAGAACTCAGCAGAGTAAGAGAAATACATCTTGATGTCCTAACTTCTGGTTCTACAATGATTTACACATCCCGTTCCTACAGAAAATTTGTCTAATTTGTTTAATTAAAATGATCTAATTTTGTAGTGTAGATTTTCTTTTAAATCACAATATATAGAGATTTTTGGGTTATTCTCTTTTTTTCCTAATTTTTTGGTCCTTGAGTACAAGGCATCACTTGGTGGTACAGCTACTTGGGAACAGAAAGCCGTTCAATGTGGTTCTCTGTTGGCCGTTCTTGAGTAGAGCTGCACTATATATTGATATATAAACTGAATACAGGGCTGTCATATCAGAATGGCCAAAGACATGGTTGAAAATCCTGTAACATTTCACTTTAACTTTACGTTACATGCTGCTTGGTGTTGGTCGATCACACGAGATCCCAGGACAGTCTGTGGTTGCAAAGGGACACAATGTGGGCAAGGTCCAGGAGTTGGGATACTCTGGCAAGGAGTCGTAAACCCGCCTTGTGGGGGTGGAGCTGCACGGATGAATCCGACGTGTGAATCCCTCGTCGGACCGAATCTGAGTGCATTTCTTTGACTGAGTCTCATCAGGCCCGCCGTGCTGTTTGTGCGCTGCAGGTGTGGGCGTGGAAGGAGAACGTGTGGGAGAAGGAGAAGGGCACGCTGCTGGAGAGGTACACGGTGGAGCAGAGCAAGCCGGCAGCCGAGGGGGGCGGCGTCCTCTCCACGCTCACCATCAACAACGTGATGGAGTCGGACTTCCTGTCCACCTACAACTGCACGGCCTGGAACTCGTTTGGCCCGGGCACCATGATCATTACGCTGGAGGAGACCGGTGAGCTAGAAACCCACGCTTTGCGTAGCTTGGCTGAGAAGTTGCACCGGGATTGCGTTCCTAATCTCTCCCCCTGTGTGTGTGGTTCCCCCTGTCATTGCAGAGGAGTTTCCGGTGGGGATAATAGCCGGTGGCACGGTTGGCTCCACCATTCTCCTCTTCATCTTCCTGCTCATTCTTGTGCTCATCTTCTACCGGCAGCGAAAAGGCAGTGAGTCATCTTCCCCTTTCCCCTTGCTAAGTTCTTATATTCTTTCCAGAGTGGAATTCTTTTTCTTTGTGGGGGAGGGGGGATGTAAGTCTTGTACCCAAAGCAAAGGGAGTCAGCTTCTTCTCCAGGAGAGGGATGTTGGTTCTCTTCCCAGCCTGTGAACACACACCGACTCCACAGGCGTGTTTCTCACTCTGCTCGTGTTTGTGCTCGCAGGCCGGCGCGGGGTCACGTTGGGCAAGCCCGACATCAAGGTGGAGACGATCACCAAGGAGACCCACAGCCTGGAGGAGGACTCCGGCAGCGTGTCCACGGCCTCGCGCATGGTCAAGGCCATGTACTCGGTGAGCGGCAGCGAGCGGGGTGTTTGTCTTTGGGTTGGGATCTGTTTCCACAGCCTGTAGCTGTAGAATAACTCCCTGCCGTGTCCCGCGCTGTACCTCTTCACTGAAAGCAAACACCAGCTTCCTCTTCACTCGCTCCTTTTTAACTCCACTTTCTCTTTTTCTCTCGTACTCTTGTTTTCTCCTTCCCGCTTCTGTTTTCTGTTCTGGCTCCTCTCCTTTTTGTTCGTTCTGTTGTTTGACGGTTTAGTTTCTCCCTTCTGTGTCCTTCTCTCCTTCTAATCAGCCTTTTAAAGATGACATAGAACTCAAGTCGGACCTCCGGAGCGACACCCTGGACACCCGGCAGGAGTACGACCTAAAGGTGAGGCGTCTTTCTTTAAAACATATCGTTTTTTATTTTATTTTATTTGGACCACACCTCGGTGCGGAGCTTGCATCAATCATTGACACGTTTTGACGCTATGAGGATGCAATTTGGAAAATGTTTTTCTTCTTATTCACTATGAAATGTTTTAGATCATCAAACTAGAGTTAACATCAGACCAAAATAAGTACAATACACATTTTTCAAATGAGGATTACAATTATTAAGGAAAAAAGAGCTTACCAAGGCAGTCTGGTCCAGTGTATAATCAAACAGAGAAACATGTTAGAGTGGAGAACAGCGAGGAACAATCCCATTACTGCTCTGAGAGTGCATCCGCTGCTCATCCAGTCTGTCACAAAAGAACCCAGAATGCCAAAAATATCCAGTCCAAACCCCACTGCTGACCTTAAAGGAGCAATAAGCGAAATCTCTTTATTTTAGATAGAAAGAACTACAACATAGTGATGTCAAGAACTAAAGGTATCTTTTTAGATTAAATGCGGTATGACATTATACACTATCTCTCTGTGTTGTCCTCCAGTCTCATTTACGTGCGCGTATGTGCACGTGAACAGCTGCCACTCAGGGCTTAGTCGCTCCCTGCCCATAAAATGCCACCATCAGAGCACTGTAGTGTAGGAGAAAAATGGCGGACAACATGCCTAGCCTATCAAAACATTCTCTTGATAACAGGATTATAAAGTTATGACATACTTCTTCACTAGACATATTCCTCAGAAAGATGATTTTGCTGTGAATTTATCCTTTGCAAATATGCGTGTAGGAAGGTAGGAAGGAGGTAGAGAGAAGCATGGCTTGTCACACATCTTGTTTTGGGCTACAGTCAGTCCTCAAGCCCCATCTAGTGGTGAAGTTTCACTTATTGCTCCTTTAAAGAACACAAAGGCCTCTCTCACATTTTTCCCCAAAATCCTTCATGATCCCCAAAGCTTTTGGGAAAAGATGCCGTGGAACGGTTTGTAAGGTGCGTGTCGTGTTACATCTTCCGTAAAACGAACCCAGCATTTCAGAAAAAAGGGAGCTCATTGTGACAGTGGTGCTGGTGGTAGCGTGATGGTCTGGGGCGTCAGTGCCTGGATGTGGGTCAGAGTTTTTTACTGCCATATCAAAATCGAGTTTTACATCTGAGATGCTGTGGCATGACCTTAAACATGCCTTCAATGGTCAATCTTCCTGAATGTAGACAATCCTGCAAAAGGGAGGGGGTCCATAAAACACTCACTGTCAGTTGCTCCAAACACTTCATAGCAGGTGTTGCTGCAAAGTGTTGCACAACCAGTTATTAGGATAGGTGTAGGTGCTTTTTCACATCGAGCCAGGGTGGTTTGGATTGCTCTCTTATCTTTCAGAAATGAACTCATTAATTGAAAACTGCTTGTTATATTTCCTCAGCCTATCTCTGTCTGATGTAAAAATTTGCTTTATGAACAAAAATATTTAGCTGTGACAAATTAGCATAACCAACTCACTGTTAGCATTTTACACCACCTGCCAGAACGTTGCTCTCCCCCGTCCCATGAACAGTCTGTGAGGGCAAATGAAGGCAGAGCCCTGAAGCCGGAGCGCTGCCTCAGATCCTGCGGAAGAAACGCAGACAGGAATCCACCCCGGGACGTGGTTAGATCATCCCGGCGTCCTTTTTTTTTTCTCCCTCTCTTTCCGACTCACCGCCTGAAGCACTAAAGCAGTGAAGCAAAGTTAGAGGGGGAAAGAAGCCTGAAATAGATTGGTGCAACGCTGCTGGAAAAAAAGAAAACAGATGAGCAAAGGATTTTCAGCTTTTACACACAGGCCCCAAAAATATCCCACAGATATTCTTTGCAAGGCATTGTGTTTACTTTTGTCTGTAAAGCAGAAGAAAACTTGTGGAGCGGTTTAAGCCGGGCATACACTGTACGATATTTTGAATCGTGGTTCTCATATACAGCTCAAACTGTACGACGTAACCACAGGGTTTAAAAGTTCACAGCTCACCATATCTGTTCTTACACTGTACGGCCTGATGCTCTGATGCGACCTGACTGCTCACACTGTACATCTAAAAACCACATGTCGGACTCAGCCCTGTAGAAAGATGGCGCTACTCGGAGTCGTCTACCCGGAAGCCAAATGTCAACAGTAGAAGAAGAAAAAGGCAGAAGTGTCGATGCTAACTGTTAAAAATGAGGCTCTTTAGAACAAAATGTGCTGCCTTGGTAATTCTACGAGCTGTTCCTCCGTAGTTTGACTCCATGTCACACGTACCGCCGCCATGCTTCTCTCTGCTCCTATGTTTTCGTTTGAGAAGAAGAAGAAAAATCTACTTATTTGCGCGTGCACAGTGCGCGAGGTTGGGGGAAATCGGTTCGTAGCTCTGCTTCAACAGCAGGACGCGCTCACAATCACTCACGAGGGCTGACTGAATTTCAAACATGCTTGATTTTGGGTCGACCGTACGCTTCCTGATCGTGAGGTGGTGGTGAGAGGCTAATCGCCCCTCGTTACCCCCTGTATACTACACGACGCAGGATGCACCATGCAGCTGAAACTCAGCCCGATCCAAAAAATCGTACAGTGTATGCCCGGCTTTAGTCGGCCATCTTCACTTCGATACCTCTACATAGGATCCAGTGTACATATTTTCAAGTCACCTAATAAATAAAGTCGACTTGTGTTAAGGCTGGACTATAATTCAATAACAATATATATATATATTGATCGATAGACATGTGATGCGAAAGGGGCCAGTAAAAAGTTCAGTGAAAAGCAGTTTTCCTTCCTTTTGCATTCTAGCCTGTAATATAGGTTAATACTACAGCCATTACATCCTCCCAACCAATCAGAAATGCAGACCCAGGAGCACTCTGTCACCAAGCTCCGCCCCCTTTAAAAAGTTCATAGAGCACATGCTCTTATTTCTTTTTTCAAAAACTTGTAATTTTGCTAAAAAATTAGGTAGAATAAAGGGTTACGTTTGAACTCAGTGTTTTTTTTTAATAAATGTTTTTTTAATTATTTTTTAAAACAGTTTTAATCATTAGATCATTAAGCAACAGCATAAAATGTTTAGAATTTTTTGCAAATTATCGATATAGATCAATTTGATCAGTTTTATTTTATTATATTGTCCAGCCCCAACCTGTGTGTGCTTTATCTCAGTATAAATGCAGCTGTTCTGGTTCTGGCCTCGGAGGTTAGGTAGATACAATCAGGGAGCAAACCGCTGCATGAATACCAAGGAACAGCAGACAGGTTGGACATTTATGAGAGTGGCAAGAAGAAAGCCATTGTAGAAAGAAAGCCAGAAGAAGTCCTGGTTACGGTTTGCCACATGTAGCCCTGTAGGGGACACCGTAAACACGTTGAAGAAGGTGACCATGGCACAAAACTGCATCCTCAACTCAGCCTCCTCACCGTGTGACGAGAACAAAGTAAAACCGAAACACACAGATGTAGATAAAGGCATATTCATTTCCTACCTTGGCTCAAAGTCCAGACCTACATCAAATTAGGAATGCTTGGCTAGGCTTGAAAAATGTTCACAAAGGTTCTCAATACGATCTAATTTTGCTTTAGCTACTTTATGAAGATGATCGGGATAGTATTTCATTGTCTAGATCTGCGGTGCTGGTAGAGATGTACCCCAGAGACTTGCTGCTGGAACTGCAGTGAAGTTCCACAAACCACTGACTGTGGCCCACAACTCTCAGATTTTGTTTGTAAAAAAAAAATGATTGAAAACTATGCATTATTTCTATTCCACTTTACACAAAAAATGCATTACTTTGTGTTTGTGCATCACTTAAAATCCCAATAATGGGACAAAATGTGAAAAGGGTTGCGTGTCCTCAGCGTTTTTGAATCGATGTAAGGCTTACTTCTGCTTCCGCCTGTCTCTTCAGGACCCTACTAACGGGTACTACAATGTGCGAGCTTCCACCCAGGACGAAGTGCACCCTGGGTCCCGTTCCACCATGCATTACGCCGACTACCGCTCCCCCGCAGGAACACCAGGGGGAGCTGCATCTATCAGTAGCAGCACTGGAGGCTCAGGGGCCACTGCCAGCGGGGGAGCCCCCGTCCCCCCAGGTCCTCTCACCTCCCCCGGACGCCCACAAGCCTGCTACGACCCCCGGCCGCCCTCCAGACTCTCTCACATCAGCTACGCCCAGTTCAACACGTTCACCCGTGGGGGCCAAAGCCAGCAGCCCCCCGCTAACCCCGCCCCAGCGGCCACTGACTTCCTCGGGGACTGTAGCCTCCTGGACTCCACTTCCCAGCTGGCCTACGACAACTACGGATACCCTTCACACTACCAGACCTACCGCATGGGCTTCGCGCCGTCTAGCCTGGCCCCTCTGGAGGCCGGCCCCTCCTACGAGATGTACGGGGTCGGGTCCGGGATGCCAAGCCCCGGGGTCGGGGTCAGCCCGGCGGGCCCGGTGGGCCCGGCTCCCTCCGGATCAGAGACTGGACTGGGGAAGTACGGCAGCTCTACTCGCTTCTCCTACACCTCGCAGCACTCTGACTACTCCCACAGCCGACACACGCAGCGAATGCAGACTCACGTGTGAGAGGGAGATGCAGAACCCCCTCCCCCCCTCTCCCCCACAGTCTTAGCCCAGCATAAAGAGGCATCTTATAAATAGTGTCACAACTGAAACACACACATACACACTCACAAACGTACATAAACACATTTTAGCGTGTCCTGCTAGACATTAACCTGGCCTCACACACAGACACACACGCAGGCACAAATCCTGAATCCATGCCCGTGAGACAGGGAGGATGAAAGACACACAGAGAGCAGAGAAAACAGGGTGAAACGAAGGAGTTTTAATGAGACAGGGACGGGAAACTCCACACGGCGCAGAATTCCCTCACTCCCGATGTTTGTAAACGTGAGCTCTGTGAGAGCGGACAGCGCAAGTCACAATCAGGCCGAGCGAGGACGAGAGATCTCAGATCTGAGGAGCCCAGCCCCCCCTACCCCCTCCCCCCCACCTCCCACTCCAGCCTCTGTTCTGAACTGACGCTGCAAAGCAATGAAAGAGAGCATCCTGTCAGATACGGTACGCGCTGAACGGAAGAAACCTCAGCCAGTGGAAGCCACGTCTGGCCGCCGTTTTTCATTTTCTTTTAGCTGGTTGTCTTATTCAGTGATCATCGAGCACATAAGCGGTAGGATTCCCAGAGAGCCTGTGTGTACAGTGCAGCCGGGCCTGTTGGGCAGCGCAGGGTGGGTAAGTGGGAGGGCGGGTGGGTAAGTGGGAGGGCGGGCGCGGGTGTTGGCCATCATGTTGCACTTCATCCACAGTATTCATCTTCTGATGTCTCTCGACTATATCTCTGTTACGTCTTCTGTTTATTTGCACACCAGACTAGAGCTTTGTATTCTATTTTTTAAACATTGCAGAATTATTTTTGTCAGCGTCAAAACATATATGTATCGTGTATGATGTTACGGACCAAACGGTGGAAGGCAAGCGCACGTGGAGAGCTGCGCCGACGGAGGGACCTGAGTCCGGGGCGTGTTCCTCTCCCGTGTGAGTATCTACAAAAAAAGAAGAAGAAGAAGAAAGAAGGAAACCTTGTGCCAAACGTTCACGTTCCGCGTGGATGCAGTTAGGAGCTCCTTCTGTCGGTGGGATGCCGCCTTGTGTTTTGGAACGGCGGGAAACTGGCGCAGACAGAGAGGGAGCGAACACAGACGATGGGTTTAGAGTGGCCTTATGGGAGGAGCGTGTCACGCATTTCCGTTTTGAATCATTCCTCGTTGGTTGTCTGCCAAACCTGGCCAGAGGGGAATGTGTGCAGAGAGGTTTAATGAAGGCTTGTCCACAGTATTGACATGTATTAGTGTGTGACTGTGAGCGTGGGTGGGTGGGTGGGTGGGTAAGAGCGAATGAGGAAGGGGTTGGGGTAGGGGGGGTGGGCATTGGTGCACACTTCCATTTGTACAGTGTGTTTGTACAGAAGTCGGAATGAGTGCGCGTGCGTCTGTCTCGGTATACGTCCATATCATTTCTCACGAACCTGTTACGCTACTTTTATACCTCCGGTAGGACTGTATCCTGTATTATTGTGTCTTTTGAATTTAGGAGAATCCGATGTTTATCTTATCGTACTGTTGGTAGCAGAGACAGCCGTTCAAAAAGATGTACGACAAGCATTATCAAGCTCTCGTTTTTTTTATTTCATTACCTTCGATATTTTTTAAAAATGGTGTGTAATTATTTTTCCACAGTATTACATAAATAAAAGCACTGTTTTTTAACAAGGCGTCCTGCTTGTTGTTTTTGGAGGCGGCGTTATTTGGTAGGAATATTGCTGATTCATAAATCGGCGACCCCTCTGGGTAGGGGGTCAGTCTCTGACATTTGGGGGTCACTCTGGTCTGCTGTGCTGAAGGAAGAGCTGAGCCAAAGAGCAAAGTTCTTGGTTTACCGGTCTATCTACGTTCTGGTCATCATCTCTGGTCATGGGGTGTGGATCGCGACCTAAAGAACGAGAACCAGGCTACAAGAGGCCAAAGGGAGCTTCCCCAGGAGAGTGGCCGCCTCAGACTTAGAGATAGAGTGAGGAGCTCTGTTATCCAGGGGGAGCTCAAAGTGGATTTGCTGCTTCTTTGCATCGAAAGGAGAGAGTTGAGGTGGTTTGGACATCTGATCAGGAGCTTTTCTGGGCGCGTCCCACTAGAAGGAAATCCCAGGAAAGACCCAGAACTCAATATAGGGACTATATATGTATAATATATATATATATATATATATATATATATATATATATATATATATATATATCCCATCTGACCTAGGATCGCCTTGCGGTACCTAGGGCTGGATGATAATTCAATAACGATATATACAGATTGATAGACGTATATCGATGATAGAAAAAAGGTCAATAAAAAGTTCAATAGAATAACACTTTTTGCATTCTGGTCATGTAGGTTAATATTACAGTCATTACATCCCCCCAACCAATTACAACGCAGACCCAGGAACCAAGCTCCGCCCCCCCTCCAAAGAGTTCTGAGAGCACACGTTCTTTTTTCCTTTTTAAAAACTTGCAGTTTTGGTAAAAAAGTTGGTTGAATAAAGGGTTGAGTTTGAATTCAGTGTTTATTTTCAGTCTTATCTAAAAATAAGTCATTAAGCAACAGTATAAAATGGCCAGGGCTGCACTTAAAATATATACAATATATAATCATTTCTATTTTATCGATATGCTTTTTTTCTATATCGTCCAGAATAGGGCTGGACAATTAATCACATTTGTAATATAATAGCAATTAAAAAAATAAAAATTTCCAAATCGCAGAGGTCTGCAAATTGTGGCTACGTAACGATGGATAACACGCATCCTTTAGGTGTCGGCATGTTTAAAGTGAGTTTGCCTCCACATGGAACAGAAGAGAGTTGCAGCAGTGAGATAGATTCCCCTGAATGAGCTGGAGGATGTCGCTGGATAAAGGGTTGTCTGGGTTCCCTTCTGGACCTGTTCCCCCCCCCCCCCCCGACCCGATTTCAGATAAGATGAAGTCAATGGATGTAAGAGGGGAGTGCAGGCACAACCGAACACTTAAAAAAAAGACGTTTCATAGTTACATAAGGACAAAATTTGAGTACTACTACTGAACAATCAAAGCATGTTTCACAATGTACTTTTTTTATTTCTGAAAGTGGCATCGGTGAAACAGAACCATTAATCCTGTTATTTCAGCAACATTCAGGGTTGATCAAATACTGATGCTGAATTCATTCATCTGGTAAACCATTTACACATCCATACATTAAAACACATTCAGCTTTGACTCCTTTTATTGCTTAGATTTTTTTTATTCATCTGCAAGCCTACCTAATAATACAAAATTAACAATTCCTTCATTTTATTCATAATCATTCTTGTTTATTACCTTGTCCAACAGCTGATACTATATAACATGGTTAGTTGTTTCAAACCTATTATTGTTGGTATTAAAAGATTAAAGACTGGGTTCAGTGGAACAAACCCACAGCTCATTATTTGATGAGTCAGTACAGGGAAGCTGAGACACACTCAGCTTCCCTGGTGCAGGAGGTATGCTTTTGATGCTGTCCCGGTGTCTTAAAGTGACTAGATGTCAGCAATTATGTAGGATTCAAAGGTCTGTATTGCCATTAATCTTATGTTTGGAGTTGTCCTCTGCTTACATGCTGGGCCACAGATTAGCAACTGGTCTGACCTTGGGCTGGGCCAGTGCAGGTCATTAATACGCTGGCCGTGTGCTTTGTGTCATCCTGCTGGAAGCTAATCACCCCCAGCCTCACGTCATCTCCAACAGGTTTTCCTTCAGGACCGCCCTGTCTTCCACCTTCCCATCGTCTCCGACCTGCTGCTCCGTCCGTCCCTATTGAAGGAAAGCATCCCCACAGCATGATGCTGCCACACAAAAACTCCATTAAGCACCAAAGTTTATGGCTTGTAACCTGACAAAGGGTGGAATACTTTGCTATGTGCTTTGTGACAGACACTCACTTTTCCAGCCGGTGTGTGTTCTACATGAAGCAGTAACAAACTTTTAAATATCGCATCTAAATGTCGGACCTTTTGGTTTTTATCCACAGTGATCAGGGTTGACAATGCATGACTGAGCCGTTCAATTTGCAATATAACTTTCTTCGGTCCCAGCAAAGGAAAAAAACATTTGAATTGTGAACCAACAATGTCCGGATAAGTACAGTGTGGTACCCCTGTGTATGTCAGCCCTTTTCTTTTCTCTTTCTTTTTTAGCAGGATCCAATGTTTTAATCGACAGGTTAACAGCTCTGCTTTTCCAATTTCTGCGATCGGCTTTCCATCAAACAGAGTTCCGTAGTGTTTTGTCGGCCGTGTCAACCAGTTTCCCGTAGAAAGGCTTGAAGGTCCATTGCTTGGTGGTATCATCCTAGAAAAATTACTTCATCATGACCGACCTGGCTTTGGACTGAGGGAATTTTTTCAAGGCACATTGTTTTGTGTCCTGACACCTTGATGTCCTCCTTGGGGGTCAAATTGAAGGTTTTCCTTGGACTTGCTCCAGATTTGAGGTGTGGTTGACCTAAATAATCTTTTCCCCACACCTCTTTGAATTTGTTTTATAATCCTTGGTATCCTTTTCCCCACACCTCTTTGAATTAGTTTTATAATCCTTGCTATCCATGGGGCAGGCCATGTTCTCAACCAGCCACCCAGCTGCACTGGCTCATTACAGCCTACAAACACTCTGTAGACTCATTTGCTTCAGACTTGGCAGGTTTTTATTTTAGAAAAGCAGAATCCACATTTCGCGGTCCACTTCATTTGAATTTCTCTTCCAGTTAATTACAACTCTTCACTTATTTAGTTAGTAGGCCTATTCCTTAAATAGTTAATTGCAAGGTAAAACAACAGAGCATCCTCTATGAATAGTGATTCCAACTTTTATTTACTGTTTCCTTTTGCCAGTGGTTGTAGTTATAAAATGTACTGATCTTAAAGTGTTTTGTGAACAGAACACCATGTTGATGGTTGACATGATCCATCACTGCTAGGGAGGGATGAGACATGAGCATGGAAGAGAGGCAAGGCAGAGGACATTTTTTTTTTTTTGCTTTACTCTGAAAAATCTATATTTGTTTTAATGTTAAATATGAGGGAGTGGTATATTAGTTTATAGCTTTCATTCAATTTATAAACTTCAGTGAAATGTTAATGTTTAGGATTGCATTTTGTTCTTCTGAGCGCAATAATTAATAAAACTGATTTCTTTTTATCCGCGCCAGTCTGGATGATCTGTGTCGCTTTGTGTTGCCGCCGGCAGGTGGCGGTAGCGCTCCCAACGCCCCGCCGAAAGCTCAGGAAAACCACTAAAGCAGAGAGCAGGCTGGTTGTTTAACAGCCAAGATGGCGGCGACGGTGTTGAGGTCGCTCTCCAGGCTCGGAGGACGTCCTTCAAGCGCTTTGATCCTGAACAAGGGTTTACTAAGCCCCGGCTGTGCGCTGCTGCAGGCCAGGTAGGGTGAGGGGGAGCCGGGCTGTGGAGCTTTGCTCCGCTGCTCTTACAGCCGGAGCTTTGCGGTCGGACGGCTAATGCTAACACCAAGCTACCGGGGTGTCTCTGTGAAATAAGCGCCTGTCAAACTCCAGACTGTCACTCTGAGCGATAAACGTGTTTATCAGCAAGGCACCAAGTATTAATAGTGACATAAATGCGCAGGAGGAGCAGGAGCTTAGCGGTCCTTTGGGCTTAATGCTGCCTGTCCTTTCGGACCTCTAAACTTTAGCTCCACTGTTGGGAGAACCCGACAGGATGCTCTGCAAAGAGAAAACCTCCGAGTATGCACGCTTCCTCTCAGTCTCGATGTTACATACGGCTTATATTTCTAAACTGCCTTTGTGTTAGTTGTTGACATCTTACGTCACCGCGTTTGGTGACGTAAGAAATCCCGGATCGGCGTCGTTCATCCGATATCCGGTCCAGGTATCGGATCGGTGCATCTCTAGTAAAAATGAAAAAAAAAAACTCAGACTCTAAGCTGAGTCTTATAGCCAGGGTTAGAAGGTTTTAAAGAAAAGCTAGCCTCTGTCCCACCTGTGATGTTCTAGCAATGAAACAACTGACTTCACCGCCTCTTTAGCTCCTCAAACCTTTTATTTAGCATCAAAAAAACAAATGCAGACAAAGGTCTTAGTGGCGCTCAGAGCCTGGATGCAGGCAGCCTAGATAATTAGCTAACACTTATTGCACTCCAGGCAGTTCTGTAGAATGTGAACATATTGTGATCGATGACATTGTGACGACGGTAAGATGCGCCATGTTGCTTCTTCACAAATCTCTGGAATCACTTTAGCCATAGCTCAGGTTTGACACGCATTCAGCAGATTTTCGGTGTGGTTGAGGTTAACGTTGGCTTGATTTGTCCATTCCCAGACCTTCTGTCACGTGTCGCTTGGGACCATGGCCGTGTTAGAGCGCTCAGCTTTCTACCATCTTTGAAGAATTTGAAGGTGTCGGTTTATCCTTCAGTGTTCAGTCCAGTTTGTGCGACGCAGCCATGCCACTGGCACCAAGATCGACGATGATTTGATTATGTGCTCCTAGGTTTGAAAGTCTAAGCTTTAGTCTTTAAAAGAAGTCATGTCATTATGTGCTTGAGGTGAAACCATACAGGGACATGTGACCAAATGTTAGCGGGAACGTATATAGATATAATCTAAAAAGGTTGAACCTGAGGGAATGATAGAAAATCCCCAATAGATTATAAATTCTGCCGCAGTCATGGTTTTTAAATGTTGTTTTGCAGACTTATGTTCTGTAATCATTCAGCCCGGACAAAAGAATGGTTAAGGTGCGTCATTAAACACCTAAATGCTAATATAATATAGAATCCTGTGAGTGTATATGTAGCTGTACAGAGGATGTATAACTCATGGATGAAAGGAGCGTTGGACAGTGGGCCGAGCTCCTGATCTCTGACTAAAGTTCCAGACCTGGTGGTGATTACAGGGGGAAAATGTTTCTCATTTAGTCAAAGTCATGTCAGAGTGACAGTTTGGTCAAGCTTCAGATCGGCTAAAAATAACAACCGGTGTTCATGTGAGGTCCTCAGGTTTCACGTGACGTTTATTTGGCCGTCTGTCGTCAGCTCAGCCTGATGATCAGTAATCCGATCATCAGGCTGAGTGTGTTATGACTGGATGCTAAGAAAGCCCGCTACCCTTCTGGTTCCAGGCAGAAACAATGGCAGCCAGACGTGGAGTGGACGGAGCAGTTTGCGGGGGCCGTGATGTATCCCACAGCCATCAACGAGAAGTGGACCCCTCCCCCGTGGAACGGTACAGGCCGCGCCCCCTTGCTCCCTCTTCATTTTCCTCCCCTGGACGTCGGCTCTGTACCGTCTCCTCCTCTGCTTTCAGACAAAGACCCGCCCGCCGAGAAGGACGTCTCCAACCTGACCATCAACTTCGGGCCCCAGCATCCGGCCGCTCACGGCGTGCTGCGCCTGGTGATGGAGCTGAGCGGGGAGTCTGTGAAGAAGTGCGACCCGCACATCGGCCTGCTTCACCGAGGCACCGAGAAGCTGATAGAATATAAGACCTACCTCCAGGTACCCAGAGCCCAGCTGTGCCGGGTTCCTGATGGGACGGCACACCTGTGACATAATCATGTGATCTTATGTAAATGCATGCAGCCGTTCTTTTTTTAACAAGATTTATCAGTGACTTCATCAAAAATGTTTTAAATTGGTTGAAAACAGTAATTGCCTCCTGTCTTGCATCGCGCCCCAGGCTCTGCCCTACTTTGACCGTCTGGATTATGTGTCCATGATGTGCAACGAGCAGGCCTACTCTCTGGCCGTGGAGAAGCTGCTCAACATCCAGGCTCCACCGCGGGCCCAGTGGATCAGAGGTGCTGATTTATCTATTCAGATCCAAACCAGGACGACAGTGCCTTGCTAAAGCATCCGCCGACCCTGGCATTTTTTCTGTTTTCCTGTCTCACAACCTGGATTAAAAATGGATTGTTTGAGAGTTTGCACCATTTCATTTAGAGAACATGACTACAACTTTACCGTGCTTAACTGTTAATCCACCCTATGTCAGTACTCTGTAGCGCCACCGAGTCAGTCTCTATGAGCTCTCCACATCCTGTCTGTGGGAGTTTTGCCTTTTCCTCAAAGAGGCAAAAGAACCAGAAGGCAGGAGACAACACATGGCTACCTCAGCGGGGCCGGCTATGGCCGCGGGCGTCAGGCTTTTCCTGAAACAAGCCCTCCTGCACCTCAATGTCCTGTATCTGCTCCAGCTTCTCCATGGTGGATGGTTTTCACTGGTGAACAGTGATCTTCAAGTCTAACCACAGATTCTGAATTGGATCAAGGTCTAGACTTTGACTAGGCCATTTTAACACATTTTGTTTCCCCCTTAAACCATTCTAGTGTTGCTTTAGCAGTCTGCTTCGGGTTGTTGCTCTGCTGTCAGTCTCCCAGGCAGACTGACAGGTTCTGCTCCAGGACATCCGTGTATTTAGCTCCACCCATCGTTCCCTCGATTCCGACCAGTTTGCCAGTTCCTGCTGCTGAAAACATCCCCGCAGCGTGATGCTGCCACCACCGTGTTTCACTGTGGCAGAAATGTTCAGTTTTAGCCTCACCTGCCCTTTGGCAAACATAAAACTTACTTTCATCGTTAATAGTTTTTTTTTCTGACCACTCTTCCTTAAAGCCCAGCTCTGTGGAGCACACAGCTTATTGCGGTCCCTTGGACTGATCCTCCAGTCTCTGCTGTGGAGCTCTGCAGCTCCTTGGAACCTGTGAGTTCTGGTTCTCCTCAACAACTTTGTCCCTGACTTGTCTGGAGAGCTCCTTGGTCTCCATGGAGTGATTCCTCCACCTCAACGCTGCTGCAGCCTCTGGGCCTTTCAGAAGTTTATACTGGCAGGTCATGTGACACTTAGACTGCACAAAGGTGGACTTCATTTCACTAATTATGGGACTTTTGAAGGTAATTAGTTGCACCAGAACATTTTATGGGCTTCTAGCAAAAAAAAGGTGGATTCATTCTCATTTCTCTTCACTAACCTAGACTTTTTTTGTGCCATCACATAAAATTAGATAAAAAGGTTTTTAATTAAAGATTGTAATTAAAAAATAGATAAAAGGCCAAGGGAGGTTGAATACTTTTACAAGGCTCTGTATGTGTGTGTGTGTTGAGCTATTTAAGGTAACGGTGAGTGTGGGGTGTCAGTGATAATTGCAGAAGATAGAGGGCGCTGTTTGTTGGACAGATCCAATAAAGCATGTGTGTGGGTCTCACTAATCAGTCGCACAAATTCTCTTCTAACATTTGGGTTTTCTGTGGATGAAACGATGAGCATATTATTTCAAGGATCTTATCTGGTTATGCTTCTTTTAAAAGAGCTGCACGCACATCTTTATATTTATTTAGATTTTTCTCTTATCCCCACAGCTGAAATCTATTCATATATCTCCACTGATATGTATTTAAATGTACCTTTTGTGAGTTGGAGAAAAAAAATGTTTTCTTAGTAGCTTAGGAACACCACAGTCAGTTTGGAGGACGTTTCACATCAAATTGGATTTAGTACTAAAAGAAAAAAAAAAAGCAACTGATGCTCAGAAGTGGCACCTTCAAGCTTGTTGAAATTTGTTATGTGATCTAAATTGTATTTTCCTTTTTGCCACCAATCAGAGAAGCTGGAAGCGGCACCATGCGAGAAAGAATCCAGATCAGAACCTCTTTCTGAGCAGCTCCTGGTAAAGTAGGCGTGGCTCTGGGCTCTGAACGGGTCTGCTGTGTTCACAGTTCTGTACGGAGAGATGACGCGCATTCTGAACCACATCATGGCCATCACCACACACGCGCTGGACATCGGCGCCATGACGCCCTTCTTCTGGATGTTTGAGGAGAGAGAGAAGGTGAGCAGGCCGCCGATGCCGCCTCGACCCAAACAGCTACAGGCCACAGCGCTGCTGTGACAAGGCTGCAAGGGGATGATGTTCTAGGCTGGCCTCCTCTGGAGAGCCGAGCGCATTGATGACTAACGTTGAAACTTGTTTGTCGTCTCCCAGATGTTTGAGTTTTACGAACGAGTGTCCGGAGCCAGAATGCACGCAGCTTACGTCAGACCGGGCGGGGTTCATCAGGTGGGTGACCGTCTCCCTCCACCGACACTGATGCATCCTGATGTTCCACGGCGATCAGTACCGTATTCTTCGGACTATAAGTCACACTTTTTATTTTTATTTTTATTTTTTTCATAGTTTGGCCAATCCTGCTATTTTCAGTCAGGTGCGACTTGTATATCAATTTTAAATGTTAGCTCATACTAACCTAGATGAACCAAGCAGTAAGCTTTACCTAATGGCCACAAGAGGGCGCTCTAGGGCTGTGAAAACTATATGCTGCTATTGCACTACTTAAAAATGAATTAAAACATTAACTTAGACAACAAAGACTGAACACATGTTTGGATGTTGTTCTGCTGTTTTAGTATGGATTCATGCAGCGAAGCGTTTTGTGGTGCAGCTCCAAGGAAACAGACCGTAACAGAACCCTGTTAGTGTGAAGCTAATAACAGCTAGCGCTAGCTTACAGGTCTGTTGTCCAGGCGGGTTACAACTTCACTGATACACATCAGCTTTATGTTGCTCTGAAACATCCGTGTCAAACTGTTAGCTTAGCATGTAGCACCGTAATGCTCACGGACTAATTTCAGCGTAATTAGACTGAAAAGCCACCAACTCCAACCTTGGGAGTTGGTGGCTTGTTGTGCTAATTTGTTTAGATTAAATGCCAGTTTTTAGTGTTGGATATTGTGAAATAAATTTCTAAATGAATGTGACTTATATTCCGGAGCGACTTATAGTCTGAAAAATGCGGTAATTTGGCAGATAGAGACTCTGACTGTGGGAAACATTAGAGACCATAAAGGATGTGGAAGCCTGCCTGGCATTGTTGGTTTACGTCCTGTTCATCCTTGACGCGTTCTAGGATTTGCCCCTCGGCCTCATGGACGACATCTATCAGTGGTGCAAGAGTTTCTCTCTGAGGATCGACGAGGTGGAAGAGGTACGGGACTCCATGTATAGTTACGTGATCTGAACAAGCAAATGCTGAGAAGCATGTGTAGCCAAGAGGCGTTAACCCACTGCAGCGCCATGTTGGATTCTGTCCGTCCAGATGCTGACCAACAATCGGATTTGGAAGAACCGCACCGTGGACATCGGGATCGTCAGCACCGAGGACGCCCTCAACTACGGCTTCAGGTGAGCGTCGAGTTAAAGCGGGGCCGAGTACGGCCGTATTAACAGCTGTCGCTAGCACCAACACTCATGCGTGTCTTGTTTCACGCCTTTATCAGTGGGGTGATGCTGCGTGGGTCGGGAATCAAGTGGGACCTCAGGAAGTCCCAGCCGTATGACAAATACGATGAAGTGGAGTTCGACGTTCCTATCGGAACCAATGGAGACTGCTATGACAGGTAACGGACGGCGTTCGTCAGCAAATCTGTTCTTCCTGCAGAGAGAAATGTGTCGGATTAGGACTAGGAAGTCACGGTTTTGGTTTGCTTGCATGGATCCAGGTATCTGTGCCGGGTGGAGGAGATGAGGCAGTCCCTGAGAATCATGCTGCAGGCACTCAACAAGATGCCAGAGGGGGAGATAAAGGTGGATGATGCCAAAGTGGCTCCGCCTAAGAGGTCTGAGATGAAGGTAGGCAGAGCATTTGGCCTTTCACTTGGATTCTATGTTGAGAGGGATTTTTTTTTCTGCTCGACTCTTTATCTGTTGGTGT
Organism: Fundulus heteroclitus; assembly: GCF_011125445.2. Classification (NCBI taxonomy): domain Eukaryota; kingdom Metazoa; phylum Chordata; class Actinopteri; order Cyprinodontiformes; family Fundulidae; genus Fundulus; species Fundulus heteroclitus. Next base: position 7,715,546 of record NC_046374.1, read on the forward strand.
TCAGTTTCCAAATGGTCAGAACTGGACCAGTTTAGCTCTAAGGCTACGTTCACACTGCTGGTCTTGATGCTCAACTCTTGAGTTTTTGCTGAAATCGGATTTATTAGGTTGCCGTTATGGAAGTAATGGTGAATGTAATTGTTTCTAGAGGTATTCAATAAAGATTTGTTAAAAAAAAAAACTGCTGTGTGTGGATGTGTAGTGAGAGCCAGGAGAGTGACATGAGACGGATGAAATGCAACATGACCGTTCAGACTGTAGACGCTTTGGTGCGTATCTGAATTAGAACCCCATATAAAAGGGGCCCAAATTGGATTTTTTTGGGGGGTGAAAAGGTCAGGATTGGGCGGTTCACACTGCCATGAAATGGGTCGGATCAGATTTGGTTGCATTTCCCTGCAGAGTGAACGTAGCCCCAGAGACATTTTCCAGAGCAGGATTAGATCTCCTGTTGTTCAACTGGAAGGCTCGTTGTTTATATATATATATTTTTTTATTAACCTTCACCTGTTCCTTTCAGACATCCATGGAGTCTCTGATCCATCATTTCAAACTTTACACCGAGGGCTACCAGGTGCCCCCCGGGGCCACATACACGGCTGTAGAGGCACCTAAGGTGAGGCCACACACACTGTATCATATTTAGGTCAGGTTGTGCTCTACTTCCTGCTGCTTTTTTCTCACTTGTACTTGAACATTATTGCTAAACATGATGCTGTAGTGTAACCTGACTCTGGCCAGATGGTTGTAGTGCCGCCGAGCTCCACACGTCTCCACACATTCATCTGGAATCGCTCAATTGGAGATGAATTTCCAGAAGGCGGGGCCTTATCAAAAATTCTTGCATATGATTGGATAAACCACTTGTCTGTCATCTTTACTGACATGCTACTTCAAACATTCCCATTGAAACCAACCCGTGATGCTGACGAGAGCGACACAGGGAAAACCTAAACAGAACAACCGTCATCATGGATATAGGGCGATGTCGGTGTTCTTTCAAAGAATTTCCCATATGTTCGCACCATAAGCCTCATTAAATATTCTTCCCATATCACTCCGCCCCGCCGCAGACACACATGCTACCTGAGCGGGAGAGCTATCCGTCTCTGTCTGGAGGATGGTTTTTAAGTACAGTATTGCAGACTTTTGATCATAGCTAAATTATTTTATGTAGGTTAAAGCCAGGCTATAAGTGCTGAACACACACACACACACACACACACACACACACACACAATTGGGGATATTTGTGAAGCAGAAGGAAATTGATGCATGTTTTCAAAGATATTTTTTTTAACACTAAAAATCTGAAAAGTGTGGCTTGCATGTGTATTCAACCCCTGAATCAACCTCTATGAGAACCATGGTTTGCCAGAGTTCTGGCTGCCAGTCTCTACCAGCTCTCCTTGGTTTCCACAGTGATCTTTTTTCACCAGTCTTCATCATCAAACCACTGAGGCCACTAACAGATTCCATTTTTACAGCTACAGGGCTAAACACAAAAGCACGCCACACTTTTCAGATATATACTGATTAAAATTCCTCAGTTTTACTTCACAACTCTGCAGTACTTTATCATCTCAAAATCAAAATAAAATGCTTATAAGTTTGTGCGGGCAACGGAACAAAATGGGTAAAAGGGTCCCGATCCATACCTGGAATGTCACCAAAATTAACCGAGGAGCTCCCACCCCTCTGATAATAATGCAATCAGCAGCGGGGTAGAGAAATGAGGGCTAATCTTAACATTTAACAGTTCTTTTTCTGTTTCAGCAGCGAACCTGTTGGCAGACAACGCGGTCCATTCAGCTTCTACACACAGTTCCTCCTTATCCACCATGGTGTATTTGCTCTGTGTGATGGTGTGTGTGTGTGTCCTTGTGTTGCTTGCAGGGGGAGTTTGGTGTTTATTTAGTATCAGACGGCTCCAGCAGGCCCTACCGCTGTAAGATCAAAGCTCCAGGATTCGCTCACTTGGTGCGTACACCGGTCTGCAGAATGAAATAATCATGCCTACTCATCAATAATTTAAGTTATCTAAGGACTTGTCCTCAAGGCTACTTTTAGTTCATGATTTTCATAAAAAAAAAAAAAAAAGATCTATTTTTGGATGGCTTTTAAAATCCCAATGAAGCACTTTCATTTCCTTCTCTTAGCTCGTGGCTGCAGCTTAGCACATTTTGAGATGTGGGTTGCAGGGCAAAGCTGTCTTTTTCACTGCATAAACAAACCATTAGTGTAGTTGGTGGATCGTCTTCCGGCTGTTTGCTCATGAATAATGATTAAATCATTAAAAAAAACCCAGGTTGTTTATAAACCGGTCTGCAGGGCATGGGGGGGGGCTGTTGGTGTGAATATTAAAATATGTGTGCTTCGTTCTAGGCTGGTCTGGACAAAATGGCCCAAGGACACATGCTGGCTGACGTGGTGGCCATCATCGGTGAGAATGTGATCATTTTCCCTGCTAAAAAGCAGAAGTGGTCATAAAGTTGTGTTTTATTCACTCTATCTATCACTCTCCCCCCCCCCAGGCACACAGGACATAGTGTTCGGAGAGGTTGACCGTTAACGCCGTGCTGCTAGCGAAGATGGGCCTTCTTCCTGTTTTCTGCTCATTCTGGTCATCCTTTAATCCTACATGTACAATGCTCTAATAAATATTTTATCTCTGAGCTGATGCGGCTCGTTCTTCCTGTCTCGGCGCGATGGCGGAAGGGTCTCTGAAACCATTTCTATAGAGACGTTCGTGTCACTGAGCAGATAAAAGCGCTTTTCTGTGGCACATCCTTTCCTTTTGGTTTTCGTGTTCAAAGGGGGAGTGGTCTGACGAGATCTGAGAAAAATGGACTTAGAGCTCAGACCACAACTTCCCCTCATAGCTGCGAGGTGCGCAATACCCGAGCCTTCACCAGAGAGCAGAGCGACAGCGCGGGAGGAGAAAAAAACACACATCAACAAGCGTCTGCTGCGAAGGAGCCCGGCCGTCCGCGTTAAAGCCCGTCGTCGACCATGAGAGCGTGGGGTGGGAGTCGGCCGCTGATGGCGGTCTCTCTCTGGATGTGTTTCGGCAGAGCTGGTGAGTCCGGAGCGGAGGGATGGGAGAGCTGACCTCTGTCATCTCTGTGATGTTAGATCGAGCTCAGGTACCGGAGACTGAGCTCTGCTAAACCAGAGGGAGGAAAAGAAAGGAGCCAGACAGAATACATAAAGAAGTAGATCCCTATGTGTGTTTAAATGTTGGTGTTTGCAGATGAGCGCAGGTAGGTTTCAGTGGCCTCAGGCCTGATTCCCCTCAGCGTAGGCAGCAGACACAGTTCCTGTGAAAAGGGAAACTGACCGTGTAAACTAGCTGAGAACACCGTAGACCTGTTTTAACAGCTACGCTGTTATAACGCTGTTATAACAGGACCTTTTATCCACTGCCAGTAGTAGATACATACTACAGACTACAGATTTAGTAGTATATTTATTTATTAGGGTCTGGCAGCTTAAGACAAACTTACGCTTGGTGTTTAATTTTACTGGAAGTGGAACTGAGAGCAGGAGTGGCCTCTGCGTTTTGTTTTGTAATATAGGTTAAATGTTGGCTGTTGATACAAAATAAGCACTAAAAATGCCTTCATTCTGTTTATTCAACATTGAACAAATATATAACTCTTCAACTGAAAGTCACGGGATTTGAAATGTCTTTTTTTTATATATATATATATATATATATATATATACATCAGATTCTCAAATGTATGCACTTCCTGCTTTTTATAGGTTGTGGCCCGATGGCTTCATCAGCGTATTTAACATTTCAGTTAAAAAATGGCTAAACCAGCGGAGTCTGTGAGGGGGTCTTTGTCCTGTTCTGTGATTTAGATTTTGGGTTTGTCAGAACTGCTACACCTGAAAAATCTTACGTTTTTTTTTTTTTTTTTTTTTAACTCCAGACCACAGCTCGTGGCCTGTTTTTCAAATCTCTCCAGGTCACAGGGTGAGGTTAAACTTTCTCCAGAAAAAGATCTTATTTGTGAGGCTGAAATTATGTATTGAATTAACTTTTTAATAATAAACCAAACTGGGGGAAAACAAAACTCAAATATTTTTGGGCAAGTCTTCAGCTATTAGTCACGCGTTAATGACACTATTTAGGGTCTTGGGTGTTTCCTCTGAGGCGGGCTCTGCTGGCGACTATCAGAAAAGGAAGGGAGATTTCACCAGAGAGAGATCGGCAGCTATGATGGAGAGGCCGCAGGCGGTCAGCGGTTTGATCTGAAGCATCCCCGTAGATCTAGCGCTGTCTGAAAGCAAGAGGAGTGCAACTGGAAGCGAGCTGGTTGTAGATGTCCATCATGTGATCAAAGACGTTGGGGAAGTGCTCCACTTCCTTGATCTCTAAGAAAGAAAGTGGGAAGGAAGCAGCAGAACAGACCGACTGCTTCTCCGGCTGTAGCTTCTGGATCCAGAAACGGAGACAAACGGGCCGCGGCTCTTACGTAGAAATAGCTGCATCTAATGCAGAAGCTGCATTTTGGTTTAATGGCAGATTTAAACCAAATACGGCTCTATTTTGGTATCTGTGACCCACCAACTTGTTTCAAAGTGAGGATGTTCACATCACTGCAGTGAGGCCTACTGTAGCTCAGCGGAGCTGTAGTACGGCCGTGTCACTGACCGTGTAAAGGAAGCAGAACAACTATGAGGTAGATAAAGGCTCTGTGGAAGGAGCCAGTGTTTTCTGCACCTGTAAGTTAAATAAGAAAACAGCTGTAAAAACCTAGTTTTAATTGTTATTCTACGCTCAATCTCTTTTCATCCCTTTAACTTTTAGTGTTAGCCAGTTACCCAAATGTATCATAGCCGTAGCTTGTCCTGTTGGGCAGGGGTACCCGTATAGATGGGAAGGGTTGGGACGATTCCAAGGAAAAAAATAAAATTTTAAATATTTACATGAGCTTTCAGGATGATTTGGATTATTTTGTCTTGTGGCCCAATAGTTCGTGACGGCACACCCGGGTGCAGGGTTAGGAGGAATGGCTTTTCTGCTGGAGAAATGGAGATTTCTTCAGAAGTGCTCTTGAAATTCAAAGGCTGAGAAACACACATTCTGTGACGCAGCAAATATATTCCCTTTGGCATCACAACTATTGTTAATCAACAAAAAGAAATACAAAAACCTTTTTTCTTTTAAAGGTTTGAGCCAGGGGCGGTTTTAGACAGGGGCCAACAGGGGCCCATGCCCCTGTAGAAATAGTCCTGGCCCCTGTTATGGCCCCTGTACTAAAGACATGATATTAAATACACTTCTCATAATTATTTGCAATGGCAAAGAAACCATAACTGATTGGTCACTTTGAAATATATTATTATTTTTACCTATACAGTTTTACTCTAAAAAGTATATAAAACTTAAGATGTTTCACGTTTAGCTTTAGCTGCATTGATCTCGGGGAAAAGTCTTCAACTGCTAGATCAGGGGTCAGAAATCTGCTGTTCCAGAGCCACAAGTGGCTCACTTAATATTATTACACAGTTAAATATTGCCATTTTATTGTTTTTTTAATTTTTTTTGTGCCCCTGTGAAAAAACACTGGCCCCACCTTGCCCCCCCTGGTAAATTTGGTCTAAAACCGCCACTGGTTTGAGCACTACCAAAAACAGTTGTTTGTAATGTATAGATGTGTGCTAGTTGTTAACAAGCACCCCCACCCCCCAAAAGAAAAAAGTGAAATAAGAATCTAACATAAAGCCCAGTTTCTCTGAAGTTGATGCGGAACTTCAGAGAAACAGAGACCGCAGTCATGTCTACTTTGATGTATCGAAATTGCTCTAATAAAAGCAATCGGACCAGTCGTTGTTGTGCTTCAAGTATGTTTCAACGTTAGATGTTCTCTAAATACATGTAAGTAAATGTACCTGCTCATTTGGATGTGCTTTGTATATCTTTCACTTCATCCTATCCATGTGTAGACAAAAAGGAATGTTGAGAGAGATGCCAGCGGACGTTATAAGCCTGTGGGTCAAAAATGAGAGCAGACAGATGATGTATCAGCTTCAAAAAGGAGAGTCCAGCTTTATGAAAATGAAGCGCTTAGAGCTGACAAATGATGCTGTGAGATGCGCTGCTCGCTAGCACAGTGGTGAATCCGGTCATCTTCAACAAATTAGAACACGGGTTCTGATGAGGCTCATGTGTCGGATTAGATGTACCTTTTGAAAATGACAACCTATAAAGAGGTATTTATCATACTTTTCATTAAGCCCAAGTCTTTATAATAAATATGTTTATATTCATTAGTCTCATGTAATATTCTAATCCTAAATTTTTCCATTAGCTGTAGGCAGACAATCATCATAATCAATAGAAATAAAGGCTAGAAAACATCAGTCAGTGTGGACTTTGCTGGAATTTCTACTTTCTAAAAGCCAAAGAAATAAAAAAAATAATTTTTACTTCAAACTCTGAGGTGTTCAGGATTATTGAGCCATTTAATGATTTAGAAAAGCCCACATGGTGATGGGATTTACACACCTCATGGTCACAGAAAAGTTGAACTAGATCAGTCAAGAACAGTAAGTAAGAACACTGTGGACATCCACGTGTCTTCTTCATCCCCACGTACCATCTCCAGATGACGTAAATTGCCAGGTTAAATTGTTAAAATATCTCGAAATGAAAGGCTTTGTTTTACAGAAACAGGAAGTCCACGTTGAACCCCAGAACAACAGCATGTCGTGTAAAGATGGCCACCGAAGCTGATACAGTGTAATTTGCCAACGATAAAACCAGTCCTTTAAAAGCATCAACTGAAACGCCGCTCAGGAAGGAAGAAGCCATTGTTCCAAAAGCAACGGTCCACTGATGGACAAAAGCCTCCATTGTCGGACAAATGTCCTGGGATCTAAAGAATCTTAGTATGATTTATCCTTAATCACCATTGTCACATTTAGGGGGGAAATGTAATCATTCCAAGTGTGAAGCATCATGTTTTATGGCCGTGACACAGAGCAAGGCAGCCTGTAAACCTTACTCATTCATGGGTCAAAAGCACAACAAACCGGCGTGTAAGGCTTGCGAAAGGATGCTCAATAAACTTGACTCATGTTCCAAAGCTATTCTCCCAAATACCAGGCAAAATAGAGTAAAGTTATATATTGATCAACAGTCTTGCATTTAGGAAATACAAATAATTCTGATGATGCCTAACTAACCTCAAAAAAAAGTTTAGCCAGGTTTGATGTCAGACGTTGAGGGAAAAAACGTGATGTGTTTTCACAGTGTATGTAGGTAACTAGTTGTGTTCTGTCGGAAATGGATAATATAATAAATGTGTAACCGTGCCGTTGACTTTTATTGCATCTGTTTTGATCAGGCTTGGATATTCTGTACAGTCTCATCTGCTGCTTTGGGCTGTCATGTAATGGCTACCACCATTTCACAACATGGTGCCGTAGACCTCGTTACCTAATAAGGAAGTTGTGTAAATGGTTCAACGCTAACATCATCGTCACAGAGACGGGTCACAGTCACACGCAGACAGCGTGTATAAGTGGAAGTCCAGAGGGCCGAGCTGGCTCTCTCTCCAGCCGCCGTTCTCTCCCTAATGCTCTGCTGTCTTTCCTGTCCTTTCCAGCGGCTCTCTCGGAGCCCGAGATCTGTTACGTGCTGGACGGGATCCTCTTCCTGTACGGCATCATCCTGACCGCGCTCTACTGCAGAGTCAAGGTTTGCATCCCGGTTGTCTCGCTCCACACCTGCTTCTCTTTTCCTCCACGTTCAGGACAACAGGTCCCAATTTACGAGCTCCGACCTGCGGCTGTTCTGCAGCAAATAGATGCTAATAATGACTTCACATTTAGACTTCTCAGTTTTAGGGACCAAGAGTGTTTACCAAGAAGGAGGAACAAACATTTTGTTCTTGCCCGAGGCTAAAAAAACAACCGCAAAATAAAGAAAATTGTGAAAACGTATCAGCATGAAGTCATAGAGACAAAGACGAAGAAAGGTTTAGCTTTAGTTTCCAACAAGGTCTAGTTGTGCAAATGTGTGTCTTTGATATGTGGAGCACCTCGCAAATAGTTTACCCACCTCTAAAACTTTTTCACATTTCGTTGCACAACTTGCACAAACTTCAATGTGTTTGTTGGGGATTTCATAGGACAGACCAACAGAAAGCAGCGCATGATTGGGATGCAGAAGCACCATGATTCATGGTTTCCATTGACATCAACTTTTCTCTGACACTAAATAAAATCCAGTTCCACCAGTTGCCTTTAGTTAATAGAGTCCCCCACTGAAACTCATAAGTGGACGTTTTTTCTTCAGTTTTTTAGGCTATATTTGTTTTTCCAGATGTTTAATGTCTCAGTTAACCAGGAGTATCCCATTGGGATTAGAGGTGTAACAACACATTAACCCACACTGACATATCAGTTAAATGATTAACGATCCAATTACATTGATGCAAAATCAAAATATCGATCCATATCATCATTTTTAAGATGCACCTTCATTTTTAAAACTCACAAGGCATGAGACCAAAGTGACCAGGTGATCTATTATTATTTAAACATTTAAAATTAGAATAACAAGAAAATAATGTTTTGATTAAAATGGTCAAATCATATCTGTTTAGTTTTTTTTGTGAGTTAATGTCGGTGTAAATAATAGCGTTAGATGGGCAGATGATATCGCATCATATCAATCGCATTGATCAGAAATCTGAACGGACTTTGGTATATTGGCAAATATCATATCGTCATCCAAACAAATTGATATAAAATCGTATTGTGATAAAGCTGCTGACTTACACCCCCAATTTAGATACATTATCTTTTCTGTAAGGGAGTGATGACTAAGATCGTAATCATTATTAAATTCAGCAGCACCAGAGGAACCCAGCAGGGAGGCAGAGGAAAACATTCTAGATAAGTTACAAGCAGGCTAAGGATTTAAAACATCTCAGGCTTTGGTCCGCTTATAGATCCAGGTTTATACAAACTTAGCAAGTCATGGCTGTCGACCTGAACTGGCTGCCTGGAGAACGTTAATCAGAGAAGCAGCCAGGATATCTGTGGTTACTCTGGAGGACGTGCAGAGATCCACTGCTCAGGTGGAAGAAGCTATTGGCGGACCAACTGTTAGCCACGCACTCCACAGACCTGACCTTCGTGGACGAGTGGCAGGAAGAGCGCTGCTGCTGAAAGAAGGTCATAGGAGGTGGTGGTCCAAGTTTGCCCTATTTAAGGGACACAGCCAACGTGTGGAGAGAGGTGCTGGGGTGAGATGAGGCCAGAGCTAAACTCTCTGGCCTAAATGCAAAGTTGCGGTAATCTATAATTACCACAACTTTGCTCCTGTGGACCTAAACTGAAACGAAAGAGGGTTTTACAGAGGATTGGCTGAGGATGGTCGAACACAAACACACGCCACGGTTTTCAGTTTTATTTCTGAAAACCCAGGGAGCTACTATTTTATCTTCTACTTCACAATTAGGCCGCGCTTTGTGCCGGTCCGACTCATAAAACCTCAACAACATTCACTGAAGGTTCAGAGTTGTCGCCTCATAAAATGGGAAAGAAAAACCTTTAAGGAGCGTCACTGATTCTCCGTAGAAGCGTAGGTCCTTGTCTGAGTGAAACCCTGCTATGTTCACTGTACACTGATGTTTCGGCGTTTACGTTTTGCCTTCTTCTAATGCGCAGATCCACAACGCCAGAGAGGCCAGCAGCGACCAGGGAAAGTCGAAGCAGGTGAGAGCACGGCTGAAATGAGGCCCGTCCTCTAAAGCGAATGTGGAAAGCAGAAACAGGTGCAGGGCCACCGCAGCAGCAGCAAGTGGCATTTCAGTCGACCAATAGCGACGCTGAGCTCCTCTACAAGCTAACCTCAGTGGACAGTGGCTGAGGTTTCGGACGTGAGAATAGAAATGAGCACGCAGCATGCCCACACACATCCACTGTGTGTGTGTGTGTGTGTGTGTGTGTGTGTGTGTGTGTGTGTGTGTGTGTTTTGTGGCGAGTTGAGCTAATACTCAGTCTCCGCTACACAGTGGGTCTGACTGCTAAAAAGACCATCCATCCGGTTCCTTTTTAAACTCGGCTGACTGAAAAGTGTTTGCCTTCCATGTTGTCACATAGTTGTGCTGCTCTGAGGGTTTGGTTAAAAAAAGAAAAAAAGAGAAAAAGAAAGTCAGTTCTCGTTTGTTTCTGAAGCCACGGTGAGATTTCCCGTTTGTCGCTCATTTTTAGCGGTCTGCCGGGTGTTCTTATTTAAACTTGTGTTGCAATGGCTCCTTCGTGCCTGATCTTCTTCTCATCTCTTTTGCTGTCAGAACGTGGAAGACGGCATATATACGGTGAGTTTCAGAACGAGCCAGCCATGCCTGGATTGAAAGTTTTCTGGTCTTCATACGTGTTCTCCTCCTCCTCTCTCTCCATCCTCCAGGGTCTGACTCCTCGTGCGCAAGACACTTACGAGACCATCGGCATGAAGAAGTGATCCCACTGAGCCGCAGCGTTCTTCTTTTTTTTTTTTCTTCTTTGTATTTAAACGGAACACGTATCATACCCTGCTTTTTCACACCAGCGTTCGGTTCCCCATTTTGCTTTTGTTGAATCTAGCAGAAGCCGAGGGGGAAGAGACAGAAAAGAGAAGTGAAGCCCGCCGTGGGCAGCTCTCGGATAGGTCCTCATGGTAAGGGCTTTGCTGTGAGGTGCTCTTCCTCTTCTGTTGCACATATTCAACTTTTTATCTTAACAAGTGCTAGATGGCAGAGACGTTTGAATGCTTATCTGTAAAAGAAAAAAAAAGTAGGATAGCATTTGGGGATTTTGTATTTTAGAAAGATTGTCGATGCAACATATGCTGACAGGCTTGTAATCCCTGTTTTTTTTTTTGTAAATTTGGCACCCTGTGTGCGCTTTCCTTGTATTTGTACTATTGTAGTTCAATTTTTGCACACCATAATTTGGGTGGTTAGATGGCACACGGGGAATGCTATTGGGGAAGAACGTCCATATCCTTCAAGGTCAATATTAGTCAGCAATATTTCCATCACACCACTGGATGGCAGTGATTTCCTCTTCTTTACCTGTGCGAAGCTGTTAGATATATGCACAGGTTTTGTTTTGCATGCATATTGATATTAAAGAACTTCTCTTTTAAAAATGCAGCCTTAAATGAAGGCGTCTCTCTCTCTTCCTTTCCCCCTCAGCCTATCAAACCTATTTTATCATTGAATCTTAACCACTAATTTCTCAATGCTGTCGATCCCGCTGGGGCGTTATAATATTAAGAAGATTAAATATGGACATCAATTTAGCTTTGATCTGTGGGATTAAAAAGGAAAATATATAACAGGAGCAGATAAGCAGACCTGTAATCAGAGATCAATAAAGAGATAAGTAAAGGGATAAATGATGCAGAGACATGATTGGTGGATTCCATTGGTGCCTAGAAAAAAGACATCTGGACTTCCAGGATGAAAAACCCAAGTGGAACGCCTCCGGGGGTCAAAACTCCAACTTGAAAGTTTAAGTTGTCATTGCAACCCAGACTTTAAAACCAAATATGGCTGCTGCATTTTTTTAACCAATATTTGCAGTAAAAAGCAATAACAATTTTTTTTTACGAGTTTGCATTTATATCGGCCACACATGTTGTACTGTACACCCCTGTTGGAGCTTGTTACTACAGTATAGGAATGCCAAGTAAAACCTTATTGAGTTGTATTGCTAACCAGTTAGCCTGGTCACTAGTTAGCAATATATAAAAGATCCTTTGGGTTGTCCAGCTTGCCCTTTCATGATTGTCCATGGTCTACCCTCGATGTGCACTCATGTGAAACTGCCCAGCTCAAAAAAACTAGTTCACTGTTTTAGTTGGGGCAAGGGTAAAAACATCGGGAATCCCAGATGCACATCCCAAAAATACTGTTTGATCGAACAACACAGATTTTCCAAGGCCAATTGCTCCTGATGAACAGCTCCCTGTTTCGGGTTGTCCTGAAGGATGATGGTGGAATAATTAGGGACCACTGGACCCCATCAAACCACTGGATTCTTCACCTCAGCAGTTCTAGCTGGTAAGTGAACATGGATGAAAGAACGTAAGTTAATATTTCCTTTCCAGATACAGGGACATTTATTTTTACTGCCTTTACTTGTTACTGAAATATATAACCAGAAACACATCTTAGAAAACTGGACAGTGGCTAGACTTAATTAATGGAAATTAATCAGAAAATGGTATAAAATAATTTGGGACAGTAAAGAAAAGGGCGAATCATAATCTGCTTTTGAAGCTTTATAACAGTAGGCTAAAAAACGAGACTGATCTTGATATAAAGCATCGCTATAAACAAATAAACTGGAGGCATTAAGAAGGCTGTCCATCCTATCTAGAGAAACTGAGCATCACACCACCATGTCGATAAGCTGCCTGCACTCTGATCAGAGACAGGTTTACCACAGAAGTGTGTCGTTCATTTTTTTTTTCAGATATAGCAATAAATGTGACGGTTGGAGAGGGATACTCTCTACCCTAGAATCTGCCAATTACCGGGCCAATCAGATGTGATCTGGTTGATGAGCTGGTATCGACCAGGAAGAGCCTGATTGGTGCATCTCAAAGATATATTTGATGAGAAACAGTGAATGTGTTTTTTTTTTATCACCTGGTGATATCAACAGACATGGCAAAAATTCAACACTCCATATAAATAATCCAGGTTTACATAATAGAAAACATCTATATTCTTGCAGTGTACTGTAAGTTTAGTCTCATATACATGGTGTAATAAAAAATTTGAAACATTCTTTATCAAGACAGAAAATGTTAATGTGAATATTAAATATTCACAAAAACAACTATTGAGAACATGCTTTCCTTAGAAACAGAAACAACACTTTAACCTATGACTTTAAATCCATAATAAGATTTTGTCCTTTGACTAAAAACATAGATTGTTTTGTTTACTTAAAGAAGTGCGTACTTTACCCTTTAACAATGAGGGAGACAGCAAAGCAATCCACTCAGAGCACATGCACCTACAAGAAAACATCTGGCAAAGCCAATTAAATAATCATAACATCCCCCCTAAAAATAGCCCATGATAGCCACTGTTTGAAAAATAAGAGGTTTCCGACTGACCCATCCTTAAAATTCAATACATCGCGCATCCAGACCAGGGTGACAGTTGCCGTGATAACTCATTTGCAAATCCATTGGTTACCTTATTAGATCAGTGGCACATGTAGCACTGACCAACATTTAGATTTAACAAAAGGGGGTGAAATGCGTTTTTCTTTCAGCTTGTGATTCTTATAGTAATAGCTTGGTCACATGGCAAAAAAATAAACCTCCTACAGAAGTTCTGATAAGCCACAAAATGATTTGATGCTGGGTTTAGTGTTACTCCAGGATCCATTTTCAACTTGTGTCCATTCCAAAGTACATGCAACACTCAATAAGTTTCAATTTCAAGGGCAAAATAAGTTATTAAGGCCTTCAGTTCTATTGGTAGCCTTCTACGTAACAAATATGTGTTAATCACATATTTTACAAATGGAGCATAAGTAACATAAAAAACAAAAAACAAAAAAAAAAAAACAGGTCCAAGAGCTGAAACCTGAGGAGCTCCAGGTTGAAGTCCAGTAGAGATCACAATATTCTATTTTGAACATCTTTGAATGCTATCTTACTTTCTTGATATAGAAAGTCTACAACACTAAACCTTTTCGAGAGAGAATTTCAAAATGTTAAAAATCACATGAAATCATTTTATTGTTATTTCATTATACACTAAATACCTTAAAAGAAAGTCAGAGAAGGTTTCTCTTTATAGCACAATAAAATAATCTTGGATGACGAGAGCTCACAAAATGTCTGATTTGTTTTTTGAATTAAAAAAATTATTGAACTGACTATCATCACAATATTAATAATAATAGAACATTGATCGCACAATGGAGAACTTCACTTCTGCATCATAACCCATCACCCTTGGGGAGCAGTGGGCTGCCACTGTGCAGCGCCTGGGGAGCAATCTGGGGTTAAGGGTCTTGCTCAGGGACCCAGAGTGCAGGTTGTGGGGATTTAACCGGGTACCTTCTCAGAGCGCAAGTGCACTGCACTAACCACTAGGCCACCCCTCCCCCCATCTGCATATTGCAGCGTTAAAAAAACATTTAATAGATGGGTTGGGTGGGGCGGTGGTGCAGGGGTAGAGTATGCAACCCGTTTATGGAGGTCCTATTTTTGGTAGGCAGTGCTGTTTCAGTTTCCTCAGAGGGTGCTGCCTCTCTGCTGGGCTTATTTCAGGAAGCCAGTGGTGTTCTTTAAAGGAACAACAAGTAATATTGACACCTAGTGGTTAAAATCGGAACAACACATACAGACAGCCTGCCGTTTCTAAACGGTCCATTGTTGCTGTCAAACCCCACTGAATATTCACTTCCACAGGATGGGTATATGATGTATTATGTTCTATATCTGGTCCGCTTCTCTCACTGACTTCCATGTTTGCAGGCTGCTGCTCTTTTGCTAAGATTAAATACCAAATGCTGATCTCTGTTTTGGGAACCCTGGGAACTTTTGTATGATTGGCTCAGAAACCAGAAAGTAAATACGGGCTACACATTGCACTGAAGTAGTTCTGCATCGTACCTCTAGGTGTGAAGGAAAAAAAAAAAAACTGAACTAGGACATTGTTGATGGAGAGGACCGATTGTCTATAGGGAATGTTACTTCCATCCCAGGTGACAAATGAGAATGAGTGAGGTTGATCTTACAGTAAATATCTTACTTATTGCCCCTTTAACCACGTGAAATCATCCAAGATCTGTGTGCTCAGGTCATGACACCAGTGGCAGCTTACAGGGCCAGGCAGAAGAAGGATAATGGTATTAAAACCCTTGCTCCAGTTGATGTAGCAGACCTCAATGAGCGGGAACAGCCTGTCCTGGTTGCATCAGCAGCACTCGGTAGTGAGATACATGAAGGGGTCTACTGGAGTCGTTCAGTTTGATGAATGGGCTGGCCAGACCTAACATTGATGGCTTTGCTGGTACTAATTCTGGGCTGACCCAAGGGCTAAAAATGGGGAATTTTCTAACATATATACAAAGACATTAACTAAATAACTTCTCTTGGAGGATGTGGTGGGATTATTATGACAGCTACACTAGATTAGATATTTTCTCATACAGTTGCAAAGTTCAGATATTGTCGGAACTCAGGGTTCATAGTCTTTCTGCAACCAGCCTAAGGCATCCCAGTCTTTAGTCATGTAGTAATTCATTGATGTAGTCATTTTGACTGTATACCTATATTAACTTACTCATACATCTCATCCAAATGATGAAATATCAAAGTAATGTGCAACTGCTGAGAAAATGTTTTGTTATGATATTGAGATGAAGTCACTGTGGGCCTTTGAGTTGTTCTCCGCCACAGCGACATACGTAAATAGCCCTCCACTGAGTTAGCAGTTGTGTCCAAAGAAATATTAGGTAAACATGCCAAATAATTTTTCTGTTGTCATTCAAAACGTGCCCATGGGAGATCGCATTCTTTCAGCGTTGAACCATTGCCGTGAGAACAAGTGCGCTTAATGTGAGCAGATTAGTTTCTATCTTTCCTCCCTTATTAGGCACCATTGTGACCTTTCTGTTTAGGATTATATCTGTTGAACTTAAAGGGGTCATTAGCTTTCTCCAGAGGGAGGCGGCGCCTCCAGTTTCGGTCTCAGCCTGGCTGTAATCATCTCCGCTCTCTTACCATCGGGGACGCAGTTTAAACAGGTTCTCTCAGGCATGCTTATTCACCTGCCTCTCCTCTGAGCCGAGCAAGTAAAGACGAGAAAATAACTGTCACGATGCCTTCACAGAACCGGAAAAGCGAGTTTTTTTTTATGTTTTTATTTTTTTTGCCGTGCTTGAAGCAGAGAGAGGGAGGGAGCATGAGGCAGAGCACAAACAGGTGTATCCCAATGAGTTTAAGCTGCACCTTCTTTCTCTACTCTGCCGACTTGATGGCTTTACTTCTCTCTAGGTGAGAATCCCACAGCTAGGAAATTAACTTACTCCACCACTTGGACGGCTCTTTTGGACAGGACCTGGATTTTCACAGGACGAGCCAATTATTGGGGATGATCGAGCCGCATGAAGGCACCTTGCGCTCCAGGCTGCCCTCTACTTTAGGATCCTTATACCTGGACTTATGAGCTTCACGTCCGTGTTGAAAGGGTTCCAGGTTCTGCGCAGTTAGCAGTAACTCCAGAGGAGGATGTCATCTCTGCTCAACAGACTCTCCCTGGGTGTCCTTGTGCTCCACATCTTTGGTAAGATGAAGCTGCACCGCGCCTGGTTGTGACTGTGTGAGTGAAATGGTCCGCGTTATAATGAAAAACAAGACGGGATTTTATTAAGGCGTTCTGGAAGCCACTCGTGAAAATATTAAAATGTGTTGATTGCAGCATGATGTCATTTTCAGCAGACGTGTCATGCAAAGTTTGGATTTAGAGCTTAGGCTAGCCCAGTAGGCAGAGCAGGGCTGCCGGGACACACTGGTGGTGCTCCCTGATGGATCAGGAAAAACAGGTTGCTGTTGGTCAATCTGCCTCCTAACACACGGGAGCCGCACGAACCCTTCCTCTTTGTGTGCCTTAAGCTTGCAATCACAAGTCAAGAGGTCTGCGCAGCCCCTGCTCTATCTCTACGGTATGAAACTTCATGGCACACCATGATCCATGAACACACTGTTGTTTTGGAGACCTAATGAAGTCAAATTATCCAAACCAAAAATCCTGATGGTGAGAGATATGAGCGTGATGCCTATGAAAAAGAAACACATCTGTTCCATCCACGAGGGTTATACCAATAATGCAGTGCTGGCAGATTCCACATTACAGCCCAAACCTTCTGGGTCACAAACCAGGTAAACACACCTTAGTCTGTTGGCACACTCACCGGCTCTGACGGTAAATGCATGAATCACATCCTTCCCAACTTATTACGCTGTCCCGCATGAAGTGTCAGAATCAACTGTTGCACAACAGCGAGCAGAAAATTCAAACTAACCAGCCTAGTGCATAATTAGGAAGAAACGGTGGAGGTTTTTTTTCACCATTAAATGTCTGGTATATGTGGGGTATATCTGTCTCTGAAACATATGGCCAGAGCTGAATGTTTGTGGTCACTGTCCAGCTGGAAGATGAGTTTCTGCTCCAGTCTTCTGCAGCGCCCATCCGGTATTCTTCCAGGACTCACCTGTATTTATCCATCTACCCATTTATCACAAGCAGCTTACCTGTACCTGCTGCCTGCTGAAGTGAAAACCCGCCATCATGCTGACAGCACGTTGTCTCGCTGGTGTTAGTTTACTGCCACGCACCGCGTTTCGCGTCTCAGGCAAACATTTCAACCTTGGTTTCATCTGACCAAAGCATCTTTTTCCACATTTTTTTTTAACTGCATCTCCAATATGACTGGTGGTAAACTGCAGACATTACATTTATGTCTTACTTTCAGTAATGGTGGTTTTCTAGCCTCTTCTACACAGAGGGTAGATTTATGGATTGCGCAACTAATAGTTATCCTGTCAACAGATTCTCCCCCAAACGAGCTGTGAATCTCTGCAGATCCTCCAGAGTTACCCAGTATTGAGCATTTTTGCAAAACTCCGTGCTTCCAGAGACGCTTCCAGGAAACGTTGTGCAACGTTGTGGCATTAAATCAAAGTTGTTGCTTTTTTTCTCTCAGGAGGAATGTATTGTGATCACCTTGCCAAGCAAACTGCACATCTTTCTTTATTTTAATTATCCTGGCATGCGATGATGTAGCTTTCTGTACGAAAACGTCCAAGTTTGTCTAAACAATGGCTCTCTTCAAACTATCCACACTGCAATCACTCAGTAGTTGCCGGAATAGTTATTTAAGGGCTATAGAGTAAAAAGAAATACAGCTCTTAATGTTGTTGCATTGATGTGTCCCTGCAGTCGTTTTCTCTCTATATGTGCCCTGCACTGCTACTGTGTTTTGTGATAAAACTGCAGCATTCATTTGGTTGCTATTTGAATTTCTAGTTCTGCACATTGAACCTTTTAGAACCATATCTTGATATGATTGCAGGATTTGCCAACAAAATCCCCAACAATAATTCTTACATAATTCCTATTGATTATTATTATTATTATTATTATTATTATTATTATTATTATTATTATTATTATTAATATTAATAATAATAATAATAATAATAATAATAATAATAATAATAATAATAATAATTTTATTATTATTGTCATGCTAAGCTCTTTATTTAGCAAACTTGATGCTCATCATGCCCTGGGTTTGAACAGAGAATTGCCACTACCCAAAGCTGTTAATAAAGAAATAACTACAGTACACCGATTGGTTTTGCTATAGTTGTGTGCAGCTCACTAATGACTTAAACACAATGTGCCATTTAATAAAGATGAACCAAAGTAAAAACATAAATAAAATCTTGTTGTAGTTGGATCATTCATTCATTCATAAGTATTTTTGCTTTTATTTCATGCCACTATAAGCCTGATGTTAAAACCCCTCACTACTACTATATATAAGGGGAATATACTGCCATATATTTCCCTTTTTCAAATAACTCATGACGATTTGCGTCTTTTGTGTGAGTTCCAGACTAGCGTTGCTGGTTGAAAATAAAACTCAAAAATATAAATAAAACACAGACTTCAATTTTCCACCTGTGATGACATAACTGGTGCTGTGCCTTCATCTTGTAGAGACTAAAAGAATGACATAAGAAATTACCTCTGATGAGGTTCATTAGCATATTTTGCTGCTATTTTAACTCCATTGCTATAGACAGAGAATGCATTAACAACCTAAAATGTTTAAAGATGTATCACTAGTTTCACAGACACAGTCATCTTTTGTTGAATGAGGTCTGGCACCACCCGACCTCACCTTACCTTAAAATAAAGATCCAATCCAGTAACAGCCTTTAATTACACCGAGCAGCAGGATTATTTCTCAGCTCATTGCCGGAGAAATACAGACGACGGACCAAACATTTCACTGGATAATGAGATGGTGTTTTCTGTGATTTTAAATCACAAAAAACACCTGCTGCTTCATTTAGGCAACAGAAAATTGTTTTTAATTACCTGTGAATGTAGTTGGTAATGGAGAGATGGGGACATGACCGATGACCTATCATAAATGGACAGAACAATGTTACTCATTGCATCTCAAATCTAAAGTCATACCTGATCTGTTCTTAGCAGTAATGGTAATCCGTCCCAGAAGCCAAAGTTTGCTGTCTAGTGGTCATTTTGTCTTGGAAGAGTGCAAAAAAAAGGAAAAAGAAGAAGAAAGAGAAAGAGGATACTTATGGGTGCCCTCCCACCAAGACTGCAGAATTGTATTAGCTTTCTCCTAATTATTACCTGTCAGATTTCAGTCTAAATTTTCACACTGCTTTGCTCCTACTATAGCGCTCTTCCACACTAGCTAGATAGCAGAAAACAGTTCGGTGGTGGGGTCTGCCTCGGGTCCTGCGCCAGTGGCCTTCAGCAGAGCACCCACTGTTCAACCAGGGTCAGGATCATATTTTTTGGGTTGTATGCCGGCGCCAAGCGATGAGATCTGGTCTTTGAGGTGTTTTCATGCTTTGAAACTGGTGCATTTCTCCATCTGAAGCTGATGAAACCCCTAGTTTTGTCATGCTGTAAAGAAACTAGAGATCACCGTCGGAGATAAGCTAGATCTCCATTGCCTCATGTGGGTCTTTCCGAATTCAAACGAAATATAGTTGTAATTGAGCTGCGACTCATTAGGCTTGAAGTATGTCACCTTGAGATAAACAACATAATGATAATGGTATGTTCTCCATCATCATTTCTCCTGTTGTTTTGCCATGTGCCTTATCTGATGCAAGGACTCGGTGAGCAGCAACACAACGTGGCTGGCAACATCAACATTGTAATTACAGTTGTCACGAGACGAACAACAAGCGTATTTGTATCAGGTGAATGTCCACAAACGTGCTGGGAGACAAATAACCTCCTGACAGGTGCAAACAAGCATGTGCGCCTGTCTGTTAAATCCAGGTTGCACATGTGTGTATGTGTGTGTAAGCGTACCTGCGGCTGAGCGAGAACGTTTTTTTTGCTCATTTTACTACTAAAGTAAAACTTTGATGTTTTTTTTTTTGCGTCCTCACTTTTTTCTGGGTTAGGTGTTAGGTTTAGCACTAAGGTGTGAGTGGGGCATTTCTCAAACGTCATCACGTTTGCACAGAGACAGCCCAGTTTCCCGGCTGGTCGGACAAGAAGAGTGCAAAATGTAATGGCAACAACTGCAACTCTAATCATTTTGGAAGATGACAGCATCCTAGGGTCTTCATTTCAGTCTGCTTCAATGGAGAAACCCAGCGTAGAACATCTGAAACATTGGTTGAAATGTGGAGGCCTCACAATGAGTGGAAAGAAAGCAAGATTTAGATTAGGGTTAAGTATATACTGATAAAGGTTAGGGTCAGGATTAGGTCATAGAAAGGCTTAAAAATGAATGGAAGTCAGGACATGGTCCTCACTTTGCACTTTAAACAAGGACGTGTGTGCGTGTGTGTGTGTGTGTGCGTGTGCACGCTTCTGTTTAGGCATAAGAGTGAGGACCATTTATTCTGATTTCACAATCAAAGTGAGGACCGTTTGTACCATAGTGAGGACATTTTGCTCGTCCTCACTTTGTATTTTGCGGTGAGGTTTAGGACTAAGGTATGAGTTGAATTTAGGTTAAGGTTAGGGTTAGGTGTGCACTGATAATGGTTAGGTTTAGAGTTATTGTCAGTGTAAGTGCAAATAAAGGGTGGAAAATTACTAAAAATCAGTGGGAGTCAACACATGGTCCTCACTACATTTAGCAAGATGAGAATGTGTGTGTTCATTTAAAAAAAAATGTAGGCATAAGAAAAAAGATTGTTTGATTGGGGTTTATGCTGACACCTAATACACAATAGCATTTTGTGTAGACTCTCTTCCCTCTTTGTGCTCAGAGGCCACTTAGACTGTGCTGGCCAGACGCTGAGGTAACCTCTTAGAGTTTGCTTTGAAACTTTATCCTGAGCGACTAGTTAAGTGACATATCTTTGCTTGTGCTCAACATGTTGGGCAGACATTCTGTTTGTCTTCTCCTCCTTGTTTTTTCTGCCTTCAGTTTTTCTTCACCTCAAGCCTGTGAAGCCTGGCAGTTTTCCATCGCGGTTGATTGGTTTTATTTATCTTAGTTGCATGTGTAACAAAAAAGGGACATTATTAACATGGAAGACTGACCAAATAGAACGTCACAAACACAGGACCATATCTCCTTCAAGGGTATGAAATTTGGAGAGGCTGAATTCAAATGCATGCCATGCAAATTATTGTAAATCTTATCTCTGTTTAATTTTCTTTTCACATGCATTACTTTCTGTCAGGAGGTTTACGTATACTACTAGTCAAAGGTTTGGGCTCACCTTTGTCATTCAATGGCTTTTCCTTGTTTTTATGACTTTCTATATTACAGATACATAGCAAAGACATCAAAACTAAAACTGAGTCAATGGATTTTTGTATCAAACACAAAGTTGTAAAATAAAATTTTAAAAAGCTTGTATATTTTAGCTTTACAAAGCATTTGTAGGAGTAAATAAGTGAAATAGAGGAAAAATACATACAAATACAAATACTGTAAATATAGCAGTTTTAATTACACCTTGCGACCACATTTAGGGAAAAAGGAAACATGAGTATATTCACAAACAAAAAGCTTCTTCCTGTCTGCAGCTAGACTCATCAACAAGGTCCCCAATGACACTTCCTTCTTGCAACTAGTACAAATGTCTCTGCACACAATTACTATTCAATTTCATTTCATACCATACACAAACCTGACATTTAGCACATGTCAATGCGGTTAATTGTGTGGATAAATTATATGACATGTTATATTAAAACTTAATATTTCGCAAGAAATAATAAATTGGTATATATATATATATATATATTCTCCTGTTGCAATACATTCTGCACAAACGCCAACCTGTAATAATGCGCATGTAAATATCCACCACGTTGTTCTTCCTCTGCGAATAGTCATGTTATTCTTTTGTGTCCTTCTATTATTCTTATGAAACTTGCATTTGTTTTGCTTGTTCCCCATAATCTATATTCACATTTACTTTTATCAACTGGATGTCAGTCTATGTGTAACAACTTATCATTAAAGCAAATTCCTTGTATGTGTAAAATAATATTGATATGACCTATTTTGATTCTACATTGTTTTTAAAGCGTCAGTAACTATTAGACAGTAACATTACTGAATAAATAATAATTTTGAGCTCTTTTAATATTTGGAATATATAGGTTGTGTCGGGAGTCGTGACAGTTTTGCTTCCCAATGTATTTTTGCCACTCAACGCAGAAATACTGTATGTCATGTTTATATCGGATGCATTCGGGTCAGGTTGTCACATTTGGAATAACTTGATCCGGACAAACGTTTATATTTATGTTGATCAGATGTTCAATTGGCATAAAACACCCCACTCATTCAGAATACAGTTTAATTCCAATTCATCCTAATCTGAACACAAAATTCTGATTGGCCCTTTATTCCAATTACTTTTTTCCATGGAAACGTAGCTAATGTATGCTATACGGCATTCGCTATATTCGGCAGGGAAATATATTTCCGGTGCCATGCCTTACAAGTCTGTATGTCAATAATTTATGTGGACAAGCTTTTTTGTTCCTCCTGCCAATTATCTCTAAGGGAGAGCCCAGACACGCTACGGAGAAAACTAATTTTGGCCGCTTGTATCCTGGATCTCGTTCTTTCGGTCACGACCCAAAGCTCATGACCATAGATGAGGGTAGGAAGGTAGATCGACTGGTAAATCTAGAGCTTCGCCTTTTGGCTCAGCTCTCTCTTCACCACAACGGACCGGTACAGCGCCTGCTTCACAGCAGACGCCGCACCAATCCGCCTGTCGATCTCCCGCTCCATCTTCCCCTCATTTGTGAACAAGACCCCAAGATACTTGAACTCCTCCACTAGGGGCAGCACATCCTCCCCAACCCGGAGGAGGCACTCTACCCTTTTCCGGTTCAATACCATGATCTCGGATTTGGAGGCACTGATTTTCATCCCGGCCGCTTCGCACTCGACTGCGAACCGCTCCAGTGAGAGCTGTAGATCACGCCCTGAAAGACGTCTTGTTGGAGAATTTACATCCTTTGAGACTTTTTATCAGAGTTTTATTTGGTTGTTGGAAATAGAGCTGGTAGCCAACTCTAACAGCTGCCTGGAGGAGTAATCTATAATCGCATGGATGGGGTAGCCTGTCAGTGATGGAGCTTTGCTTTGCCATAACAATGTCACACAAAGGAGGTGGGGGAAATTGTTTGGATGTTGTTAGTTTGGCTGGAGTTCTTTATTCTCGTACCATGTGCACTGGGTCATGGGAACTGCCAGGACAAGAGCTGCATGCTCAGACAGACATTGACCTTTGGACCAAGTCCTTGTGAGAAAAGGGGGAGCAAAGAAGTCACTTCCAAGAAAAACATCAAGGGTAGACTGAAATTTAGCAGGAAGCACAAATTTGGACAGTGGAAGATAAGTTTTTCTTCGTATTATCCTGGGAAAGAAATGGTCAGGGCAGCCACGAGTGTTATGCTAACAGCGACGCAGCCAGAGACTTTGCTTTGACGCGGCTGCTTGTAATCAAAAGGAGCGGGCTTCTCCACTGTTCTGCCCATGAACAATTATATGAATGAAGAATAGGAGAAGAGTTCTCCAATAGGATGCAGTCTGATGGAGTACCATGTCAAAAGGCTAATGTGGGATTCTTTTTGGCACCAAAACCAGGAAGAGATTTCCTGAGTTCTTCTTTCTTCAGCCGTTGGGTTTATTTGTGTAAATCAGTAACTCCTCAGAACACATCAACCATATTTCATTGGAGGGACTTTTATACTGTCCACAGGATTTTACAGGGCCTTGAAAAAGTATCCATACCCCATTCTCCATATTCTGTCATATTGATGTTATGGGATGAAGTGGAAGGAAAGTAACACAAGGTTTAACAAAAAAAAGGTAGAAGGTGGGGATTCTGTTGGAATGTTCTTGGAAACTGTCTGTGTGATACGATGGAACTGTTTTGTTTTTCTTATTGGGAAGTGCCTTGAGACGATGTGTTGTGAATTGGTACTGTATAAATCATCTTCACTGAATCAAACAGATGAGGCACACCATGAAGAGAAGTCATGAATCCTCACAGCAGCAGCATTTCTGCCCCCCTACCTGTTGAGCCATAAAAGAACACAAGCAGCACAAAGTCTTCAGGTGGAAAAAAATCTGAAAATATTGCGATACATTCATACTTCACCCCCCTGAATAAAAACTGTGTAGAACCTTTTTGCTGCAATTACAACTGCCAAGCCCTTTGGGGTATGTCTCCACCAGCTTTGAATTTCTAGAGAATTTCCCCCATTCTTCTTAGCAAAACTGCTCATCTCAGTCTATTTAGATTTAGAGTCTCTTAACAGCAATTTTCATGTCTTGCCACAGAATCTCAGTTTTCTCGATTTAGGTTCGGACTTTGCCTGGGCCATTGATCTAAATCATTTCATTGCACCTCTGGCTTTGTGTTTATGGTTCTTGTCCTGCTGGAAGGTGAGCCTCCGCCCTAGTCTCAAGTCTTTTCCGCCCTCTAACAGGTTTTGTTCCAGTACTGGCCTGTTTTGAGCTCTATCCATCCTCCCATCACGTCTGACCAGTTTCTACCCAGTATGAGGCTACTACCCCCATCTCTCCCCAGTCTGGATAGTGTGCTCAGGTTAATGTGGAGTGTTCATTTTCCGTCTGTAGATAGCACTCTTGGCCAAAAGGTACAATGGAGCGCACAACAAATAGCTGCCGACCTGTCAGCAGATTATCCGTATTGTGCACTGGATGCCAGCAACTGCTCCAGATCTACTATGAGCCTCTTGCCCAGTGACCCCTGGGGATAGGCACCAAGCCCCCCGTGACCTTGCATAAATAAGCAGTTGTAGAAAATAGATGGATGGATAGAGTCAGGGTAAAAGACTATGAATCCAAATGATTGCTACGCCATTCAGATTTTTATCTGTAAAAAATTCTGAAGGCTTTTCCTCCCACTTCCTAATTATGCACTACTTTGTCTTGGTCTATCACAAAAGATTGTGATGTGATAGTTGTGGTTTGGGGTTGTAATTTGACAAAATCTGAAAGAGCTGAAGGGGTCTGTTTTTTTTTATTTTGTTATTTTATGACATTGCAAATGATCAACTTCAACTGCTCGATCTGTTCCCAATCCTTGTGTTTCAGTGGCAGCGATACAGGGAGAGTCTGAAGACGTTCCATCAAAGCTTTCCGTAAATGCTGTGGAGGAGAAGGAGACACTCCTGCCCTGCAAGTACCAACCAAGTGAAAACCGTGTGGTGCAGGTCAGCTGGTTTAAGGTGATGCCCGATGGGAGCAAGAACCAGATAATCCTTGTAGACCATATAGAAGGCCAGCATGGTAAGTTGTCATAAGTTATCACATCTTTTCCCTTTGTTCACACTGACAGTAATTGTATAGCTTTCTGTAGTCTTGCATGCTTGAAACCCTAACAGCTGTAATTGCAGCTTTAAAGGAGGTAGACAAAAATAAAAACAAAAAATTCTTGCTATGCCATCACTTTAACATGTCATGTACTAAAACTTTAGCAAGAGTACTGATTTAAAAATAAGACTGGGATAAATGTCTTGAATGAAAAGTATTGACAGACTAGCGTGTAATCTAAACCAATAGTGACAAAGTAACCTTGAGGTTTGTTTTTTATTTACTACACATTTTATTCAGTCACATCCATCCTGAAAGGCTCCTTTGACCCTCTCTCATTTCTTTTACTGGCACCTGTCTGGTCTGTTTACAGCATTCGGGAATTGGGCAGGCCGTGTGCGCTTTAAAAGCAAGCAACCTACCGTGGATCCAGCTCTGGTGATCGCCAACACAGAGGTTTCGGATGAGGGCGATTACATCTGCCACATCAGTGCCTTCCCATCTGGCAACTCTGAATTAGTGATGTCTCTCACCGTGTGGAGTGAGTTGATCCCTCATATCTCTAATGCAGCGTGGGGAAAGTGATGCAAGTGTTAAGTTAAGGAGTTCGTTCTGCAACTGGTGGGTTGCTGGTTTGATCCCCTGATCGACTTTGTCAGTCGTTGTGTCCTTGGGCAAGACACATCACCCAAATTGCCTGCTGCCAGTGGTGGCAGCAATGTTTGGCAGCCTTGCCTCTTTCAGTCTGCCCCAGGGCAGCTGTGGCTGCTAACATAGCTCACCACCATCAGGGTGTGAACTGCTGATTGTAGTGTAAAGCGCTTTGGGGTTGTCGGACTAGTTAAAGTGCTTTACAAGCCATTTACCATTTAAGGACTAACACAATGTAAGTGATGAACAACATATGGAGCACATTTTACCCAATTGGTCACTTTGATTCAGGTATAAATACTTTTAAGTCTCTAAATTAGAAGAAATAACTTTTTAATCAAGAAATGGGGATTCTTAATATGTGTGGACTGTCCAATTGTTCCCTATATACAGAAGTCGGTAGTAACTAGTTACATTTACTCAGTTACATTTACTTGAGTAACTTTTTGAACCAAATGTACTTCTAAGAGTAATTTTACTGCACTGTACTTCTTACTTTGAGTAAATATTATGAAGAAGTATCACTACTCTTGAGTAAAATTTCTGGCTACTTTATACACTGTGAGTAATTTCACTGAATAAAAAAACAAACTTACTTCAACCAAAAAAGCACCAGAGGGACAGACGTCTACAGTTTATATTAAGATGAGACTTCTTGTTTTTACACAAGCTTTGTTGTTTCAATGGTATTTTCTATCTGCTGAGCTCATTGAGACATTTACAGGTCAAGAAACCACAGTAAACATCATTAGAAGTACGTCTTAACTAACTGTATATACATTAACTGCTTGGTTTCATAAGTTTTATGTTGAAAAACATTGTTTAGAAAAGTGTTTATTCTGCCTTAATTTGTTACTTAGTAATTGTTATTTGTAATTTTTTATGTTGGTCGTTAAAGTACCAGATTTTGTGCATCATTTAATTTTTTTTTTACTGATTACATCGTTTTTAAACATTAAATCAGTTGTTATACATATTTACTAAGTACTTGGGTACCCTTCTTACCAAATACTTTTTAACCCTTAATTGAGTAATATCTTATTTGGGTACCTTTTACTTTGACTGGTGTAAAGCATATGTTGAAGTAGTGCTACTCTTAAGTGAAGGAAATTTCTGGCTACTCTACCCACCTCTGCCTATATATTTTGACCTAAGGCAAGGCAAGGCAAGGCAAGACAAATTTATTTATATAGCACAATTCAGTACAAAGACAATGCAAAGTGCTTTACATGATTAAAATATAGCAAAATAAAACAGAATAAAAGCAAGTAGGAATAAAATATAGATAGAAAATAGAACAAAAAAGTGGTGATTCAGTTAACTAGGACAGTTGAAGGCAATTTTAAACAAATGTGTTTTTAATCTTGATTTAAAAGAACTCAGGCTTTCCGCACTTTTACAGTTTTCTGGAAGTTTGTTCCAGATAAGTGGAGCATAGGAACTAAATGCTGCTTCTCCATATTTGGTTCTGGTTCTAGGTATGCAGAGCAGGCTGGAGTCAGAAGACCTGAGTGGTCTGGATGGTTTATACGCTGATAACAAGTCTGTGATGTATTTAGGAGCTAAGCCATTTAAGGATTTATAGACTAACAGAAGTATTTTAAAGTCTATTCTCTGAGATACAGGGAGCCAGTGTAAGGACTTTAGAACTGGTGTTATGTGCTCTACTTTCTTAGTCTTAGTGAGGACGCGGGCAGCAGCGTTCTGGATCAGCTGCAGCTGTCTGATCCACTTTTTAGGCAGACCTGTGAAGACACCGTTGCAGTAATCAATTCGACTAAAAATAAACGCATGGATTAGTTTTTCTAGTTGAAAGTACTCAAGTGATACTTGTACTAATAGTCTAATCACGCTACTGCGTATTTATCTCGTGTTTCAACGGAGTAGAAAGCTACATTGCCTTAGGTAAATAATGCCCCACATTGCCTAACTACGCATCTGCTAATATTGTGTAATATAGCAATTTCAGCTCCAGTTAGGTCAGGCTGCCACTATTTTTTTTTTTTTTAAATGTCCAAGATTTCTGCAACATGAAAATCAGAACTCAGAGAAGCTATTAACAGCTTTGTGAGACAGTGTTTTTCTCCTATAGAGTTCTTCTTTTTTTTTTTTTTACTGTTCCTAATGCTTCAATTTTCAGATCATCAGACCACTTTTATTTTTAGACATATTTAACCTGATTAAATCCAAAAACCTATTTTCAAAAAATGATTTTGCTCAATGAGAAAGGAAAAATACTATCCAAACCAACCCAACCCAGTGGGGAAAAAGCAATGACCCAATAATCGGTTGAACCAGCCTTTGAGCCAACAACAGTCAATTCAATTCAATTGAATTTAATTTATGTAGCACCAATTCACAGCAAACATCACCACAAGGCACTTTACAAACAACCGGGCATGTAAAAATATCACTCTGGAGGGATAATGGCCCGCTCTCCTGATAATTCAGCTACATTGGAGAGATTATCGAGCAGCAAGGATCTTGTATATGTCATGGCATCAGTATGGTTAACTAACTAAAAGTAGGACAGATAATTAGATGTTTACATCTGTTTTATCTGAGTGATTCCTATCTTAACCATTTCAAAGTATTTTTTTTGTTGGATGGAGTAATTGCAAACTTAATTCTGGAACCAAAATAAGCCGTCTTCCTTCTATTAATACAACAATCCTCCTTCCAGCTACTCCCATTTCCTCCTTGGAACTAGAGGTTGTGAG
This sequence comes from Fundulus heteroclitus, assembly GCF_011125445.2. Lineage (NCBI taxonomy): Eukaryota > Metazoa > Chordata > Actinopteri > Cyprinodontiformes > Fundulidae > Fundulus > Fundulus heteroclitus. The sequence continues at coordinate 7,744,522 of NC_046374.1, forward strand.
GGAGGGGGAGCCCTACAGGCAGGTGGCCTCCTGTCGCTCTGTAGCCCGCCCACCTCCTCAGCTCTCCTGGGAAACCGAGCTGAATGGTCAAGCCGTCAATCGGACCTCCGAGAACGGGGCAGTCTCCACACACTACTCTCTGCACCCTCTGAGGAGTATGAATGGAAAGAAGCTCCACTGCCTGGTGTGGCACCCGATTTTTGAACGACCGCGCAGGATCACAAAACAACTGGAGGTGCACTGTGAGTATTCATCCATTCAGCAAACTCTTTATCATGACATGAATTTAGGTTCAGTTCAGATGTTTTTGTTAAATGCCATTTAAGCTAAATTTAGAACAATAGCACTTTTAAAACCTTATCAGTGTTGACATCTGCGTTATTATCATTTCCCTTCTCTGGGCCTGTTGCTGCCGTGGTTGGTAGCCATAGCTGCGTTTTCATTTCAAATGTGCACATAACTTTGTTGATATAGTACTGTTAATTTCGAAATAAAACACAATTTAGCAATTGCAGTATTTCCATTAAATAAGAAATGTCATTAAAATCACATGTGAGTAAGTCTGTTCACACGATAACTCATTAAAAGACTTGCCAAGCCGTCATCTTTCTAATACTTCCTGTCATTTTCTTTGTCTCGTTCTCCAGTAGTGACATCTGATTGCTGATCACATGACATGTGATTCAAAAACGTGTTTTGTATTGCAGTTTCGTGACATACACCAATTTCCATACAGCCGAACAAACGCCTCTTCCTAGGACAAAATATTTTAGCAAAAAACTGATTATTATTTTTTTTTTTTAAATTGCCATGATTCCATTAAACACGTTTATTTTTGTGAATAAAATGTGTGCGATTCAATGCTGTTGTCTGGCAGATAGAAAGTCTTGGGTTTGAGTCCCGACCTCGCATGAAGTTTGCATGTTCTCCCTGTGTGCATGTGGGTTCTCTCAGGGTTCTCCAGCTCCCTTCCACAAAAACATGACTGCTAGGATAAATGCTCTGGGTTTTCAGTGTCTGTGGTCTAAGCATATGGCCACTGAAGTTCCTGAAGCTGAGAAAAATCTTTCAGGAAAACAGTAGAAGGAGGTGAAGGGATTTATTAAATTCCAGTCATGAACACTCTTTTTATTCTCTTCTTGTCCTGAACTGATTAAAGCTTGAAAACGACTGTTCTTCCTTTCAGTTCCTCCAGATGCTGAAGTGTCTGGCTACAAGGAAGAATGGCATGTTGATATGGAGAACGCTGCCCTGAAGTGCACACGCAGGGGAAACCCTGAACCAAGCCTCACTTGGACCAGGTACAACAATGCTCTCCTACCTCTCTGGCTGTCTGGGAACTACATGACTAACCGTCTGATGTGTCTGGTCACTGGTGTTTTCGCTAATACTTGCAGAGCAACTGTGCAAATTATTTTAGGCCTATGCTTTTATGGATTTTAACAGCGTGTTTGGTGAGGTTGCAATTATGTTGTCCCCAGGGGGCTGATATATAGAGTAGGTATCATTTACTGATACTACCTGGTCATTTTAGATGGGAAATGCCCATTAAACGTGGGGATGTTCTTCATCTTTCCCTGCACTTAATACCCTGTAGAGTTAACTTTCTCCTAGGTTGTTCACCCATACTACAGTGTTCATGTTTGGGATCACTGTACAGTTGTGTAGTTGGGGACAACATTCAGCTGTTGGACAGATTTTCTCACTTTTGACTCTAGAACACTGGTATACAGAGGAGTTCATAGCGAACTCAATGATTACAATTTGTCCAGGCAGCACTATCAACTCACCTTATTACAACTCCGATATATTTGTGCATATAATATACGTCTAATGATACACATATATTACAAATATACACATATACTACAAAATATATGGAATTTACCTATTCTCTTTACCAAAACCAGCTTCTCTCAGGTCTGTCCTGATGTCTTAGCATTCTTTGTTACCACAGTGCCCTGCAAAAGTAGCAATGCTCCTTGAACTTTTTCACATTTTGTTGCATTGCAACCACACACTTCAATATATTTTATTAGCATATCATGTTAGAGCAACATAAAGCAGCACATACTTCTACAGTGGAAGTAAAAGTTTTAATTTTTTTTTTTTTTTTTTTTTTTGCGATTAAAAATCTGAAATGTGTGGTGGGCAAATGCAGTCAGCCACACTTACCCTACCTTATACCTACTGCCGAATAAATGTTTGCTACAGTTACAACTTAAAATCCTGTTCTCGGCTGAAATATTTTCCCATTCTTCACAGGATAGCCTAGGGGTAACACAGATTTGATGGGAAACGTCTGTGTGGCTCAGATTTCAGGGTTGTTGTCTTAAGATTCAAGATTTATTTATTAGTCTCCATTGGGAGAAACAATTCCTGGGCAATGAAAAGCTGCTATCACAACAAACAGTCCACAAAAAAACAATAAAACCTCCAACAAATAGCATAAAAAGTTAACTAGTAAAAAATCATAAAACACTCATGGTTTTCATAAATTCTTTTACTGAGTCATAACCTGGAAGGTGAGCCTTTACCCCAATCTAAAACCTTGTTTCAGCTTCTAATTGGGTTTCTTCCAGGATCCTTGCATCTCTTTTCCAGAAAACTCAGACTACTTTGTCACTGCTAAAGAAAAGCATTTCCACAGCATGACACTACCACCACCATTTTGCATCTTTGGACAGCAGGTCAAATATTTCAAGTCTAGTCTCACCTGACCAGGGCATTGTTCTGCAACATGTAACTTTCCTCCTTAGCTTTTTTCTCCATGACTTAATGGTTTCTCCCACCTGAGCTGTGGTTCTATCCAGCTCCTCCAGTGTCACAATGGGTCTCCTGGTTGCTCTTCTGATGAATGATATCTTTTCCTGGCCTGTTAGTATAGGTAGATGGCTATGTCTTGATAGGTTTCCAGTCATGTTACTCTTCTTTCCCTTTTAGATAGTGTCTTTGAGATGTTGAGTGCTTGGGATATCATTTTAGAATCTAAACCTGCTTTCATTTTCTCAAGCTTAGTCAGTTCAATTCATCTCAATACCAATTTTCGGTCTAATTTATATCTGGGCTTTCCCTTGGCCACTGATCTTAATCTCACCGTTATATATCTGGCTGTGTGTTTTGGGATGTTGTCCTGCTGGAAGGTGAACCTCCACCTTGATATTAATGTTGTTGCTCTTTAGTTTAACTTTTTTCTCGACTTCCTTGGAAAAAAAACCTCCTTGTTTCTCCTTGCCCTTGGCCAATCAGCTGAAAAGCAGTCTGCCCACGGCAAAACTCAGCTCGAGCCTAGTCAACCCTGAAGAAACCCGTTGCTGAAATGCTCGGAAGCGGGCAGAGCCGAGTAGAGGCGGGCCAAACCGAGCCGGTGTAAAAGGGGGCATACGTGTTAAAACCAAGGCCCGCGGGCCACATCCTTGGCCTGTATGATAATATCTGATCACTAATAGAGCTGGCCTGTTGGGCTTATTAGGACCTTATAAGTATCAGTGTTCAATTCAATTCAATTCAATTTTATTTATATAGCGCCAAATCATGAAGTTCAATCATATTATACAGATTGGGTCAGATTATACAGATTGGTCAAAAATGTCCTATATAAGGGAACCAGTTGATTGCATCAAAGTCCCGACAAGCAGCATTCACTCCTGGGGAACCGTAGAGCCACAGGGAGAGTCGTCTGCATTGTACATGGCTTTGCTGCAATCCCTCATACTGAGCAAGCATGAAGTGACAGTGGGAAGAAAAACTCCCCATTAACGGGAAGGAAAACCTCCGGCAGAACCGGGCTCAGTATGAACGGTCATCTGCCTCGACCGACTGGGGTTACAGAAGACAGAGCAGAGACACAACAAGAGAGACAAAAAAGCACAGAAGCACACATTGATCTAGTAATCTGTTCTACATTAGATGGTAATAGCGGGTGAGCCGTCTTCTCTGGATGATGTCACAGTTAACAGAACGCCAGACCAGGTGTACCTACTATGAAGAAAAAGAGAGAGAGCAAAAAGTTAAAAGCTGAAATGACGACAGTCATTTCAATGTAATACAATGCAAAACTGGAGAACAGTAGACTGAAGAACAGTAGAAATCAGTAGAGTGAGAAAATTAGACCCTGATGTCCTCCAGCAGCCTAGGCCTATCACAGCACAACTATAGAGATAGCTCAGGGTATGAGCCACTCTAACTATAAGCTTTGTCAAAAAGGAAAGTTTTAAGATTAGTCTTAAAAATAGATAAATAGATGTTCAGTTTACATAAAGAAGTCTGCTGGCCCGATTTAAGATCTACTGGGGGTTTTGTTAGAGAAGCATTAGGTCTCTGATTTCTTTGCTGCGTTAAATGTTCCCAGGGCGTGGTACGGCTACAAAAATGCCTTCCGCGAACAGAAAGAGTGCCGACTCCCGGCAAATTAGGAGCGTTGACAGCCGGGCTAACGAGACAGAAATACATAAAGAGTGGGTTCATCTGTTTCAGAAGCAAAATCCGGACAGCTTGCTCTGTGGTCTGTGGGAGCTGCTGCAGACGATAATGATGAGCTTATTAATTGCTTTTAGTCATGGAAATTCTTGTTAAAAAGGTGTTTTTGTGAGTAATGCTTACTGTACACATGACCGTTCACACACAGGTGCACCGAGAAGTGAATCCGCACGCAAAATCAGTTGTTACGATCAGTCCTCCTCTTACTCACGCCTGCAGCTTGCACACACCGACGCAGCGTGTGCCACGGCCACAGCAGCAGGCAAACCTGTTGTGAGCAAATGGTAGCAGGTGAAGTAATAGCTTGTGTCACAGTGTCATGTTGTGGCTTGTGCCGAAACAGACAGATGAGACAGTTTCACACGAAGGCGGGTGGATGAGGGGGGGGGGGGGGGGGTGGAAAGGAAAAAGCGAAAGGGATGATCAGCAGTATGGCAAGGGGTGAACCAGTGGGAGCAGAACATGGGGGTGGAGTTAGCTGTTAGCCGGGGGAGAAGGAGGAAAGGAAGCTAAGTGTTGACAGTGATGCCATCGCTCCAACGTGTTAGATGCAAATGTAAATTCAAGTTTCTCCTTCCTGCTCATGACAGTGCCGTGAAATAAAGCAAGCTCTGTGTGAAACTTCCTGGAGCCTCTGTAAATGACAGCTAGTGTTAGTTTCTAGAGGCTTGAACATGCTGAAAGCTGCCCAGGCTAGGTTGTTTTACTCCGCTCCAACCACCTTTGATCCAGGATTGACTTAAAACAGTAGGGCTGTTTTTGTGTCTTCTACATGTTCCCGTGTTTTAAAAGTAGTTCTGGTGAGATGTCATAAAGGTTGCCGGACCGCTCCTTCACCCAGTCATTGCTGTGCACTGCTGAAAACCTAAAAAAAAAAAAAAGCATGTACACTTTTCTGTGTATGTCTAACCCGCTGGAATAGCCATTGCTTTTTCTGTTTTAAATGAAAGTTTACATTTTGGTGGAAATACACCCCAGTTTTACAGCAGTATCTGCAAAACGGTCCCAGGAGTTTGTCCTGTATCTACCCACCGCAAACATGAGTATGTGCATTTAAAGGATCATAAAATAAAAGCAGCTATGCAGCTATGAAATGGGAGTTATTTCCAGACTGTAGAAGTTCTCTTTGGCCTGGGCCCTTCTTGGATCACTTGCCAGCCAAGTGAAGACCCACAGAGACTTACTGTTTCTACTCTGGTTGAATACAGGTACATCTAATAAATTACAATATCTAGAAAAAGTAAAATACTTCTTGTCAGTCTTTGCATAACGTGAAAATACACTCTGTGTCACACGGGTTCAGTATACGCAGAGTGGAATTTTTCAAGACTTTATTTCTTCTAATTTTGATGATTAGGACTTACAGATACTAAAAACCTAAAATTTAGTGTCTCAGAAGATTTGAACATTTATGGACCATGTCCAGAAGACGGTCAAAGATCCTTTCCACAATGTGGGGCAGCCACAAAACGTATTTGCTGGAGAGGCTGACTGTTTAGTGTTCTGTATCTAAGCTTGTAAAATTGGCATTTAAAATCAATAAATCAATATTCATAGAAAGTGGAGTGGAAGGAAAAAGTGTGGTAAGAAAATGTGCAACAGGGATAGCCGCAGCCTTGAAAGGATTTTCAAGCAAAGTTCACTCAAGAATTTGGAGGAACTTCACAAGGAGTTGACAGAGGCTGGAGTCAGTGCAGCAAGATTCCCTGCATACAGAGTAATCTTACATATAGGCAGCGAGATGAAGGTAAAGTTTGCTTTTAATTTGGAAACCAAGAACTCAGAGTCTGGAGGAAGAGTGGAGCGGTTCACAATCCACGTTTCATGGTGTCCAGTGGGAAGTTTCCAATGCTGATTTCATTTTTTAGCAGGAAATGATACTGGCCAACACTGCAAACGGTACCTGGTCCAGTGACCATGGTGCTACTGTGCTTGATCGGCCAGCTAACTGGCCTGGCGAGAAAGCCACAGAGAATCCATGAAGCATTTTCAAGAAGAAGATGACAGACACCAGATGGAGAAGACCTGAAGGCAGCTATCAAAGCAACCTGGGAACCAGAACTACAAGCTGATCTCCTCCATGCCATGCCACAGTAATGCAGAAATTCATGCACAAGGAGTGCATAGAAACTGACACAGTATTTCTAGTTATAATATATATATTTTAATTCATCTTATGAAATATTTAAATTTTCTGAGACACAGAGTTTCAAGCTGTTATTTCCTGTAAACTACAAATATCACAATTAAAGAAAAAGAAAGGTTCAAAATATCATACACTACATGTGATTAATCTATATACGAGTTTCCCTTTCTGATGTGGGACAAAAATATCAAACCTTTTTATAATATTCCAATGATTTTAGATGTACCTGTAAAGTAGGTAAACTGTATTTTGCACCTTTCACAGCATAAAAAACACAACTTGCTTCACAATAAGAGTAACCATAAAACAACCCAAACTAAGAACAAAAATTTTTTTTTTTTTAGAGATAAAACCACATCCATGCAACATCATGTCATAAAACTAGTTAAATCGAATGGATCTTCAACTGCTTCTTAAATGACTTTTCTGTTATTGCGGGCAGACAGTGGTGCAGGAGCTAGGCTTCATCCTGTATCTGATGGGTTGCCAGTTTGGACCTCCGTCCCGAATGTCTTAGTCATTATGTCCTTGGCCCTGACGCTTCACCTCCCTTTCCTGGAAGGGGTTGCCATAGGGTCCGGTGGTGCTGATTGTCTGGCCGCCCCAGGGCAGCTGTGGCTACAATGTAGCTCACCTCCACTGGCGTGTGAATGGCTAAATGACTGGAGTCTGAAGCGTTTTGGGGTTCTCGGAACCTGATAAAGCGCTATGCAAATACAGGCCACTTGCCATTTAGTACCTTTTAACAGAAGCTCACTTCAAAAATCCTAAAACTACTTCTTAAGTCTTTTCATTCAGAACGTTTTTACCAACCCAACCTTTCTTGTCCCATCTTGTGGGTGAGGCGCGGGGGAGTCTGATCAGGAAGCTCTGCAGTTCAAGCCCCTTTTCAAAGTCAACCAGTCTGCCACCCACCAGTGGTTTGTGTGTGGAAGTAGGGAAGGATATGGAAATGTGGGTTCTTCATAAGTAATGATGAAATTCCAATCTGTGTAAAGTGAATAAAATGCATTCAAAACAACCACAGCTACCGCAAGGCAACACCCGTCGCAGATGCTGAACTTGTGAGTCACTCGGCTCTCCTGGGAGGTTAGCAGAACAGACGATAATTTTGCCTCACACCCATATCTTCTGAAAAATAAAAATACTGTAACACTGGGTGGGAAGGGATAACTACTTCAGGTTTACAATTTATGTTTCAATAGCACTGAGTTCATTTAGCAATAAGAACAATTGCACATTATGTTCTTTCATTTTTTATGTGCTGAACTCCCCTGTTTGCTTGTGGCCAGTGATGCTACTCTAACTGCTGCTTGCATGTTGCGTTTACATCCCTGTTCAATTGATTTCCTATATTATTCACCTGATTTATTATATGACTAATCTGCTCCTCCTCTTTGTACATCTGGACAAGTTATTTAATTTTTTTATTTTTTTATTTTTCACAGCTCTGGTGGCCTACTTTTTAACACAGTAGGCTGACAGGAAGCGGGGTGGATGAGGGGGAGAGACATGCGGCAAAGGACCGCGGGTCAGAATTGAACTCGGGTCGACCACGTCGAGGACTAAGGCCTCCGTACATGGGTCGAAGAATTCATTATTATTACTGTGACAGATTTTTAAAACAGATAAGCGACGCTGGTTATTTTGTCCCGCATGAAACATCAAAACCTGTTGAGTTACTCTGGATGATGGAAAGATAAGAAAATAGGCAAATAATTTGGCTACATGAAATAACTTTATGGGGTTTTTCACCATGCAGTTTCGCTATATCCTGAATATGCTTTCAGGATATCGCAGTGTTCATTTCCACCCATCTTCCGATCTCAACTCTGATCAAGCAAACCCACAACATGCCTGCACTACCATGTTTCATCGGGGGGGGGGCATCTCTAAATAATCGTGATCTAATCTGAATAATGTTCCAACACCACGAGCAAGCTGCTATTGGGACCAGTGACCTTATCTCAACAAAGTTTATTTTCTTGATTTGTAGAGCGCCATTATTAGCTCCAAATGGATCGAACTCACACAGCCAATACCAATTGGCGCTCAGAACCAGTGGTGTAGTCAGAAATTACTTTTCAGCAGGGCCTCATAAAAAAAAATGGGTGGTCCAAATAATTCTAATTGAAAGTAAGTTTAGTAAGTTTAATGTAATTTCCACGTTTCCGTTCAAGAGAACATCTTTGATTGTATAGAAGAAAAAAATAATCAGAACCTGTCACCTATAAGATGACTTGGAGCCACAAACACAGCAGAGCAACTTCTGGATCATTTAAACGGTGAACTCAGAAATGGCCGTCACATCATCTAGACACCCACCCAGGATACAAAACTGTTGTTATTCATGAATGGAAAACTACTGTTTGTTTTTCTTTTCTTTCATTAAACACAATATTACAGTTAATAGTTAAAAAGTGGAAAACACGGCTGGTTTGCCGGCAGTTCTACAAAAAAACAACAGCAACATAAAAACAACACAGTCTAAATAATCAGATTCACATGCAGGCAATGAAGACGCCCCTGATTGCCATTAATCTATGGTTTTGTTGATCAAAGCAGCTCTACAGTGTAATTTGTCGCTATGGCTGAGTTTCATCAAGCCTTTGTCATCACCTTTCACGGCAGCAGGTTTATCATCTCAGCCTCCGCCCTGACCAGACATCATTTCTTAATTGCGCAAGGCCCCTAGAGCTATTAGTGCCTGATTACGCAAACGCAAGGATGTTTTATGTTTGTGGTCCAAGCGGTCCCCGTGAGGTGTAGACTCCTGCTTTGCCTTTAACCCACTAGTAATAGTCTTAAGGGGTAGAAATAACACTGTTATTTAGCATTGTACCCCAGATTCTATGAGTATAGGTGCAGCCCATTAGGCTCTGCGTCTCATTGGTCCCTAAATGGCTGTATAAGAAAATTGCTAATTTGGGTATAGCTTGTACAGTCCCAGCATAATTTGTTCTCAATGATACCGTGTTGAGGGTTCGGGTGGACTGAAACAAATTTTCTTTTCAGTGCTGCGCTGATCATGAGGGATAAACATATTGGGGGAAATACATAAAATACAGACTGTAAGGAGGTCTTGTTAAAGAAGGGTCTGAACTGAGGCCCCCAGTGTTACAAGATCCTAAAAATGCCTCTTAAAAGTCCGCTATGACATTATTGTGTGGCTAAATGGACTATGTGCACCAGAATTCAAGTGCAAGGTGACGCAAAAGAAAAATAAACGCCCACTCACAGCCACCCCCACCCATAGCCACGCCCATGCACAGGACCACATTTATGCACTGAGACGCAGATCAGAAGGCATCTTCTGGCCTTGCTCATGGGCACATCAACATGTGGTGTGGGGGGGCACTGAAGTCGAACACACAACCTGCCAATGGTGAGATGACCGCTCAGCTATTGTGCCATCACTGTTGTAACTATACGTATGCTGAGTCGGCGTCTGCTTCACCAAAACATTCGTTATAGTAACACATAATGACAACAAAGCTTCTTGGTCACTTTTCCACATGTTCTCCTTGACCTGCCTGCTGGGTTCTCGTCGTACTTTCTGTCAACTAATGTTCTCTAACAAACCCCTGAGGCCTTCGCAGAAGTGCACTGTGACTGCTGCCTTATCACGTTGCCCTGCTTTTTTGTCTGCCTTCAGACTAGGTGGAGCCCTGCCCAAAGGTGCAGTTCCCCTCCCCGATGGAAGACTTGTCTTTGAACGGGCCCTTAACACCTCAGATGAGGGCACCTATCAGTGCGTGGTGAATAACACAGAGGGCGAATTCAAGGCGGAGGTCACGGTCACCTTAAAAGGTAGATGACAGCGCTTTCAGCGTGACTTGTCACTCTAATGCAAACTGTGAGAATCCATGTGCGCGTCTATGAACACAGCCCGTTTAATCTCAGCTCTCTGCTTTCTCAGGGACTCCCAGGGACCTGCCCAAACCCACCAACACCTTCATGTTCATCCTGGGGGGCGCGGCTGCCGCGCTGCTGATTGTCATGCTGGTCCTGGTCATCATCGTCACCTGCTACCACAAGCGCAAGAACAAGAAGCTGAAAAAGGAGCTAACTGAGAAAAAGTACAAGATAAGAGTGTGTTAATTAAGATCAGATAGAATCAGCGTTTGGCTCTTATGATCTCCATAGAACAGATAGAGCAAACACGCATGAATGAAAACAAATCTATTAAGCTTTATATCGGATCTGACAGTTATAACACTGTATCAAAGTGATGTAAAGAAAAGAGCAAAAAATTCTCTCTCTCTCTCTCTCTCTCTCTCTCTCTGTGTATATATATATCTATCTATCTATCTATCTATATATATATATATATAGATAGATAGATAGATAGATAGATAGATAGATATATAGATAGATAGATAGATAGATATAAATGTTAATATATGTTAGTAAATATGATAAAATATTATAAGCTCAGTCAAAGGTTGAACTAACCGTTGCTTTTCTTCGTCTCATATCTTCTCCAGGGATGAAATAAGTACTTTATCCAGACAAGCTTCGTTCAGGAGAGTGAACTCTGTCAGCACCGACGCCAGAGAGGTGCTACCATTAGGAGTTATTCTTTATGCTCTGTACTTTTGCAGTAGTTTGGCTTTCCTCGTGTATCTGCGACTACAGCAATCATGATAGCCTCGTGCAATGGCTTGTAGACGGTTGCCTTATGAGAAATCACCATGTTTCCTGCATTTTTCTTTATATCGGCTAATTTTATTTTTCTTCCTTTTCACAAGTGGAATTGTTTTTTCTTTTTGTTGCAGATTATGGAAAGCATCCCTCTGAAGGTGGAGGGAACCATGAGGACTAGCCTATCTTCCCTCGCGGTCAGTCTACATATCAGTTTAAATCTGCATGCCGAGCCAGGGCCTGGGACTGAGGCTTTACTGTCCAGATGCTGCTGTTCTGAGCTTCACCGTTTCAGACTTTTACATTAATAGTTACACAATGCATTATTAAGACCCTTGGGTTACTTATAAACTGCATATCCTTGGGACGTTTGGTTTCTGTGACTTTAGCGTCCTCATTCATTCCTCGCCATAGTATGTGTAAAAACACTGTGTGCTTATATGCTTAGAAAGGTCACCTATGATGCAAAATTCCCTTTTTGCATGTTTTTATGCTTCCGTTTGGGTCTCTATTGCTTGTAGAAACAGTCCAAGCAACTACAAAAAAAGCAAGTGAATGTTTTGTTAGGGCTGGACGATATTAAAAAAAAAGCATATCGATAAATTAGAAATTAATTGATTGATATTGATAATTATCAAAAAAATTAAAACATACATTTTAAGTGCAGCCCTTAGCATTTTATGCTGTTGCCTAAGGACCTATTTTAAAACAAATGGATTCAAACACAACCCTTTATTCAACCAACTTCTTATCAAAACTCTAAGTCTACAAAAAGAAAAAAATACCCTACGGTTTGTCGGTGTCTCTCGTGAACAAGGCGTTTCAAAACCGTCCTGATCATCTCACGTGAGAATGATTTTATGCAAAAAATGTGTTGAACGTGTTTTGTATAGACGTTAGCACAAAATGTTTAAAAGGAAGTTTAATAGCTCCCTTTTAAAATATGTTAGGCAGAAAAGAGAGTTCTGGGGGTCTTTAATGACAAACTGAAGGGAGCTATGACCCAGGGTCTTAGTGGTCACTTCAAATTCAAATGGCACATTCATCTGTAATCCTGATCTCTTGGAATAATAATTCACTGGTCACAGGAATGAGCCTGGTTGACTTTGAGTGCACGTTTAACCAGATGAAGCCAGAAGGTAAACTTTGATTACGTACAGCCAAGACAGACACAATCATGGCCAAGCTTTGCATGGACATGTCCTTTAGCATTTGAGGATTGATTAAAAAAAAAAAAAAAATAGAAAAGTTGGACTGCAAACTGCAAGCTTTTTACCTGAAAAATACACCTCAGTACACACGAGTTGGTTTGTTTAAGTACCAGAGCAAAGAGCTTTACTGTAGCTGCTGCTGCCTCACTGTTAGTTCCAACCATCATCAAACCTGCAGCGGCATCCTCAGGAGTGATGGATGGTTGCTGGATTCCACCTGGTTTCAGAGAGAGCAAAAAAAGAGTAAAGCAAGACGACGGCAGGCCTGCTTCTTTGTGATGGGGCAGTGTGGTGATATTTAGGGCTTCTATGGTGGGGGGATGTTTTGGGTGTCAACCATGTCTTGTGTGTTTCAGACAGTTAAGGAGGAAGCTCCAACCAGTTGATTCCTTTTTATAATATGAAACAGTGTGTTTTGGAGAAAAAAATCCCAACTGTTTAACTGATTTAAGTGCTAACTAGTTAGCGTCTAAGTAGCTTTGACAAGGTATTCATGATGCTTGAATTTTTCCACTTTTTACAAACCACACATTTTGCTTTACCTTCTCCTGAGGAGGAAGAAGAAAGGCTTGATGACGGACAACGTTTTTAGAAGTAAAAATCGAATGACTGTGGCACGAGCGCCACGTATTCTTTAACATACGAAGAAAGTTCAAGGCATGAAAACTTAAAAATTGAAAATGATATCGTTTTAAAACATATTTTGCAGCTCTGCCGTCTAACCTCTCTGAAATCCCCTGTGCGTTGTAAGCATAGACTAAAGTATTTGACATGCTTTACATGACAAATAAGCTATGGCTACACTCTCCTTCACACAACCAGTAAACTTCACCATCTGGATAAGTGCCTCTGGACGTGGTAATAAGTAATGTTTTCCTGCATCAACAGGAGCACAACCGTTGCCGTGACAGCAGGTCAACTGTCTCGGGTGGGCGTGGAGGAGGGAGTCCCGCGTTTGACTCCCTGGGCAGGCCGGCTATCTACAACAACTCCCAGAGGAAGAGGGAAAGGCCCATGGATCCGGTCGACGAAAACTGGCTTAGAACAGAGCAATATGTGAGAAGCACCAACAGGTCCTTGGTAGGTTGGCATGTCTCAGCTTGTTTACACCAAATTATGGAAAGCTTCTCTTGCTGTGAACCTGGTTTTTAGCTTTAGATGCTGTGTGCGTGTGTTTTGTATGTTTTTAACTTGTTTTCTTAACCTTTTCTTGTTTTAATGTGCAGCACTTGTGTCACATATGTGGTTTTTAAAATGTGCTCTAGAAATAAAGCTGATTTATTGATTGATTGATTGATTGATTGATTGATTGATTGATTGATTGATGGATTGAATGATTCTCACCCTGCTTCCTAACCTCTGCACTGCAAAAACGGAACTAAAAATAAGTAAAATGTTCTTAGAATTTGTGTATTTTTCCTTGATTTGAGCGGGGAAATTAGATGATCTGCCAATAGAATAAGATTTTTGCACTTATAATAGGAACAACTCATCTCCATCATCTTATTTCAAGTGCAGGATGTCTAATTATCTTATTTTAGGGGTCAGAATACTCATTCCATTGGCAGATAATATTATTTACCTGCTTAAATCAAGGACAAAAACACAAATTTTAAGAACATTTTACTTATTTTTAGATCCGTTTTTGCAGTGTGCATATTTGCCTGACGAGAATGATGAAGCTAGTGAAGCTCTCTGCTCTGTGTCATTGCAGCAGGACCCTCATTTGCTTTCCCCTTACTTGCAACCAACTTCTCCCTCGGTGCGCTCGGCTGATGTCGTGAGAAAGATGAACGGCAATGTCCTCATCCAAGCCAACGGGGGTTCGCGTCCGGGAAGCACCATCAAGAGCTACCAGGCCCCTCCCATGAGCTGCGCCTTCCCGCCAGCGCAGTACGACGAGGACGAGATCGACGAGGGGCTGGGCGGCCCCGCCAGTCAGGAGCATCCCGACGATCAGGACAGCGAGGCCTCCAGCTCGAATTTGTCGAAGAACAGGATAAGCCCCCAGGCTCTCAATCACAACCCCCACGCTTCCTACGTCCACAAGGCCCAGATCGTTTAGCAGGCGGCAGCGGGACCTCGGGTGAAACTAAAGAAGTGGGCTGCTGTGCTTCTGGGAACATTTCCAAGTCACCCAGGGAAAGCAACGGCTACTTTCAGCTCAGGACGGAAACAGACTTTATCTTGAGATGGTTTTACATAGAGGACACGCGGTTTGGAAATCAGTCACATTACAGGCAAAAGAAAATGTCACCAAGCTCCCGTTTGTTGCAGTTGCTACAGCTTTTGCAATGCCCCGCTGTTTTAGCTGGCGCCAGCTGACAGCTGAAGACAGCTGAGAACCTTTGCTCGTATCCACCTGAAGCACTTCATACCAACGGAAACCAGGAAACGCGGGAGGAGGATCATAAAAAAAAAAAAAAGGCTGTGGGAAAGTATGCAAATCAGAAGAGTGGATTGCAACAGGGGGGGGGGGGGGGGGATCGGAGGAAGAGTAACTGTGCCTGTGACGGGTTTTGCTTACGAACAACTGTTTGGGAGCCGATCCAGAACCTGTGTGTCTCTGGCCACACCCGAAACATGCATACCTCCACACATTGTCTCCCGAGTCTCTTCACCTCAGGCTTCACCTCAGGCGTCGGGACGGGAAAATGGTTCTGTGTGTTAATCGCCTGCACATACGGACGGGCTCGTGCGCGGGAGACTTTCTTTTGTTGAAAAGACAGTTTGGAAGGTGCTTATTCCTAACATCAGATGTTTCTACATGCCAAGCCGAACGGGTCCCGTATCCTCACAAACTTCAAATCACCACGTTTTGCCTTTTTCTCTGGAGGATGCTGTGAATAGAGGTTCAGGACACCCAACACCCACATGTCCTTAATGAAACTTGACGGTGTATATATATATATACGGAAAGCGTAAAAGTGGGCAAAACACACAAATCAGCTCCACTTGAATTCATCCATTTGCCAGCCAAATTTTCACCCCTAACGTTGTCTGTATCAGTTTATGTCTGTAGCTTTAATGAATTATGAGTATAAAGTCATAAAAATGGTTGAATCGCACTTATATTCTAGGCTAATTCAGTTGCAATCTTTACTGGATGCACATAGCTATGTTAGTTTGTAGCAGACTGTGAGCAGATTCTAAAAACATAGTTGTCAAAGCGGGTAACGTCCCCCTGGTGGGTACGAGTCATCGCTTACAGCTAGACAATAAATAAGAATAAAAAAATAAAAAAGGTATGAAAATGCAAAAGGGCAAAAGGATAAATACCCAATAAAGTGTGGAAGGCCTACATCGATGTTGAGCTGCCTATCGCACTGTAAGCAGAGGCACACTCTGGACAAAAACTGGAAAACTATGAAAATGAATGTAAAGGTGGACATTTGCATCTGCATGCTGTTCCTACTGTCGAGTCATCTGCCACTGTGGACTTGGCAGTACCAGCAACAGAACTGTGCCTTGGCAAGAGGAATGGGACACTATCTAAAACCTTTTGCTACTCTGGCAGAACCAATTATGTATTTTCCTTTTTTTTATCATCTGTGGACGGTTGGTTTTATTGTTTTGGTTCAGATATATTTTAAGTATTGTTGGGTTCTGCCACTACCCTGATGGGGTCTGTGCCAAAGGGAATATGAAAGGTGTTTTTGCTGTTTCTTTTTGGAATTGAAAGTATTATTAATTTTTTTCCTCGTGTTACACAACCTTCCTGGTGCAGTGAGAAATCCTTTGGTAGAACGTTTGAACAGTTTGTAAAAAGTGAAAAACTAAACAAAGCACTATTCAATCACCTGGAAGCTGTTGAACGGCTTGGGTAAAGCTCCCCCTGGTGTGTAAAGCTACGAATTGCGTGTGGCTGGCAGACTTCACTGAGCTATGATTATTTTTTTCTTTCAAATCCAAATATCCTTGTGATCCAGAAGACCTTTCTGATCACATGGATTATCATTTCCCCCTCTGGAAGGTTGTATGGGTATTGAGCGTTAATATGAGAGGATGCATGGTCACACCCAGTTACCTGAGGGATTTTAAAAAAATACTTTGTACATGTGAAACACTACAGAGGACCACAGTTTGAATAAATACTCTTTCAACACATCGATCCTCACTTTGGCCCCTGTTTGCATCCAGCTTTGCCCTCTTTATCTTTCCACTGGCTTCTTTAGGGCGTCAGCTGGAAAAAGAGGCGCTAAGCCGCTGTGAGAACTGCATATCTGTCTACCTGACTGCCTTTTGGACACACTGCTGTTTCCTGGGTGACACGTTTATTGTAGGTGAGAGCACGGTCCTAGTCATCTGAAACCTTATGAGGCTGTAGGCTGTGGCTTATTGACGTTGTATGACACTGGGGGGGGGGGGGGGGGGGGGGGTTTCAGGGAGTTTCTCGGGTCCTGAAAACTTCCAAACAACGAAAAAAAAGGAGTGCACCTTCCAGCTGAGATTTACCTTCAAGCGTTTCAGGCCCCGGGGCTTCCTCATGTTAGAGTTCAACACTTTTCTGTGTTGTTTCGTCTCGTCTAACATTATTGGGACCAGACTGCAGATGTATGATCATATTCTTACATTAGTGGGTATAAATCAGTAATAATAATAATAATAATAATAATAATAATAATAATAATAATAATAATAATAATAATAATAATAATTAACAAGTCTAAACGTTGACACTAAGACCATTTTAGATGGCCTTTAGATATTTTTTTAGCAACTAGCCACAGGTGGGTTTCCTTTTCAACAAACACTGAAATATAAAAAAAAACATTAATTTCCAATGCAGTAATTAAAAACACAAAGGATTTAAAAGGGTTTTAGGGTGATATATTCAACAAAATGCTTGAAGAGCAACGTTCAGCAGGTGATGTGGACTCTGAGTTGTTTTCATCTACTTTGACAAACGTTATCCTCGAGGAGCCGAGGTCAGATGGAGCAGAACAAAGACCAGGAGGGGGAGCTTTGTAGCCGCACGCTTCAACCTTCATGTGTTTGACCCAGGAGATGACTGGCGACCCACGCAAATGATGCAAGCTGACATGGTTAGATGAGAAATTGGATTTCCTTCAGCGGGTAAACTGTTATGAATCTATTTATTATCCCCTTTAAACTTGTTTTTTATCTGGTTGATTTTGTTCGTCCCATTGTGTTGGTATCACCTCGACTAGTTGTGCCGTGTTCTTTCAGACAGCTCGTGGGTTTTGCTGCTGTCTCTAAAGAATAGAACAAAAACAACAGCTGAGAAAAAAAGAAGGATATTAAAACGGTTTTAGTTAGATGTAAAGATAGATTTGTTTCCAGTCAAATTACCAGTTAAAACAGTCGATAACTTGAAGAAAGACGTGTGGCATACTGTTTTATCTAAAAGGTGAACTTTATTCACAATTTTGATTCATTACTAGGCAACATCCAGCCAGTAAGTTTAATGTCTAGTATAGAAGAACACATTCATCTAAACTACATTACCTCAAATACACTTCAATTAAAAGTATGCAAGATTTCCTTTTTTAACAGAATATTTATTCACCCTTTAAGTTTTACATGTAATTATATTTCCATTTTGTCTTCAGTCCACAACAAGCTATGAATACCTATTTTTTTATACAACAAAGTAAAATAGGTTAATCTAATATACCAAGAACAGGAGTGAACATCTCAACCTTAATGTTTTTGTACAGATCAGAGGAAAGAAAAGGAAAAAACAGAAAGGACGATATTCCTCACATATGTCAAAAATTATGAGAAGCTTTAATAATTACACAAGTACTAACATGCTAGATTGTCAGTTCCAAAAATGTTTTCAATGGTACCACCTTTTCTTTAACAGATTGGCAGTTATGTAGATTTGCTTTGCCGTTATTTTTTTCCATAAGACAAACCTTCACAACTCTCTCTTTCCACTGACTCACCATGTGTCATAGGGGCTTATACAGATACAGGGATCAATACTTTTGCTACCATTACCAGGATCCTAAGCAGATATGATTTTTATTGGTTTAACAGGTCCCTTTGGAGAACTCTATGTACAAAGACAAGGGGGTTCCATTCAGTATAAACTGGTAAAATAGTATGTGAAAAGATCTATGATGAAATTACAAGACCTCAGCCCAAAATTAACCTAATGCACAACCTAATCTAGGATTTGCAGAATAAAAGCACACCGCTCCAAATCGATGAATAAAACATGCCAAATCAAAGTCTACATCTTGACGGTGTGCATTCCATTGCCTCAGTTGTCAGAACTTGAAATAATGTCACACCCATCTCGGCTCTGTTCCAGTTCAGTAAAAATGGTCTCAGTTGACAATTCCCATAGTCAGAGGAACCATGAAGTCTATGAGCGGTACAAGGTGTTCCAAGCGTTTAATTCATTTTAAACAATGCAGCTATGTGTGGATGTTTCACAGAACTACTAATGGCACCAGATTTATGTAGAAGTGGTGGGCAGTGGTGGCTTTTGAGGGAGTGGTGGCCTAATGGGCAGAGCAAAGCCCTTGTTTCCTAGAAAAAGGCCGCAAGTTCCCTGATTTGAATCCAGCAGACTGCCACAGCAGACCCTTTGCTCCAGCATGTTCCCCGGGCCCCACACAGTGGCAACCCACTGCTCCCTAAACCATGAGATAGATGCAGAGGAAAGAAATCATCAGAATTTCTGTTGAAATAATAAATGAGTAAATGAAAAAATAAAATCAGAAACAGAGGTACAGAATAACGAGAAGCACTGCTATCATTATTTTTTGGTGTGGCAGCCATACTAGATTTTTGACGCTAGGTTAAAAAAAATCTGCCTCTTTCTCCCTCCGCCCCTCTCACACGGCTGAAAGGTGCAGAGGAAGGAGGAGTTAAACTATGGCAGAGTGCAGAAAAAGAACAGAGATCAGCAGGACATAATTAAATAAAATATGTCTGAAAGACAATCTTCTCAGATAATCAAACCTCCGCTTAGGTTTCTCGATGGTTTTAAGACCAAAGGAGCAGCTGAAGGAGTGACTTTCTGTGGAGGAAAGAAACATCTGACCAGTTGAGTTCCCAAGTTGGGCTTCTGAAAGAAGGAAGCTCTATAGTATGTAGATCATTTGGAGTTTTTAACTTTTGTTTACGTTTTTAGATGAGTATTGACACTTTTATTGTGTGGTGTTGTTTTTGTGCCAATCACTTTGCTCCACACACAATCAAAGATAGAAGACTGAGGCAGAGCCCGATCATGGAGTCCCTGGACCACCGAGGTTCACCCCAACACGCAGCCCTTGTGTCCAACCCCTTCTCAATATGGTGAACACATCACCAGGTGAACTTTCTGTACACTTCCTGGACGCAGCGCTTCGTGAAAAGTGCAAAGGGTGAAAAAATCAACAACCTGGCCAAAGGAAGGAGGTTCCTCTGGACTGAAACAACTCCAGATGAAGTTGGGCTGAAACAACTTTCCTTGTTATGTTTCAGTACATGTTGCTCATACGTCTGCCAAATGATCAGCGACCTTCGGCATGGGGGAACCATTTCATGACCCATATGGGTGACCCAGAGAAAGTCCAGGAAAATTATTGCTATAAAAGAGACAGAGGACCCTCATCAACAGATCCCCTCAAGGCGTTATACCTGGTGGACCAGGGACAAGGATCTCCTGTTTAAGAAGTGGATAGATGCCAGAGAAGTCTTCATACGCCCCAACATCCTCTTTAGAAAGGGGACATACAGTAGGTGCTGTAGTAAGAGAGAAGAGCTTTCAACAGTTTAAATTTTACATTTATGATAACAGGTGATAAAGTTCTGCGACAGACTGGCGACCTGTCCAGGGTGTTCCCCGCCTCTCGCCCATTGACAGGCACCAGCACCCATCGTGACCCCAACGGGGATAAGCGTGTCGGAAAATGGATGGATGGATGGGTGATAAAGTATTTACAAAAACATGAGCCAAGATCACACCTGGTACACAAAATGCTTTTGTGATGCCATATTATTTGATATGTAACAGGGCATTTCAAATAATTGTAACAACGTTTCCATTTAAATTTTGTTCAATGTTTTCAGAATTAAAAAAAAAATAACATGCACAAGGCAGCTGATAACGCAGGTGACAATGGCCAATAACAGAATACTGTATGTCCCACAGTTCAGCAATATGCCACAGCACAATAGGCAGTAGTGATAGCAAGATGAAAACAAAGTCCGTAGCTTCAAATTTAATTAATATAGTCAAGAACTGAATCGCTTTTTGTTCATTAGGGAGTATGAATTCATGAAAAAACTTGGGTCTTACAGCAGTAGCTTGGAGTACAAACTGCCTGAACTTTGCTACGGTGGTGATGTAGTGGATATTAATAATTATCAATTAAGTGAGCACACAACTCATGAAAAGAAAAGATGCATCTTTGTCTTTGTAAGTTATTTAATTCAAAGGCGAGAAGTGGTTGAATGTCTCTGTCCCCCAACGCAGTCAGGAGACAGAGCGAAGAGGAAAAGGGCACACTAAACTTATATATGTTCTGGGTTAACATAGAAAGTGGGAGTAATCTTCAGAGTAAGTGCAGCCACTGGTACGATTCAGTTCCTATCTAACACAACTCCTCTCTGTGTCCTTGGATGTGGAAACAAAATGGTAAATCTGTAAGCATGTGAGCTTCTTTCACATGAGAAAGTTATGCAGGTGCATCCAGACAAGATATGATCAGAGTTACATACATCAATCAATTTTTCCACAACAGTGAAAAACAACTTGTGACAAAAGCTGTAATCAAAAAGAGAGAAAAATGAGGGCGGCATTGATGTAGATGACACAATGTCTGAGTCATTTCTGACCAACATGGTCATGCTGACATAGTCTGAACCTGCAGATGAACGTTCACTCCTTCACTTAGCTTAGACACAGAGAAAGAAATGTGCTGCAGCTGAGGCCAACTTGTGTTTCCCTATCGTTTAGAGATAGTGGTTAGTGATTTCATGCAATCTGCAGACATCAGGTTCCTTTGGCAATGACAGAGGGTCAATACAAAGCAGAAACCTGTTGGAAAATAAACACATTTTCTCACCTGATAAGCATCTCTGGAAAACACCACCCATCCCCTCCTCTCACCACCCTCAACAACACTGTGTCTGCTGTAGATCACTTCCAGTTAATACTAACCACCCTTACTCAGATCTGTCCTCACACACAGATACTGTGTGGGAGAAGGCCTGGTAAAGGCTGTACGCCCTGCGGCTACTCATCCTTCCACGGGAGATGCTGTTCGTCAACCACACTGATATTATTTAGTCTGTCATTATTCGGTCTGACATTATTCATCACTACTTGGTTCGGTTCATCCACAATACAGGACAGGTCCAAACTACAATTAACAAATAGGCAGAGAGGAGCATCAGGGAAGAACTTCCCTCCAGCAGAGACTTGTACAGGTCTAGGGTCAGGAAAAGGACAGCTAACGTCTCTGCAGACCACACACATCCTGGAAGCAAACTATGCCCAGCAGTCATTGGGCGAAAGGCGGGGTACACCCAGGTCAGATCATCGGTCCATCACAGGGCAACATGGAGTCTTCATCCCTCACTAAGGGCAAATTAGAAAGACCAAATAATCTAACATTTTATGTCCTGTGGGAGGAAGCTGGAGTACCCGGACAGAACCTGAGAGAACATGAAACTCCATGCAGAAAGACCCCTTCCTGGTGCTAGCACCTGGCCCAGCCCTCACCAGCAAACATTACAATGGAAAATGATTTTCTGCTATACCATTAGCCCCACAGCATGTTGAATTTAGAAACAAATCTGCTTTTCAAGGAATGTGGTTTCACACAGGTAGCCTACACTATACTGTATTTACAAAAGTATTTGCTCACATGCCTCGACTCACATTTGAACTTAAGTGACATCCTGTTATTAATCCATGTGATGCTGTTCCACCCTTTGCAGCTATAACAGCTTCAACACTTCTGTCCATAAGCTCCTGGAGTGTATTTATAAGATTTTTGACCATTCACTGATGTTGGTCAACTGCTCTAATCCATGCCAAAGGTGTTCTATCAGGCTGAGATTAGGACTTTTTGCAGGCCCGTCAACGTTATCCACACCAAACTCTCTTGTCCACATCTTTATGGACCTTGCTTTGTGCACTGGTGCAGCCATCTTGGAAGAGGAAGGGGCCATCTCCCATAAAGTTGGGGGCATGGAATTGTTCAAAACCTCTTGGTCTGCTGAAGCATACAGAGTTCCTTTCACTGGAACTAAGGTGCCAAACCCGTCTTCTGCAAAACAACCTCCCTCCTCCACCAAACTTTACACTCCTGGCAACACCTAGACTCATCCATTACATTCCCAGATAGAGAACCATGATTCGTCACTCTCCAGAGAGTGTGCCTCCGCTGCTCTGGAGCCCAGTGGTGGTGTGCTTTACGCCACGGGTTCCGATGTTTTGCATTGCACTTGGTGATGTACGGCTTAGATGCAGCTGCTCGGCCGTGGAACCCCATTCCATGAAGCTCTCTACGCACTGTTCTTGAGCTAATCTTCCAGGCCAAATGAAGTTTGAAGGTTTGTAGATATTGACATGCGCCACATCTACGTCAGTTTACGTAACCTGCGACTTCCTGGCTGAGTTGCTGTCGTTCCTAATCGCTTCCACTTTGCTGCAATACCACTGACAGCTGACTGTGGAATATTTAGGAGCGAGGAAATTGTATGACTGGACTTGTTGCGCTGGTGGCATCCTATCACAGAACCACACTGGAGTTCACTGAGCTCCTGAGAGCGACCCATTCTTTCGTGAATGTTTCTAGACACAGTCTGCATGCATAGCTGCTTGATTTTATACACCTGTGGCTATAAAAAGTGATTGGAACTGCTGATTTGGAATGTTTTGGATTGGTGAGTGAA
Source organism: Fundulus heteroclitus (assembly GCF_011125445.2). Classification (NCBI taxonomy): domain Eukaryota; kingdom Metazoa; phylum Chordata; class Actinopteri; order Cyprinodontiformes; family Fundulidae; genus Fundulus; species Fundulus heteroclitus. The sequence goes on from NC_046374.1 coordinate 7,767,868, forward strand.
TACCTTTGGAAATATCTGGTCATTTCTAAATTCCCTGAATGCTAGTGGGATGAATGTCCAGTGAAAGGTTGTTATCCAAATATAATATTGACAACAGTTAACAAACGATATTGAAAAGAAAATCATTTAATTTAATTTATTTAGAAGGGAATAGTACAAGATGTTACCGGTGGGGAACTGATGCAGCGTACATAGAGCTTCTAGGGGGGGATCATTTCAAAAGTTTTATTAATGAATAAAACTTTTATTAATAATTGTTAGCTAGCAGGTGCTTTTTCAGGTAGCTAGCTAGATCGAGTAGGTTAACTTGCGCCATCTACTGTCAGGACTCGGGAGTGGGTATTAGTTTACTTTAACCGATTTGTGCAGAAAACGTAATAATACTCTTTATAAACAAAAAAATAATCAATTTACAAATGTGAAGGACACAAGACATGTATTAATATAAATTTTGAAAAATCCATGATACTTATTCAGATCAGAGGGGGGAGGAATGTCCCCCCCCCCCCCCCCCAGGGATAAAACATGAATGACCAGAGGGGGGGACATTACAAACAGAGGGGGGTAACCCCCCCCAACAAATCGCACCCAGTTTATAACCTATATAAAAGTAGTATAACACTACAAATCAAATTGCAATGGTAAAATACATAAAACACACACACACACACACACACACACACACACACACACACACACACACACACACACACACACACACACACACACAAGTGAAAACAATTGAACCTGCAATATTTATTTGCTCTAATTTATTATAAAACCAAAGACCCTCCATTCCTGCTGGTATCTTTTCCATCCTGATCCCAGATCTAGAATTTGATTAAAAATTTATACAAAAATAATTCCATACTTCTGTCCAGTTCTGTCATCTTTTAGATCCGAGCCATTTAACAAACGATGGAACCGTATCACCACACTGATTACAACGTAAAAAAATAAAATAATGAATGGATGAATTTTTAATGAATGCTCTTTTTTTTTTATACCCCCCCACCTCCCACCTCGGAAGCGTGTAACGCGTGAGGTCATGAAGGAGGAGGAAACAGAACTCGGTAGCTAAGATGGCGAAGGAACAGAAGGAATCCTCACAGGGAGAGATGGAGGGTGAGAAAAACTGTTATCCATTCCGCTACCCAGCACGCCGGCCCGCCGCTTAGCGGGCAGCTGGAGCCCTCCTTGTGGCGGCTACCTGCGGGGCCTTCCAGCTGCCTCCTGCTCCGCGGCCACCATAGAGGCCATAGAGGCTAATGCTCGGCTAGCATTAGCCTGCCGCTGCCGCTGTAGCTGCTGCTGCTGCTGCAGCTGCACAAAGGAAGGCAGAAAGCGCTGCTTCAGTCACCAGCAGGGAGACATTCCGCTAATGTCAGCCGCTGTTACGCGTTACCCCGCGTTCAATGTCTGAGCTCAACCTGAAGGAGGGAAGGGTTAGGCTTTCTGAGGGACCAGCCCAGCTTTTTGTTTTGTTTTGTTTTTGTTTTTGTTTCTGTTTCTTCCCCCCCCCGCACAGGTCGGGCTAGCTCTGTTTAGCTCCGGACTGCAGCCGCAGCTCTGGCGTCCAGCGGCTCCGCTTTAACTGATCAATGCGGCTTTATGACAGCCGTGTGCGGCTCACAGGAACCTCTGGAGACAGAAAATCAGGCTGATGTGTGTGTTTGTTATCGGGACGTTTTCTCCTTACACGTTAATACGACCTGATCACGCCTAGAGCAATCACAGCCGTTTTTTTTTTACAGGGTCATTATGGGATAAAAATACAGACGATCCTGAAACGTTAACAAAGCGTTAAGATCTAAACTAAAGCCGCGGGAATGTAGACGTATAAACCGGGTTCTTGTTTGTTCGTTGCCAAATAATCATGAACGGAACCACAAAGGATGCCTCCACCCTGGAGGTGAACAGATGTTTTATTTATTTTTCTATGGCCAAGCTGATAGGCGATATTCCTCCCGGTTTATACTGTATTTTACTTAGAATTTTATTTGATGATCTTCAAGTTTTTATTTTATTTCCCTTTTTTCCTGACCTGAAATTGCGCCATGCTTTTCACCATCTGTAGCAAACAGGTTTAAACCAGAGGCAACTGGACTTCGATTTAAGCCTGTTTGCTGTTACCGTGACCCGGATAACTGAGTTTTTGCACACCATCTTTTTCAGCAACCCCGTGCTGAAGGATGCGCAGGCCACACACGATTACCAGTATTTTAAAAAAAAAAAAAAAAGGAAAACACCAGCATAACTGACCAGCTGATCATTATTTGTGGTTTGTCACTAGCTTTTCTGGCCCACTTTATGGAGAAATGGTGCAGAAACCAAAGTCAAATTCCTTGCTGGTGCACACAACATTGGCCGATAAAGTCAAGTCAAGTTTATTTGTATAGGACATTTCAGCAGCAAGGCGGTTCAAAGTGCTTTACATCATGATTACATAAAAACACAAACACGTCGGAACAGTCACTGGTTGTGAGACCAGTAACAAACATGAGATTGTATCAGGTGAAAACGTCAACACATATCAAATGTGTTGCTCGATGGTCCTGATGTTATGCTTTTCAGTCTTTATTTAAAGTGTTCAGGGTGATTTTCAGTTTTCTGGAAGTTTGTTCCAGATTTGTGGAGCATAGGATCTAAATGTGGTTCTGGTTCTGGGTATGCGGAGTAGACCAGAACCAGAAGATAACTGTGAATCCAGCGCTGCCATGATTGTTCCTTGCCTGCAGTATATGTTCTGTCATAGGATTGCAGGAGCTTCATGCCACATCAGTGGCTATAAAAAAAATCTGTTGATTCTGTTTACTTGATGTTGAGGAAGTTTAAATGGAATTTCCTTTACCTGTTCCTGCAGCAAATTTACCTTCAGTAATCTTTTTCTGCTCTCCCTCTGTGACGTTAATATCTTCTTGTTTTGCAGGAGTTAATTGTCTCGCATACGATGAGGCCATAATTGCTCAGCAGGACAAGATTCAGCAGGAGGTGAGGAATCAAATGTTCCTTTTTATAGGGAATGACCCCACACACCACACTGCAATGCATTTTGGGTATTTGGTAGAGATCGACTGATACAATTTTTTTTTTTTTAAGGCCAATACGATTATTCTGACATCAGTCTAACCGACACCCGATAGGTGCTGCCAATTATTTTATTTTTTTTCTTCTCTTGAGGCCGATATCGTTTTTTCTTCCTCCGTTTACATGATAGAAATGAAACTGATAATGTTACACAAGTCTCAGCTTGTGTTGGAACCAGCTAATATGAGCAATCAGCTTCAGACCTCAGGTTGAAAGCTGCACAGAAAAAACAAACAAACATGCGTCAGGACTGTTTTGGCAGCGCATTGCTCGCAGTTAATGAACGTGTTACAACGAGAAAAGAGCTTCTTCAGTTCAATGGGGAGGAAAAAAAAACACTGACCACCGCTGCAGTGTGTGAACATTATTTATTGTAAAGTTAGATGCTGTAAGCTGATTTACAGAGCACCACGACACGTTTCTCTCTCCTTTGACAAAATTCTGACGCTAGGAAACAATTCTGCCACGACAAGGGTGATGTAGAAACTAAAGGAGCCCCACCCATCACTGTTAGACTAGACGAATGGTTTAAAACATCAGCTACATGCAGCGTGGCTGCCAAGGTGCTGCCTGCCTGAGCAGACTGTAGATTAATAAACCAAAATCAACCAATGATGTGTTAATGTACTGTATGTTATTGATGTATTGCTAAACAGCAAAAAAAAAAAAAAAAACTCTGGTAAAAAAAAAAAGTATACTAAATGACGGATAAATGCTGTAAGATTGTTTACTCTTTAAATAATTTTAGCAGCACTGGAAGCAACTGTTGTTTCTGTTTATATTTAATTGTTTAGTTTAAAATGTGTCCTAATGCACCAGAAGTGTTACTCAAAGATCGTCATACTTTTTAAATTGCATACTGCCCCCAAGCCCATTTTATAAGGTCTCGTTTCATTTTGATGACCAAGGTGAAGACACGTGACTAATCTTCGAGCTGCAGGATGATTTAAACATGCCGTACTCCAGCTGACCCGTTGACCCAAATAAATAATAAAAGACACATTTCTTCCCCTGAACTCTGGCTCAGAAGGATCTCTTGTCTCTTTAGTAGAATTTCTTGAGTTTTAAGTTTTCAAAGTTTCCCAGAACTTTGAGACGCAGCGAATGTTGCAGTTGATTGCCGTCTGTGTGAACCTTTGACCCGCTGATGAACTAATTTATACAACCTCAGGTTTTTTTTTTTTTTTTTTTTTTAGAAACGTAGGATACAGGAACATATGGGTCAAAATTCGTTCTGTTTTGTTGGTCTAAAAAAGGTCTTGGAGACAACGGGATCTTTGTTAACTCGCTGTAGTTAGCCAAATGTAATCATAGGTGTCCATTTGAGAGTCAGAGGTCGGAGGATGTTTGTAGCAAAAACAAAATTATTGGAAGAAAAATACTTTGGGTTGTACCAAACATTTTCCATTTAAGAAAATAATACATTTGTAGCTGAAACTCTCATCTCATCTGCATCAGTTCCATTTGCTGGCACCAAATCTGTACCAATGTTGAACTGAGGTTGGGGAACACACACAATTCTCTGTACGCCCCTGCACTAAAACATTTTTTTTTCTCTCGCTCTCTGTCTCAACAGATTCCTTTTTAAATAAACATCTCAGTGATTCTTTTCACTTCATTTGAAAAAAAAAACTGACTTGTAATAAAAATAGCTAGTCCTCTTCACTCAGTAACGGCTTCCGCATCGAAGAGTGTTGTAGTCAGAGATTAGAATTGGTTTAAACAGCTGCATGTAAAACTACCTTGAGGTACATGGGGAGAAGACGTCTTGTTCACAGATTTGAATTGTTCCTAATGCGGAGGCCAACTGTCCCATCTGTGCAGATCGCAAACACTAACCCGCTGGTGTCGGACAGACAGGACCTGTCCGTGCTGCAGAAGGAGTACGCCGAGGACGACACAGTTTATCAGCTCAAGCTCAAGGTGGGTTGGCGCCCGCTCTCTGGTTCCGTGGCGGTGGGTCCGTGCCAGTCAGCCACAGGCCGCCTGGTCCTACTGGCTGTACGGGTTTGAGTTTACAGCGCGGCGGTTTTCTGTTGCAGGACCTATACAAAAAGTACGCGTACATCCGCAAGACGCGGCCGGATGGAAACTGCTTTTACAGAGCCTTTGGTTTCGCACATCTGGAGTCCCTGCTAGAGAACAGCAAAGAGCTTCAGAAGTAAGAGGCATTACAGTTATATATAGCTATGGTGCTTTATCAATGTGAAGAAAAAGTGTATTTTTATCTTAAACCGAAAGGGTCCATTTAAGCTTTCTACTAATCATTGCTGCACTGCAGGCTAAACATAGTGTCAGTGTTAAGTGCACAGCATTTAGGTTCTGCTTTTGTGAGAATAGCTCTTCTTTAAACAGATGCATCGCAGTGTATGAAGTGGTTGGTTGGGTGTGAAATATTTTTCTGGTTTAATGAAGGTTTTTGTGTTTTTTAGATTTAAAGAGGTTGCAGCTAAAAGCAAACTTGACCTGGTTAACGAAGGCTTCACTGAGTTTACCATCGAGGACTTCCACAACACGGTGAGGATCCGTTCATCACGTCATTGGGTTTCACAGTTCTGAGCTCCGGGGCTGGAGTGGTACCTCAAACTCTGTGCCGATTAGCCATGCAAACAAATGATTGACTTATGATTATTTGTCAATTAATGAGAAAAGTTGGTAAAGTTGGTTACATCCGATTTACTAATAACATCTTCTTAGACGGAGCTTCTTTCAGTGTTTTAGTGTGGCTGCCTTCCAGAAGAGGGCGCTGCTGGTCATTCTAAAGTGGATCCAGACCACAGTAGTTGTAAGAGAGAAATCATGGCGAAGGCAACATGAAGCGGTCCAAACGGAATCCGTTGTGGGATTATTTTACCGTTTAATGACAAGGATGCAAAATGCTCTTTATGTGGTTCTGTTTTTAAATATGAACACTCAACAAGCTCCTTAGGTTGTCAGCTAAATAGCTGCCATCAGCCAGGCTGCATGGCAGAGCAGAGTCAACCTCTCAGCCAGAAGTCACTTATGTGTTTAGAAGGCAAGGACATGATGACATAAAAGCAAAAAAAACTGACATGATGGAGGAAAACACGATGCCATAAGTACAGTTGATGGTGAGGGATTTCGTGTATGATTATTACTGTTTCATATATTTTATTCTATTCAGCTTATTTGTTTCTATTCAGCAACCTAGCAGGTTCCTGTTTTGTTATACTTTATAAATACATCAAAGATTAATAATGTGTGAGAAAATCACAATATTTGTTTATTCAGTCATTATTTAGTACAGGTTGCACAATAAACTGTCAAAATATAATGATGTGCCTCTTCTAAAATTCAGAATATTAGTAATACATAATACTTCAAGTTATGGAAAGACCCTCTTGATACAAGAGAAAACTAGGGTTTTTAAGAAAATGGCCTCTTATCAATTAATCGTTAGTCGATCCATAAGATCAATCAACTTTAGATCAACTCATTAATCGATAACTTGCATCTTTAGTACCGATACTAATAGAAATACTCAATGCCATTTTCAAAATAGCGGCAACTTGTTTTGAAGGCACAGGGTAATTTTTAGTCAAGCCAAAAAAATAGGTGAGTATTTCAACGTCCTTAATTAGGACAAAACAAGAAGTATGGAACAATTCATGCATCATTTAGAAAAATAATCAAATTTAATTTCACTTCCTTGTTTGGATAAACAATAGAAAAGATGATCACTTCAATGCACAGTATGCGTTAAATGTCCTATATGGAGGTGTTTACCTTCTCTTCAGGGGGGGGGGGGGGTACAAAAGCAGAGACGGAAGACAAGACTATCTGATCTGTCTCACAGAGTTAAAATGTAGGACTTTGAGGACAGTGCGTCTATCTGCATATAGAAAGTGTCCTTTTTTCCCCCTCCAGTCATGGTTTATAGTTTGTAAAAAGTAGGTGGTTCAGAATTGCAGGCCTGGGAAGCACATCTTCCACATCTCTGGGAGCTCAGACTGACAGCACCCCGTCGACTGAGTGTCTCTGTTATTACAGCGCCGCAGTCAGAAGATGTGCATTAATTTGGGAGAAACGGAAATGTTACAGTGTGTATTTGACGCAAATGAGTATCTTTGGAAAATTCCTTTTTTTAGTATCGACTATATTGATTAATTTTGACAACTGGACTGCCAGAATTGAGGTGCTGAGTGAACATGTCCAAGTCTAACCCCTTGGTTCTCGTTCTATGAAGGGTGATGGTTCCCTTTAGAGGGCTGTGTGTGTGTGTCAGTTTAATAATGGGAGATTCTTCAACTCAACTCAAACTTTATTTATAAAGCACATTTAAAACAACCGGGGTTGACCAAAGTGCTGTACAGAAAAAAGATTCTTGCAGATATGCTGCTCTTAGCTTTGCTGCTGTAGTTGTTAACAATGTTACCTTTAATAAGAGCGATAGGTGGCACTCCTTAGGGTTTAAAACCTGACTCCTTGGAACATTTTCTGATGGAAAAAAGAAACCCAAACAGATTAGTTAGTTTGTCTTGTTGCTATGGGGAAAGTATAGCCTTCCCCTAGCAGCCGGCACTGAGCAGGACTAAGCGGTGCAGAGGTGATATAGCACGGCTCCTACAGTCGGAGAAAAATCTGCCACTTTCACTGGACTCACATTAAAAAAGGACTTTAAAGCTTAAAGATGGTGTATTGTGGTTTTAAAGCAGTTTATTAAGCTTTCATATACCTTGACGTGGCAACTGGCCCGTACCTAGCACAGAGTTAGACGCTTGATTCTGCCGTCTGTTAGCACATTTGTAGGTCCTCGGTTGACTACCGTAGTTTTGCTTTTCTTGGGTTTGATATTGTCCCAAGCTGTCCTGTTCATGGAGGAACAACAAGGGTAATAAAAGCCAATAACACAATACCTGCCAATAGTGTGAAAAGATGGTTGAGCCACTAATGTTCAAAGTCTGTTGCATTGACTGGTGGGAGAGGCTAATATTCTGCTCTCTCACATGTTTGCCTTGCTTACTTTGATCAACACATAGCAGTTTTTCAGACCCCGCTAGTGAATTTCTTTTTTATTCAAAAGCGCGAGCAACACCTGTAACAAAGTTTGTTTCTGTGTTGTTTGAGACGGTAGCAACAGGTAAAAGCACCGATTTTGTCTTACCAGTGTTGATATTCCTCACTCCTACAAGACACTTTTTATTCAAGATGGTGTTTTAGCTTTTTGTTTATAGTTATTTATTAATTAAGTTATTTATATAATATTTTTTATTGCTCTATTTCTATACAAATATTTAGTTTGTACTTTCATTTTGGTTTCTTTTGTTCCAAATGTTTAAAAAATAGACCAGTCAGGGATCTTTATTAGTTTTTTTTTTTACCCTTTTGTTTGATTAAAAAAATCGATAATGCTACCGATAAAACACCAGATCGATAAGGAGTATCGTTAAGAGTAGTAGTATCAATACCCATCCCTAATAATTGTACTTTTATGTGTTTCAGTGGGTTATTTTTCAGCTGTTTCTCATATTTATCTACAGCTGTGAAACATTTGGGATAAAGCTTTGATTCAGAGACGCCTTTTATAATTACTTTATGAAAAGAAAAACATACTGAGATAAATATCCTATGTCGAGATTCAGCATAAAAATATCAAGATACTCTTTTTTTTAGTCCATATCACCCCCAAGTGCTAAGTCTCTTGGAAATAATGTTTTTTTTTTTTTTTTCAGTTTTTGTGCAGTTTGCTCACCAAAGGAAGGCGTACTGGACGGTGCCCTCCTCAGTTTCATTTGTTCTACCAAGGACATGATATGCAGCACTTTCTCGCCTTAAGAACGTCTACAAGGCCCAAGTTGAAAATCTTTGAATATCTTTCATTAGTAAAATCATCTGAATTCATTATTTTATGTGGTTTTCAAATCTGGTTTGATGAATTACCGTGCCGTGGGTTTAGTAGCTGGATGGCTCAGTGGCACATGCAAGAATTCAGAAGAGCACCGCAGTCATGTGACCTACGCGTGTCACAGTGTTACATTTTTAAAGGCTTCGTACACTATTGATCAGTTATGTCATGGAGTTAACACAGTTCCTGTCAGCTGCTGCATTCGTGACCATTCTAACATTATTGGTTGCTACACTCCATCACACTTCATGTCTGCTGTGCGACCAAAATAACTGTCCCCCTGAAACATGGTCGCTGGTAAAAGCAAAGATTTTGCCTTCAGGATTTGTTTCTGTAATGGTTGTTCAATGAATAGTTTTTGCCCTAGTTAAGCATTTTTGGTGATGTCGATAGAATTTATCATCCTGGTGTGATCTTGGTTCCTAATGATCACAAGAACGATTCAGGTTATTCCGACAGGTCAGCGGTTTGTAAGTCTGCTCTGATTTTGCGTCGTCTTCTCCTCCGCCGCCTCGTTTAGGCTGAACTCGCTTGCAGCTTGTTCTGTTGCGATGTTTAGGGAACAAACAGACGTGGATCTTCTGTGCATCATCTTCTGCAGCACTTGGCAACAACACAGACCTGTTAAAGCTGCTCAGATTTCAACACGGTGATCTGTGAACCACTGATGCGTTATTAAATATATTTAGCCAAAATAATATCTGTACATTGTTGATGTAAACTATTTTACTAATTTACATTTATTTGAAATATTCCCTGTATGTCTGAACAAATTATTTATTTTTTTGGAAAGATTTTATGATTGAAATGTTATCCGTTACTGAGCAGCCGTACGGTTCATTTAATGGTGACTCTTTGTTTCTTCCTTCTAGTTCATGGACTTGATCGAACTATGCGAGAAACAGCCGAGCCTCCAGGAGCTGCTGAACTCCTTCAATGACCAGAACATGTCGGACTACGTTGTCGTTTACCTGCGCCTCCTTACTTCAGGCTACCTGCAGCGAGAGCATGGCTTCTTCGAACATTTTATCGAGGGAGGACGTACTATCAAGGAGTTCTGTCAGCAGGTGGGTAGCTTGGGGGGTATCTGGCTCTTATTATTTCACAGAAACATGCAGTAGAGATAGAAATTAGAAATGCACTGATCAGGCTTTAGCTGGCGGATACTGATTACAACTTTCTTTTGAGGGCTGACGCTGATTCTCATTCTGACTCGCTGTTTTTAAAGGGGCCCAGTCACGTACCGCGACTTTAAGAATATCTACACCAGTAGCTCACTCTGGTTGCATATAAAGGTTTTCTGATTAAATTATGGTGTCCTGTTGGCTTAATATTTTTAATTGCTGTATTTTACACGCACTTTTGTGTATATTTACCATAAGACCACATGAGCAGAACTATGATATCGCGCATGTGCGCACTGAGTGAGCAAGGAGAAGCAATGGAGCCCGCACGCATATATATACAATGTTATACTGACAGTATAATGAATAAATAAAATCAGTAGTATATGTTCGTTCTTACCTGTGAAAGGTAACGTCAGTAGATCTGGTTGGTGCAATTCCACGCAGCGCATGAATGAGGCATCTTCTCCAAGTCGCTCCACTATGCCACGTCCAACATGGCGTCGTCGTCAAAGTGCGGTTCAGCCTTCAGCGAGGCATATATGTGTCTGTGATGGAGCGGAGCTAGTCAGCCTCTTTTAAACAGGGAAAAATGTGCTGCTGTTTTTTTGTTTTTTTAATATAGGTAGCTTATTGGTTTGAATCCGGTTGAGAATGAAGGTAATAACCTGATTGTCCTCATTTATCGATCAAAGCAGACATCCCTGACTGTTTCTGGTCTATATTCTAAAAAGAGCATCAAAGTGCATGGTTATGGTTGACACATTTATGAACCAGTTCTTAAGCGTTTGGCAGGACTGTTCAGTGTTTGGGCTGCAGATTAGTGGTCAGAGCCAATTAAGGAACAATTGGCTGATTGTCAGCTGTTTCCCACTGATTGGTGCAGCTCTAGTAGAAACCACCTTAACAGTTGTTGCTGAATTGAAGACAGCTGGGGTTATGGGATATGGAGTAAAAAACGTAGATACTAAAATATTATGCAAGAGGATTTTGAATGCGCTGGTGAAATGTGTGAGCTTACGTGCTTTATTGTGAATTTTTTCCCCGTTCCCCAGGAAGTAGAGCCCATGTCTAAAGAAAGCGACCACATTCACATCATTGCCTTAGCCAAGGCCTTGAACGTATCCATTCTGGTAGAGTACATGGACAGGGGGGAAGGAGGAACAGTCAATCACCACGTCTTCCCCGAAGGAGGCGACCCGCGCATCTTCCTGCTCTACAGACCAGGCCATTACGACATCCTGTACAAATAACACTCCTGGGCCACGTCTGACAACATCCTCCTCAAGCTGTGCTCTGCAGTGGTGCGTCGCAACCCGACATCAGCTGCCACGTTGATTTAGAAATTGCATCTGTGTCTGAGAATATTCTCCTTTATTTGGAAATAAAATGATAAAATCACATATGTCTCATTTATCCCTTTTACTCCAAAACCCCCCAGGTTATCCTCTGCCTTCACACAAAGGGTTAACAATTGAAACAATAGGTGGAAAATAGAAGTGACATTTAGAGTTGTACAGGTTTTTTTTTCTTGTTTTTGTTTTTTGTGGTTGTAAATGTTATCTACTTGCTTTGTTTGATTCTCTTCCTTTGTTACAATGCGTTTCATTAAGTTTTATTAAAGCGATTTACATCTTATTTGTTGCCTTTTCTTCACCACCTCTCCTATACTGCTCCATTTTTTTCTGGGACAAAGCTCCCAAATGGCGCACGAGCATAACGACACAAACGAATGGCAAAGAGTAGCACCAACTGTCTTTTTTTTTTTTTATGTTTTTACTTCTACCTCCACAAAGCTGGTAGTTAGAAACATCCTGTAATCCTAAACTGTTTGGATGATAACAGACCAGTAGCTTGAAGATGGCAGTTGAATTCCAGTTTGGCTGTGCACACATCAGAAGACCTCCTTTTTTTTATGATTACTGGAAGTGAAACTTTTAAACAATTGTTCCATACAAGAAAAAAAGTGGTAAAAGGTGTATAAATTATAACGCTTTCAGTTATTCATGTTTTCTATATCAATGCAACAGGCATTTCATTGAATTTATGCTTTATAATTTAAAATGTAAAGAACTTAGACTTTTGTTAACCTGCTTGATCTGTAGTGTCCTAGAGTGCTCTGAAAAGTATTCTACATCCTAGAAGATATTGAAAATATTTCCCAAAATAATTTCACCAATATGTATTAATGCATTAAATTCAAGGTTACATTTAAATAGGGTAGAGGGAAAAATATATTTTACAGTCAGCATTAGTGTTTAAAATGTGCAGCAAATACTTTGAAATTGGAAAATGCTAAATATTAAGCGGACCATGTGTTTTTATTTTAAAGCATGTCATTTTTTATTGGGAAAATACTTAATACACCAAATGTACCGCCATTTAAGTTGTATATGTAGGCTTGCAAAAAGTTTGTAGCTACTAAGTGCAAGCAAATTGTAACTAATTTCTGTCTTCCGATGTTTGGTCAATGTATTTTTATATTGATGTTATTATTGTTATTACACTGTAGGCTGTTTTTGGGGACCAGCCCAGACTGTAAGTCGTTTTTTTAAACTTGTCAGTTAATGTTAAAATGTTGTAACTAACCGGTACCAATAAATTAAACCTGTAATAAAACAGATCCAGGGTCCCTGGTAATTGAATTCTCACATCAGAGGTGATAAACGGGGGGAAAAATCTGTCCAGCCGTTTTTCATGTTGGACGAAGGGATGAGGAAAATGTTCCATTTTGTTTTGCATTTCCTTTCATATCTAAAATATTCTAAACTCTAAACCCCCTGTCTCAGAGAAACACCAAAAATGAAGCATTTCCTCTGATTTTAAGACGCGGCTCTGGCACCCTGAGCTCATAGCCGAAACGCTGATCAAAGATCGTAAACGGTACTGAGATGTTTTCTCGTTCTCGTTTTTAATGCACACCTGAGCAATCTCCCTAGCAGGAATTGTGGTCAGAGTGAGAGCTCTGTCGTTGAGCGCTGGACAAAAAAAACCAACATGTCTGCCTTTACAAAGTCGTTCGCTCTGGCTTGCAGAAGAATATATTCCAAGAATATAAGACAACATTCATCTGTGACAGGTGTGTCCAAAGCTGGGGTTGTCCCCCCGATAGTTTCGTTGTTTTTAAGCTTTTTTTTTCTTTAGTTGTAACGCTAAGCTAACTAGCTAAACAGAGGGGTGCACTTTAACAAGGTTAACATCTAGAGCTAATTGGTCACACAGACAGGCACCTGGTCTAATAACCGGCTTTAGTGACAACGTTTCACCAAGAACCGCCATGTTTGCCTTTGGGGGTGCTGCTGCGTTCACGTTTAGCTGGTTTTCCAGTGTCTTTGCTTGAAGACCCAAAAAGTTTCATGTTGCTGCTGACCAAAGCACCTGTCCCCACATGAGCTGCAAAACATGTGCAGCTCCTCCAGAGTTGCCTCGGGGCCTGTCACCTGCTTCTCGGGTTAGCGTTGCCCTCGACCAGTCTTACTGGGGAAGAAGAAGAAGAAGAAGAGAGCCTGCAGTCGTCCCTTTCTGTGTCCATGTTCAGAGGACGGTTTAACATCTTGAAGCATCCTCTGAACATCTGCCAGCTGCACTGAAGTTTTTCCAGGGAGGTTTGTGTTTCTAACGTGACACCATGTGAAGATCGCCCAAATTTTTCTAAAGATCTGCACCACAGGATGAGGGCAGGACTAGAAGTTAGGCCAGGCCCGCTCTCCTGCTAATCACCCTCTTTATCTTCCCCATGTCCAGCTGAGCTGATGGAAAACATGGACAAGAAGTCGGCGTGGGACCGCTTCTACTCCGAGACCAGCAGCGGGGTCCCCCACTTTAAAAACTTCGAGTGGTTCTTCGGTTTCGAGGCGGTGCAGGGCTTCGTCATGCCCCTCCTGCGGGCGCCGTCCCTTCCCCACCCTCCTCTCCGGGTCCTGGATATGGGGTGCGGCACATCCGCTTTAGGCCCCTGCGTCTACAGGGACTCCGCTGTGCCGGTCCGAGTCACTTGTGCCGACATCTCCCCCGTGGCTGTGCGGCTGATGCGCGACCACCTTCAGGACACAGCCATCCAGCCACGCAACGCCTCCTCTCGGATTGAGTTTTTAGAACTGGACTGCACACAGCTCCACAGGCACTACGGTTCCAGCAGCCTGGATCTGATCGTGGACAAGGGCACCACGGATGCCCTGTTGAGGTCCAAGGAGGGGACGGAGAAGGCCGCCTCGGCGCTGAGACAGTCGCTGAGGGCGCTGCGGCGCTCGGGATCCCTGCTCCAGTTCTCAGACGAGGATCCTGACGCCAGACTTGTGTGGTTAGAGACGGCCGCCCTGGATGAGGGGCTGGCGGGGGCAGACGTCGGGGTGCAGGAGGTCGGGGTGTTGAGGGGTGTGTGTTACTACTGCTACCAAGTGACTCCTCGTCATGAGGTGAACACATGATTTTACCACTCGGGAGTGTATAAACGAGTAATTTGTTAAATAAATCTGTGGGCGGGGCATATCACTGTCTGTTTACTTCAAATTTACATCAAACACACACACACTGATAGAATTTTACAGTAAATCCTGCCTTTCACAACCATGCTGATGCTGCTGTAACTCTCATTGCTGATTGTCTGCTGCCATCTAGTGGCCAAGTTGCATTCCAACACATAAACCCAGAATAAGATGTGGTTGAGTGATCCTCGCTGCCAACCTGCCCTCCACTCATGACCCGTACATCTCCAAAGTCAGGAAAGGGGCAGGAACCATCACGGCAGATCCATCTCACATGTTCCAACTTGGTTTCAGAAAAAAGAAAATAAAGCTCCTGAAATAACCAGAATCCTTTAGAAAACCTACAGAAACAACGGAAGCTCAAAGATCTTTGGAGGGGACCACAGACGTTCTGGACTTCAAAGGTGGCGTATAAGCAAAGGCCAAAATCACACCTTGGGTATCGCATGCTACTAGTTTCTACATGCAGGAGCTGTCACCTCCAGCAGAGACGTTTAGAACCAGCAATAAGTCAGAGAGATCAATATTTGCCTTTTTACCTGTCAGTCAATTTAGTTTTAAATACCTTCATTTATGGACTTTTATTACATGACTTCTATGGCTGTGTGGGTTGGATGCCAGTAGCTGGTAAGAGTTCACGTCAACAGTACCATCCATCCATGCAAGCCTGCACCACAGGGGGACTGATGCCTGTCTCCAGCAGTCACTGGGTGAGATGTGGGGTACACCCTGGACATATTACCTTACCATCATCAAAGGACAAGCCATGCATGCTCTCATACCTAAGGGCAATGTCGAGTTGCCCATGAATGAATGATTGATTGATTAGGGAAATATTTGACTGTGGGAGGTAGCCCATGTATCTTGAGAGAAGCCAGGCATGCATGGAAAGAACATAAACAGTCCATAATGGAAATATAGCCCAGGCTGGGATTTTTGAACCCGCAACATTTTTGCATGCCTTCAGAAACCTGGTTCCTTTGAAAAATGGTCACATGTTCTCTACTTATTTTACACGCTTTATTTCAAGCATTTGGTTCTGTTAATGGTGATGATTATGGCTGACGGCTAATAAAAAACCCCAAAAGCTGAGTTTAGCTGAAAGGTTCAATAATAAAGGGAATATATCATGCTTTCAGTTCTTCCTTTTCACATTGAAATCATTCATTTGTGGTCTATAGAAAATGGAACTGCAGTGTATTGGTCTGAAATCATCGTTAATTTACCCCAACATTCCCCCTTTTTCCCCCTGTTCTGAGGTGTATCTGAGAGCAACTCGTTTTGGTGCCGTCTCTTTAAATCCAAAGGAGGAACTTCACACCCATGCCCTCTCCAGATCGCAGAGCGTTCCACTCCACCCTGTTGTGTTCCGCCATTTTTGTAGGATACTGTGAGAAGGTGTAATGAACAACCGATGACTCGTCCACTTCGTAGTCCTTCAGCTTGGACTGCAAAATCGCTCCAAGAAATAAAAATGGCGGATTTGTGAAATTGGTTAGCCAGATGTGCATGAGCTTGTTTAGCAGTTCTGCAGCAAATACTGTGACAAAATTATGACCCAAAAATTACAATGTATAGCAGTCAGCTCAGAGGAGTCTGTCAGCCTATCAAGCACATTTATCCCATGGTCATTAAAGCAGGTTTTGGTACTTTTGCCAGTGAGAGCGGGTACTGGGTCCTGCTGGAAGATTAACTCTGCATCGAGTGCTTCAATACTTCCTGGCAGACTTTGCACTTCAGTATCACTGAGTTGACCCTCCAGACCTTGAACAGCTTGAATTCTTTGCCTCGCTGCTCTTCCGTCAGACTCTGAGACCCTGATTTCAAAACGAAATGGTTCAGGAGGGGCTTAACACAAGGCTTGAGGTGACTGCCACGGATGAATCTATGTGGGCGGATGTCGAAGTTCTGAATCTCCCCCAATGTCCAGACTGGGCTTAGCTCCTTAATGTTCTCAGATCTGTTCCTCTTTTTTTGCCTCATGTTTTCCTTGCGGTCAGCTTTCCAGTAAGTGTGCCTGGACAGGACTATTTGTTAACAGCCCGCTTCTTTACCAGTGCCCTCTCATGTCTTAGCATTTCTTCTACAAGGTTTAAGTGACACCTGCAACACAGCAGCTTTCCTCCAGATTGTGTAGACTATAGCATCACATTCCTGTATTAAAAACCATCTACTTTTTTCAGTCCTGTGTAATACATGAATGTTCGGAGAGACTGAAAGTTTTTTGTTTTTTGTTGTAAGCCATGATCATTAAAATATTTCACTCAATGTAATGCAGTACCATTGAGACTGACGTTTAGGGCTACACGGTGTGTGGCCAAGAGAAAAGCATCTTCTATGTCCGTGAGCAATGAAGAAGCATTTAGAATCTGTCAAAAAGTTGAATTTAAGCCATTTTTATTCATACATGATGGAAAAAAAACCCAAGACATTATGATTCATTTATGTTCATTTGTAATTAATGTAAATGCTACAATATTTGATTCACAGTCAGCTGAATGAATAAACTGATGGACTGATGATGAAGATCATATTCACTTCATCTTTCTTCACTGATACTTCATTATCATGAACTAAAAGGAGTGATGGTTCAGTGCAAAGCTTGCCGTACAGTCCTCATCAAACCAGAGTATATTCATGCGAAGAATGGTTTAAAACAAGCTGTAGAAGGTGGCGGCATCCTCTCCTTCCTCTTTCTCAAGTTTGGCATCCTTACAAAAACTTGGCGGGATGAGCTGTTGAGGATCAGCCAGCCCGATGACGTTGTTGAAGAAGCTAAAAACAGAGAAGAAGAAAAAAAATTCAATGTCCGAGGGACTCGCAGTGGTGTGGACTGGATTCAGCCAAACCTTGCTTGTCACATTTAGCTGAAGACAGATATATACGAATACAGCTTAGAGGTAGAATATTCTGAAAAACCTCAAGCTTCTTTAGTCGCTGATTTTAGGAAGCGAAACTCACCATCCATCACACATAGTGAGAAAAATTCCAAGCCTTAATTTCTTGTAATTTTGATGATAATGGCTCA
Source organism: Fundulus heteroclitus (assembly GCF_011125445.2). NCBI lineage: Eukaryota > Metazoa > Chordata > Actinopteri > Cyprinodontiformes > Fundulidae > Fundulus > Fundulus heteroclitus. The sequence continues at coordinate 7,785,457 of NC_046374.1, forward strand.
CAAGTAATGAACCCCCAGAATCCTGTTTCAGTAAATCAGAATATTAAGAAGTGAAATATTGCAAACTGATGGAGTCACCCTATCCAGCTGATTAACTCTAAACACCTGCAAAGGTTTCCTGAGCCTCTGAATGGTCTCTCTGGCCTTGTCCAAACATTGTTGGGGAAAACAAATACATCTTTTTGAGTTTAGGCCTGTCATCCACATGTAAAATGTTTTCAGCAATGGAAAACTCCATTTTACATTAAAAACATCACTGAAAATGATTATTTCCTGGATCTTTTAGACGTGTCTCTGTTAAAGCTCAACTGATTTAAACGACTGCATGCCCTCCTCTGCATGCAAGTCAGGTGTGTGGCAGCAAGGAGACGCCTAAAACACGTGTTTGGAACTAATGCCATAAATGATCGCAAAATAAAATTGATAACCTTTTACAGAATAGCTGAAATTCTATGAAGGCCCATATTTTCTTAAAACAACATAGGCGTGAGGACTCCAAAATGACGCCAGAGACCACGAAGCTGATTGGTTTTTGCTCTGGCTGCTCCAAAAAAGCTTTTCAGTCCCAGTGGGTCTTCCCACTTTCATTTTGCATGTAATACATCATGTTTGTTGATCAAGGTTCTATGTGTTTTATTAGAAAACATATTTATGTATTAAACTTTGCTCAGAGTAGAAAACATCAGCAATTTGTTGCTGACGTCACTCCAAGGGAGTGAACTGGTTTCAGCAGCTCGCAAAAGTAATCACTCCTTTTGATCCTTCATCTGCTCAAAAGCACATGAACCTTCATTTGATAGACCAACACAAAGTGGCGCATGCCTATGAAGTGGAAGAAAACCAAAACAGGGTTTTCAGAATCCAAAAAGAGGACCACAGACATCCAGGGACCTTAACTTCAAAGCAGACCCCTTCAACTTGACTAAATACAGTATATATATATATATATATATATATATATATATATATATATATATATATATATATATATATATATATATATATATATATATACATAACTTGCATCCCATTGTTGTTGCTGAAAAATACACACAACATATACTAGGTTGAGAAAATAGAAAACAATATACCCCCAAAGGTTTAGGACACTGTGTGTTCTTTTGTTAAAATAAAAAAAAAAAACATGTGCGTCACCTTTTATATTCCAGATCTACATTAATTTAGTGATCCCTTTTCAAATAAATAGTTTCTTTCATTAAAACATTGTGTGCATAGTTTACTGTTGAGCAGACCAAATCATAACTTCTTGATTAAGACCATTTTTGAGTATTTCATTTTTTTAAACATACCCACACTTTGTGGCCTGCGACTCCCTTTAAACTGACACTTTTGGCTGTACATTTGGACACCGCTGCTGTATTACATAAAGTCACTACAAAAATCCACAGACGTTTCTGGGTTTAACATTAGAAAATGGGGTAAATGATGCGTCATGGTGGGTGTCCTCAGGTAAACGGCCTTACCTGGTGACCATCCAACCGTTTTTGGCGGTGTGGAACAGAGTGGTGACGGGAACACAGCCGAACTCAGTCACGGTGCTCATGTACTGCGCTGTGTGAACAGAAACGGGACAGAGTGTAGCGGATGCAGAACAACCGGACAGACTGGAAGTACGCGTGCGGTGATTGTGTAAGGAAAGTCATGCGCCGCTTGTCACATGCTTCGTGATTTTGTTTTGCTCCTGCCGCGTTTCCTCCTGTCGTACCTGTTCTGTTTCTCATCTGCAGCTGACCGGTCCACGTGTTGACCAGGACTCCCTGTCCGGGGCCCGAGGAGCTGCCCAGCACAGCTTGGCCCAGCAGGGAAGCGTTCTTTGGAATGGCCAGCGGGTGGAACTCTCTGTTCAGAGACTTCTTGCAGCATGTGTGGTTTCTGTAGCTGATCTTGTACATGACACCCTTACCAGACAGGACAGGAAGACAACGTCAAGCAGAGAACCTTGATTTTAATCCTCCGTTCATCCATGACATGCCTCTGGTGCCGCTACCTGTTTGTACAGGAGAAGCACGTCCAGGTGGAAGGTCCTATTATCGTAGGACCCAAACTCTCTCAGACGGATGCGCTGTCCCAGGGCATCGTAGGTGTACTTGGCGAAGGCTGCCAGCTTCTCGTTTTGCGTGGACTGAAAACAAACGTGCGTGGAATGTTTAGTGTAATCACAAACTGCTGTGGATCTGGTTGGTACAGTAAAAGGTGGGAACTCACCACAGACAGGGAACCGGTCATCAGCCATGGGGAGGCTGTCAAGTATAAAGACTAGTTTGAATCTGAACGGACGATAAGCTATGAACACAAACGTCTCGACACTAGTGTGTGTAGCCTACTTACAGCAGGGTTGGGGTCTCTGAGCCAGGCAGACCACCGACAGACACGCTAGCAGGACGAGAGCTCTCATGTTGTCAGACTTCTCCCTGTGGCGGCGGTAAACAATCAGAGAGCTCGCTTCCTTTTAAACCAGCGGAGTTCCTGGTTGGTGTGGGCTGGCGCCTATTTCCCTTTGAGTTTGATTCCTCCTCGGCGCTATACAGCAGCTCTGATTGGTCTAATCAGTGTGTTTGTGTTCAGGTTAATCAGCTGACAAATGATCAGTGTTCAGATATGGACACGCAAGTCATTTCACCTCCTCCACTGCTGAGAGATAATCCTTACAGAAATCAACGTTTTTGACCTTTAAAAGGGAGAACAACGAGTGAAGCGACAGTTTCTCTTGTTTCGTTGTTCCCCTTACCCTCTAAGGGTCAGCCTTAAATGAGTTTTTAAAAAGCAAGCTCATAAATTACTTGCGCAAAGCAGGTTTTACATTTAAGTGAATGTAGTACATCAGAACAGGTCAAAACATGTACAATTTCAGTATGTTCTAAGTTTGTTTGTGAGTTTAGTTTATGATCGCACTTCAGTCAGGCATGTACAGACAGCCCAGAGGTTTTCTCCTGTTCCTCTTTGTCAGCCAGCTGTATCCTGTCATCGAGCTGCCATCACATGAACGCGGTTTAAAGAAGACTCCTTAACTGTATGTATGTGTTCACATGCTGAGGAATCAAATTAGGGTTTTTGGAGATTCCTCAAAACAAGACTCCTTCCATGGATTTAACTATTAGAAAGACTGATATCTAAAAACATCTTTATTGGAAGCACAGAGAAGAAGATGATTTAGTATACATGAGACCAATGATATTTCCAAAAGATTTAAGATTTTTTACCCTGTCTGTCTTGCTAAGTTGTTTCTACTCTACAAATTCAACGTGTTTTATTGGGATTTGATGTGATAGAACAACACAAAGTAGTCTAAAGGAATACATGCAGCTTTAGGACTTAAAATCTCCAAACGGTCAGGGTTAGGCTGTCAAACAATTGCCCAAGCTTTGAACATCTGACAGAAAAGGTATGACACAGGTGACATGGAAACAGACAAGCTGGGCAAAGACAACATTAGTCAGAGAAGCAGCGCCATGGCAACTCAGAAGAACTTGCAGAGATCCACCGCTCAGTTGAGAGAATATGTTATTCATATTATTAGTGAATAACACAACTATTAATGATGTACAGAGCTTTATGGAAGGGTGGTACAGTGAAAGTCATTGTTGAAGGACAGCCCGGTTTTGGTTTGTCATGAGCCTTGCAGGAGAAACGGCAAACAAATGAGGCGATGAACTGCCCCATCAACATGGACCACTCTACAGGAGGATCTTGGAACTATCCAATTTGACTCATCTGCATGGGAAAATATAAATTTCTTTTAAGAAAAAAAGGGGAAAATTTTCTCATGCAACTTGCTCTTGTTTTTATAGTCATATTTTATGAGCTTATGTAAATGAGTCGATTGTTTACTGTGTTTGTAAAACGTTTTTTTTTTGTTATATCAAAACTGGCCACACTTGAAAATGAGATGTTGGATCTCAATGAGAATACCTACACACACACACAATATAGAGAAAGAAGCCACACCTGTAAACTCCACTCACAAACACAGGCTTTGAACCCAGAACCTTCTGGGTGCAAATCAACTATGCCAGCACCTGTGCCACTTTGCTGCCACATGTTGCCTTGGATGTAGCCTCTCCACTGAAACATATGGTGGTGGCATCATTATGCTGTGGGAATATGTTTCCTCCACACAGACAATGGTAGAAAGATAGAACAAGGTTCATGACAAGATATCTTATTAGAGGCTTCAAAAGACATGACACCAATCTGGGCTTTTGTTATGATCCTTACGAGTTTTTGGGTTTCCTTTGTGTCAATGTCTTCATTATTTCCCTGTTGTTTATGTTCTCCATTGTGTTCCTTTATCAGTTAATTCCCTTAGGTTTAGGCTATTACTAATTTATTTCTGTGACATCTGTTAGATTCTTCTGCTGGGTTTCTTTGTACAGTGTTTCTGTTCAGCTCTGTTCTAGTTGATTAGTCTCCATCCCTCAGCTGCGCTGCCTGATACAGCTCTTCAGGTTTGCTTGTTATTTTTCCACACCTGCTTCAGTATCACCAGTTCTCCATGTCCATTAAAGGGTCCTCTCTTTACATTGCCTGTTGTTTCCAGTTTGTTCGTTGCTCATGTTTTTTCTGCCCTTGCTCAAGCATGGATCAGTGTCCTCTCCATATGTTGCCATTGCAAGCTTTTCTATTTTCGTCATTAAAACTCTGTTTTACTCATCCCCCAATCCTGTCTGCGTTTTGGTCTTGCAAACAACTCACACAACACAACAGCTTGAGGTATTTTACAAAGAGTGGACACGAATTTCAGTCTCCAGATTTGTAAAGCTGGTAGAGAAAAAAAGACCTGCTGCTGTATGTAGGGCGGTTGTATTATTGCCCACATTTTATATATGGAGCCAATATGTAAAAAAATTACTAATGTTGGCTGTTACCGACATCAATGTCAATTTCTGTTGCATTTTTAGTTTAAAGTATTTGCAAGGCTCTGTTCAAAGGTTCCTAGTTTTCATCTCATTGTAAGAATGCTGGTATTTTGTATTTTGGCTGTCTGCAGTCTGTCCTACTGATTTTAATAAACTCCCATAAATCCAGGAGATTACATATTTTCTCTTACTTTCAAACATCTCCTAACCCATTGTTGTGTGTTGTCAGGGATTGCACAGCAGTAGGTTGAGTTTTTGTTTATTTATTTTTTCTGGATTTACAAGAACATTACTGCTTACATGAAAATGAAATGAGGGGAAAAAATAATCCGGGTAAACAATTTAAAGCTGCAGTAGGTAACTTTTCAAATCAATGTATTTTTTTCATGTCTGTTGAAACTGTCACTGTGTCCTGACAAATAATATGAGACAAACAATCTAGGAAAACACTCAAGCTCCCCTGGGTCCCCTCAGTGGTCCTACTGCCAATCGGACAAGAGGAATGTCTGGCTCTGATTGGTTCGTCGCAGCATCAATCACTCTTGTGTAAGTGCAGTGCTCACACCCCCTTCAGCACTACCTTCAGTCAAGGTCAGTATTGCCAGTGGGCTGCAGCTGTGTGTAGAAGTTGTGGAGAAACAACCTGCTTAACAGGAAAACTGCTAATGCCTGGCTCTGCTGGGGGGGGGGGGGGGGGGGGGGGGGGGGGGCTGTGGAGGGAGGGCTGTGCAGCTGAGAGCAAGGGGGAGGGACCTGTAAGGTGTGCTTGTTCTGATTTTCATGTTAAAGGTGCATTGCCACGTTATTTGACTTTTTTTATACTTCAGCAGCTCACTCTAGTTGCATGCAAAGTTTTTATGCAAGATTATCGCATACTGCTGGCATATTAGTTGGTACTCTGGTGTTTTGTGCTTTGTTTTTGCTCAATTTGTTAGTAAATACAGCCTTTCATGTTTATTTACTCATGTTCGTGTTTATTTTAATGGAAGTACGTACTGCGCATGTTCAGCAGGGGTTAAACGAAGGAAGCGGCTAATGCCTGTTGGCATCTCTCTGCGAAACAATGAAGAAAGGTCCAAGATCGAGTGAAAAAAGTGCAAATAAATATGATTCCAAGAGGGAAAAGACTGGAATGTTGCTGGGAATACAGTATGAACGTTGGTGTTCACTGAAGCAGACGCAATATATACAGGACTTTCTCAGAAAATTAGAATATTGTGATAAAGTTCTTTATTTTCTGTAATGCAATTAAAAAACATGAAATGTCATACATTCTGGATTCATTACAAATCAACTGAAATATCGCAAGCCTTTTATTGTTTTAATATCACTGATTATGGCGTACAGCTGAAGAAAACTCAAAAATCCTATCTCAAAATATTAGAATATTTCCTCAGACCAAGTAAAAAAAAATGATAACAGCAAAACAAAATCAAACATTTGAAAATGTCCATTAATGCACTCAGTACTTGGTTGGGAATCCTTTTGCACAGATTACTGCATCAATGCGGCGTGGCATGGAGGCAATCAGCCTGTGGCATTGCTGAGGTGTTATGGATGCCCAGGATGCTTCAATAGCGGCCTTTAGCTCATTTGCATTGTTGGCTCTGGTGTCTTTCAGCTTCTTCTTCACAATACCCCACAAATTCTCTATGGGGTTCAGGTCAGGGGAATTGGCAGGCCAATCAAGGACAGTAATGCCATGGTCAGTACACCAGTTACTGTGAGAATCTTATGTCGTCTCTTAACCACTACCATACTTGTGATTTAGTTTACTGAACCAAGCTGAGTGTTTTTCAAGGCTCAGGAAACCCTGCAGTGTTTCGAGTTAATTAGACGATTCAAGTGATAGTTGAATAGCCTACTAGTATACTTTTCATGATATTCTAATATTTTGAGATAGGATTTTTGGGTTTCTTAAGCTGTAAGCCATAATGAGCGATATTAAAACAATAAAAGGCTTGCGATATTTCAGTTGATTTGTAATGAATCCAGAATGTATGACATTTCATGTTTTTTAATTGCATTACAGAAAATAAAGAGCTTTATCACAATATTCTAATTTTCTGAGACAGTCCTGTGTATATGTATATATATATATATATATATATATATATATATATATATATATATATATATATATATATATATATATATATATAATATTTTATCTGTTTTTTATATTTTTTTTAATGTTTTTTTTTCCACCTTATCCAGTTTAACTGGAAAGATATATAATTATTCAATTAATCTTTTTAATTGAACACATCAATACACATTAACACAGTTACATTGTATACATCAAATACAGACCCAATAAATAAACATGGGGAACGGAAAAATATGGAAATACGTGCTTCAGATATACTCGCTTTTATTTTTGAAAAGCTTTGAATCAACTTTGCCTTTATTTTGAAAGGCTTTCGCTTTTATTTTGAAAAGCTTCAAATAAACTTTCAGCCCTGACAGTGCAGGAGACTTCACAGCAGGACTGCAGCCAGACTGTCTTGTTAGAAGTGCTACTTCTACTAAAAGTTACACACAGTACAGCATAGTCCTAATAGTCCTGATCATGTTAAAGTGTGTTTCTGGAAAGAGATTTTATTTTAAAAGAAGCTACAAAAACAGTATGGGTGCCTCTCGGGCCTCTTCCTCTAGCTGGGCAGAGCTGCAGAACGGTGGCGGGGTGAGATCTTGGGGGTCTGCTAGTCCGATGATGTTGTTGAAGAAACTAAAAACCAGAGGAAAAACAATCAAATCATGCTAATTCCTCATTCTGTTACCGCAATCAGAACTGAAAATAGAGGTCGGTGTGAGTTCAGGCCTGGTCGTAACGTTCTTTGTGTGTGTTCTAAGCCAAACTTTTATGCTGTGTTTTTATTTGGAAGTTGGAAATTAAGTCTGGGAATGATGCCACAACCACCCTAAATAATATGAAAAAAATAAGTGAAATTCATGTTGAATTTAAAATTTCAGATGAAACAGGGCCTGAATTAAAATAAACTCAACTATAAAGTTGCTTCAGAACAAACAAATCAACAAAAATGTATTAGCTATGTTTACCATTGTAAAGACACATTAAACAGAAAATTTGAAGTGTGTCAAATGGACAAGAAATGTTAAAAACTCTTTTTTGCATGTCCGTTTTTTTTAACAACGTCCTTCCTCCTTAGATCTTAGGACTGCAGCTACACCAAGACAAGGAACCAAAGAACTGGTAATAATTAGGACATCATAATATTCAGGTATGCACTACGATGGCATTATCTGCTCTCTGAAGCCGACATGTCTGGCAGGACTGAAGTTACTGAGGTGTGTGAGCACTGACCTGACCGCCACCCATCCGTTTCTGTCCGTGCTAAACAGGGTGCTCACAGGAATACAGCCAAACTCTGTCACGGTGCTCACATATTTTGCTGCAAAGACAAAAACCCATGGTCAATCTCATTGATGCTGAGCCCCTATTATAAACAAAATCTGAAATACAAGTCAATATATGTAACACTTTGTACATGTTCTGACTTTGTGACCTTGAAAATATTTTATTTATTTATTTATTTATTTTACATTTTGTCAGATTACAGCCACAAACTTTAATGCATGTCACTAGGATGTGGTGTTAAAGCAGTGTCTCGTTGTCAAGGAAAATGATTGAATGTTTCAGATTTTTATTTTACAAACAGAAATGGGTGGAAGTGCAGCCTTCCACTGCGTATTTAGCAGCAGGTTTTTGGGTGGAGCCTCCACCAGATCTCTGGTGGGAACTGTCCCCGCGGAATGATGCTGCCACCACCACTGTGTGTCCACTGTGGTGATGGTGTTTTCAAGGGATTCCCCAAAAACGTTTCATTTTTAAACAGGACAAAACATATGGCTTGTGGCAAGCTACAAACAGAGCTTCTCGTGGCAATCTTTCGACAATAACTCCTTTCATGCCACTCTCCCACATAGGCCAGTACTGAAAAAAACCCTGAACTAATGTTTGCACTGGTAATAGATTCTACTATCTAAGTTGTGAATCTCTGCAGCTCCTCCACAGTTACCATGGGTCACTTAGTCACTCCTTTAATTAATGTTCTCTACCTGTCAGTTTATTATGACAAATATCTGAAGGTTTCCAGTTGCACTACCCTCTTTCCACTTTCAGATAGTATATTGAACCGAGTTCTGTGAGGTGTTCTAAGCTCGGGTTATTGTATTCAGACCTAACCCTGCATTAAACATCTCCACAACTTTATCTCTTTAAACTGTCTGGGACGTTATTGAATGTCCCAAAATTAAGTAAAATATCTTGGCCGTGTGCTGACAGACCGTCTGACCGTTCTGATGAAGTGAAACTGAACTTGTTTAGGTAGTATTGTACTTCTCTGTATACTGCACATTTGTGGGGCAACTTTAAAAAAGCCAGTCTTCAAAGACTGAAGGTGGCCTATAATGATGCATTAGGACTTTTGTTAAACAAACCCAGATGGACCAGTGCTAGTGAACTGTATGTATCTGCTCATGTCAGCACTTTACCGACTGTTTTAAGAAAGCTTATGTATAAATTTATTTATCCTTTAAAGGAGTCCTATAACAGTATTTTCCAACTGTTGACTAATGTTAAATATAGTGCAGTAAAATACTCATCTGTACTCTGGGGACATTGGTATGATTGCCTTTTGAATGGCAAGGAGTCTTTTTTATTGTACTTATTATTCTTTTATTCGTTTTTGTAATTTGGACCTTGAGTCTGTAATAAAATCTATCTATCTATCTATCTATCTATCTATCTATCTATCTATCTATCTATCTATCTATCTATCTATCTATCTATCTATCTATCTATCTATCTATCTATCTATCTATCTATCTATCTGACCTGTCTGCTGTGTTCCTTGGTCTTCTTCATGCTGTTTTTCCCCCCACTGATGTTCTCTAAACAAACCTCCGAGGCCTTCCCACAGCAGCTCCATTTAAACAGTTGACCTCTGAAGTCAAACAGAGACACTGAATTTTATCGTGGGCATCGGAAGAGAATCTACTACAAAGCCTACATCACTTTGCAGATTTTTATTTGTAAAAAAAAACAAACATAAAAATATGCATCCATTTTCCTCCACTTCACATGTATTCTCTGTTTTGTGTTAGTCTATCACATGGAGGTTTGTGACGGTAATGGTAGCAAGCAACTGTACCTATTCCCTTCTTGGTCTGCAGCAGCCCAGACCAGGTGTTGACCAGGATTCCCTCTCCTGGAACTGAGGAGCTTCCCAGCACAACCTGACCCACAAGGGAAGCGTCCACTGGGATGGCCAGCGGGATGAAGTCTGTACTCAGACGCCTCTTCAGGCATGTTTGCTCCCTGTTGTTTATCTTGTACATGACCCCCTGCAGGACAGGATGGCATGAGTAAGCAGCACATACAGGAGAGTTTGGTACGCACACCAGCGCTCTCTTACTCTCACCTGTTTGTAAAGCAGAAGCACGTCCAGATAGTAGGTTTTATTGTCAGGAAACCCGATGTTGCTGAGGCGGACCCGCCTTCCCAGGCCATCGTAAGTGTACTTTGCAAAGGTTACAAGCTTCTCAGTTTGCGTGGACTATAGGAAGGAGATTAAAAGAAAATGGTTCACTGAAAATAGTAGAAAAGGGAACATGAACATGTAACATTGGGGACGTACCACAGAAAGGCCTCCAGACATGAGAGGTGGGGATGCTGTCAACAGGAAGAAAGTGAACATAACAGATCTGACACATTATTACCAGCACAGATATGCAAAGTTGGTAAGAAGACGCTGGAACGCAGCTGAGACAGGGAGCAAATTGTCAAAGGACGTTAATAATACTGAGCTCTTTAAGTGTGTGTACTTACAGCAGGGTTGGGGTCTCTGAGCCAGGCAGCCCACCCACAGGCACACAAGCAGGACGAGAGCTCTCATGTTGTCTGACAGCAGAGCCTGAATCCTGCTCAGTCAGAGAGCCCCGGTCCTTATATACAAGCCTGGAGGGTTTCCAGTTTCTAGCCTGTCTAATTATCAAAGATCCCGTTTATAACGGTGTGAAATACGACGTGTCCATGTGACTGGAGAAGGGGATTTTTGCAACAGGGCTGCACTGACTAATTAGGATTCCCAAATTCGATAATTATCTCTGGTTTTTGTTCATTAAGCTTTGATCACTCTTTGATGACGACATTGGTTCAAAATCCTGAAGAGCGACGACATTAATGTTAAGGACCACCATGAATTTTACAATTTACAAACCATAAACCACACCTGAAGGAAAATCAGGTGTGGTTCATGGACACTTGAGCTTTCCATCCGCAGACGCGCCGCATCACATCTGCAGATTTACCAAAGCTTTCGCTCATTTCACACTGAAAGCTGTTAAGTTTTGTGCTGAAAAGAGTGTTTGGTTCAAAAACTGGTTCACAGATGGAGACTTTTGTCTCTTCTCTCTCTCTAAAAACCAGACAAAAGCTGTATTTTCTTTTATTAATAGTTTCAGCTGATGTGTGATCCAAATATTTATCCTGGTGGATTATTTTATCATTAAAAATAATCAACCTGCTGGCGGTGGTCATAGGGCCCAGTGCCTCGCCTCTGTCAGTCTGCCCCAGGGCAGCTGTGGCCACTAACATAGCTCACCACCGTCAGGGTGTGAGCGCGTGAATCACTGACTGTAGTGTAAAGCGCTTTGGGGTCATCGCGATTGATAAATTGCTATACAAGTACATTTACCATAGTCATTTACCATATGAAAAATATCCAAGACAATCTTGCACATTCAAAACTATATTTTGTTTTACTCTTGTTGCTATTTATAATGCTTTGCTTTCTTTTGTATTCTTTACCATTGCTCATAGATTTCTTTAGTGTCGCAATCAAGACGTGGGACGGGTCAAATGTCACAGCTCCAGGAGGTGGTTCCCTTTTCCAGGCATATCTGGGCCAGATGAAAACAACACGTGCTGACTAAAGCCCGGCGGGGCCGGTGGAGACAGGGCGTTATTTACCTGCTATACCTTTCAACACTTAGGATTCTCTTTCCTAAAATCTGTCTCATGTTTTTGTGTGCTTTTCAATTGCAGCATTTCACCTGCTGTATAATTACATTAATTGAAGATAGCTGGTAGCACTCTTGTCCTAGGTTCAAACCCCAGTCTTACTGCATGGAGCTTGCATGTGGAAGGTCCCTGAAATGTTTAGAAGGTGCGTTTGTTAGAGTAAAAAAAAAAAAAAATCAAGCAAATAATGAGAAAGAATCACAAACACTGTGAAAGAAAAATTATTTTATTAATTATTCTTACTGTGGAAAGACATTCTTCACTGGACTGCCAGGCTAAATGAAAATGAGTTGAAGTTAAGTGGGGTGTGACACAACCTAAGGGACTGATCAGCCTAGAAATCTGCTGAGTGCGCTAAGGTCTCGAGTGAGATTCAAACATGACAACAGAGTTAAATGGTATGAACCAATCACAGGAGTTCTTCAGTTCTTGTTCATGAACAAACTGAGGAAGTCTGCCGGCTCCTCCTCCTTTATCTCTGCGTCAGAGCAATAGCTTGGGGGGTTGAGGAGATCAGGATCTTCGACCCCGATGACATTGTTGAAGAAGCTGTCAGAGAAACAGAGGCCGGAATCAGAACCCTGAGCTCGTCAGGCACGTCAGTTTTAGCTTTATCATGACACCAACCTGGTCGCCACCCATCCGAACTCTTTGGTGTGGTAGGCAGTGCTGACGGGAATGCAGCCGAATTCAGTCACCGTTGTCATGTACTTTCCTGAAAGACCAGAGAAAAAAAAGAGCACTCCTAACATCTGCTGAACGGACGGGTAACCAGGAAACTTACGGACCCAGACGACACCTTCTCACCTGACTTGTCTGGTAGGTCTCCTGTCCAGGTGTTCACCAACAGGCCTTGTCCAGGTCCGGATGAACTTCCCAGCACAGCCTGGCCCAGCAGGGAGGCGTCTTTTGGAACAGCCATGGGGTGGAATTCCACCTTCAGAGGTTTCTTCTGACACGTGCGGTTATGTGCGTGAATCTCATACATGGCAGCCTGATCAGAGAGGTCGGGAGAGACGGCGGCAAAATTAATATACTTCTTTTTTTTACAGAAATGCTCGTCAAAGGCTCAGAAGGAAAGCCCGATTGGGATACAAGTGGTACATGTAGACGTGTGTGCACATAACTGGAGCAGGGACAATAAAGTAAATTGCAGAAGCGCCTAAACGGTTAAAGAAGTGAGCGAAGGCTATGAAATGATAATTGCCTTTGTTTCATTTTTTCCTTTTACTGCTGATTTTATTGCTTGTACTGTCGACCTTGTATTTTATTGCCTATTGCTTCTTTATTTTTTTATCCTTCTTTTAGTTCTTACGTACCTGTACAGCCCTTTGGTTTTTAAAGCCCTTTAGAAATAAATAAATGATGATGATGATGATGTGAAATACTAACACAGAGGATCACCCTGAAAGCGCCATCCCCACTGTGACACATGGTGGTGGCAGTGTGATGGTGTGGGGCTGCTTGTCTTCAGCAGGGAAAAGGACAGTAAGGCAGTGGTCATATTTAAGGGCTTTGGAATGAGCCCTTGTATTGAGAAGGTGTTTGAATCTCAAGGCAAACCATCCCTAACCCCTTGAATGCTGGCAGCCATGTCCTCTGGTGCGTATTCCAGAGGCCCCAGGTCCTTGCAGCTTTACCAAAGGACATCCCAACCGGAGCATTCCTAAAGGATGCTAAACTTAGTATTTAAAGCTCAAAGTTTGGACACCACCACTTTAAAATTGGTGCATTTTAAAGTTGATCTGCTGATATTTATATCGTGTATAGCTGTAAAAACTGATCACTGCTCTTCAACAACAGAATATGTCTCTCTTCATGCATTGACCAGAGGTAATCATTTACCGTTGCCCCATGTTATGTTTAACTGCTGTCGTTATGCCTCATCTCTTTATAGGCTTGTTCCCTGGGAGAACACATTGCCCTTGATGAGACTGCAATTTCCTAAAGTTGATCCTCGTTTAAATCTTTGGAATATAACACCCTGGCTTGACATCTAAACATCAGTTCCCACTAGGAAGGGAAATCTTGAGAGCAACGGACCAAACGTCCATGGCTCGTTTTCACCTCTGATTCAACATCCCACATCCCACGGAAACCAGAGACAGACATTCACCTCTCTGTAGAGCAGCAGAGCGTCGTAGGTGAACGACTTGTTCTGGTAGGTGCCCAGCTCCAGCAGGCGGACTCTGTGTCCCAGCGCATCGTACAGGTACCTGGCGTAGGTCCACAGCTTTTCATTCTGCGTCGACTGCAGAGTCAGAGAGTTGTACCTTTGCTTAGCTCTGCTCAGGTTTGGCTCTATTGTGTGGACTAATCAAAGGCTTACCACGGTCAGGGCTCCGCTGAGCAGGGGAGGACTTGCTGTGTGGAAAAAAACAGATGCATTTTCTTTATTAAAACATAAATCTAGCCCTGAAAGGAGCTCATATCAATGTAAAACGCGCCCTTACCACACGGATGGGGCTTCTCTGCCAGACAGGCCGCCAGCAAACATGTGAGCAGGACCGGGAGTCTCATGTTTCTTGACACGCCGCTCCGTTTGCCGTCTCAAGCACTGGACTGTTACGAGGGCCCACCTCCTTATAAACTCCGACACAGATCTCAGAGGCAGAGACCTGCGTTTCCGGGTTTTAGCTCCAGCCCTGACAGCTGGACGCAGGTTGAGGCCATAAATAAAAGCACTGCTGCTCTCAGACCGGTGCAGCGGTAAAACATCGCCACAGCCTGTCTGTGCATTCACAGAGGGCCGGCTAACGTTTCGCTCAGATCAACTAAAGCCGCTTCTCCTTTTGGTGGCTTTGCATTTTGTTGATATTGGAATTACAAAAGCTGAAACTATAAACGCACGTCTCTTTTTGGTCAGCGTGCGACCTTTCCTCCAGTGGTTGGTTTGGCTTTCAGCAGGTTTCTGCAGTGGGTCAGGGGTCAAACGTGTTGTTTGTGCTCTCAAAAGAAGGATGCTCCCAAAGCCAGGACTGGATTTGAGCTGACGAGGCTCTTTTGTTACGAGTGCTCGATGGATGACACCGCGGCCATGTGACAGAGGGGGTGTGGGACTGGAATCACAAGGCTAAAGCACCTGCAGGTGAAGAACACTTCTGCTGGAATGTGTTTTACCTGAAAATTGTGTAGAAACAAGGGTTGGTGTTTATGAAAGTGAACCTTAAATCTCTATTTTATGTGTTTGGTTTAAAATACGCTCCATAGTTGATCACGTTTCAGGGAACGGATGGATTTCAGGGAGGAGATTCCACACCTTATTGTATTTTAATGTAAACACAGACTAACGAAATCTTGTGCTTTAGCGTTGATGAAATAAATGTTACTTATTAAAATCCTTTTTTCTTCCTCCTTAAACTTCTTACATTTCTAATATCTCATATAATTTTTTTCGGTCTTTGTTGCAAAAGATCTAGCTTTATCAAGACACCAAAAAACAGAGTCTAGCATAAATTTCACTAAACTTAAATGAACAAAAAGAAAAAGAACGTGCAGATAAAAAGCAGATTACTTGTCACACAAAGATGAAGAAAAAAATGGATGAAGCTGTCAGTACCTCTGTGCCTTTTCAGCCATGGTTTAGTGTTTGAGCAGACAGCTCTACAGGTGAGTACCTTGCCATAAAGAGAAATTATTGGCCAACTTAATTACTGCAAGGTCCAAAAGAAAAGACTGAATCAGCACCACATCTGCCACCACACTAGACAGCTGGGATGCACTAACATAGTGCGTTAGTGCCCAATGTCTGCTCTGTGGCCAGATAAAAAGATACCAGTCAATTTGCTCCTAGGGAGACTGGAAACTATCTAAAATGATTTCCACTTTTGATTCATCTTCCTCCCTTTGATTGACTTTGATTTTTTTTTTTACTACATTGCCAGTCAGCAACCACTGCTTCTCTAAGGTCATTGCAGATGTCTTTCTACCTTCGCATAGTTTTAATAAACACCTTTATGCCTCAGACCAGGAAAACTCCTGCTTCAGTACAGGTGGGTAAAATGGCACATTTTAAATGTCCTATTTAAAATGAGTAGGTGTCCTTATTTTTCACTGTTAGTACAGAAGAAATGCTTTGCATGGCATTAATAAAATATGCTATGAATGAACAGATCTCCACAATGAACCATGGTGGGATTTTTAATAAAGAATATGCTTTAAGCTAAAAATCCATTTGCTACATTCTCTGGGAGCTGACATCTCTGATTAAAGGCTGGGATTAAAGGGATGGGAAGCACAAATTGTTTGAAAAATGTTCCAACAAGACTTGTTTTTTTTTTTTAAATGCAGACATAGTTTTTAATAATTTAACAGGTCATTGCATCATTTAAACATATGCTGCCGACACGTAGAGAGTAAAACCAGAGCCACTTTCTGTAAATCTCTGACAAAAAAAAGCATCACAAGCATCAGTCAGTACATGCACGCTCCAGCTCTTTAAACATGTGGCTGCTCGGTGAGTGGAGGAAGTTTGAGCAGGTTGCAGACCTCGTTGCAGGTCGGTCCATGTTGGTCTTTCAGGAAATATTCAAGCCCCCTTTCAGCAAAGTTCGAGGGCCCTCGAGGGGTTCTGGTGGAGTGAATCTGTGGGTCGGTGAGGTAGGTCAGACCTTTTCCGTTGGAAGTCGTCCATCCTGCGGGGAAAAGGAAAAGTGCATTACAGCACCGACTTTCTTTTATCTGTGTGTCATAAATATAACAAAAGGCTGCAAACACAGACAGAGCTCTGATGGCGTGCCGATACCTTGCAGGTCCACAACAACCTCCTGGCCCCCAGAGAACAGGTAGGTGAAGTGCCCGAAGGCCAGGCCGTATTTTGTAGCCTCGACGTCCATTTTTTTCTTCCCAGTGTTGTTGGTGAGTTTGACGAAGTCGCCCAGCATGTATGGCTCCACTGTTATGCAGCCCACGATCTCATCTCCGTTTAGGATCTAACCGGCGACAGAGCAAAGAAAGAAGGCTTCCTGAAACATCTGAATCTCTTCAGACAGACTCCTTTTCTATTGCCCAAGAAGAACTTTGTGGTAAGTAACTTCCTTTGCATTTTGGTATTCAAGAGAATCTCTCCATGTTTTTATGTGGTTTTAAAACAGTATTGCATAAAAATACTCCGCCTATGGTGCCTACCTCCAGGGTTAATTTCTCAGTGTTCATTTGAGGGACAAATGGAAGGCAATGAACATGTTAGCTGTCAAAAAATGCTGTAGGTAAGATCAGCCTGCCCTACCTTCTACTGTGTCTTCATATTAGGGCTGGGCAATAGGGACCAAAAATAAGATCTCGCTATTTTTGGGCTTAATGCCGATATACAATATTTATCTCGACATGTTTTCGTTTTCATGAAGTAACTATAAAAAGTCATCTCTGAATCAAAGCTTTATCCCAAATGTCTCACAGGCACATTTTCTTTAACAAACAGCTGTAGATAAATGCTCATATGATAACAGCTAAAAGAAAAAACGATCTATTGGAATATATAAAAGTATAATTCTAAGGCAGCATGGACCATCTCGATAGAAATTATATAGCCTAATCTTATATCTCTTTTTTTATAAAATCTTAATATTTTTAAAATCTCTCTATATTGCCCAGCCCTAATACATACACATTTACCAACGTGGACACATTGGTTGCCACCTCATGTTGTGACGATGTCTAAAAAGCCTTAAAATAAATACTGTATTTATAGAACTAACATATTGTCATGCCAAAGATTTGAAGAAAAAAAAAATCTAAACTTTTATTTGGGTCACATGCTTGCTGGTGCAATAATTGCTCCATAACTGCTGTTTATACAAAAAAAAGCACTTAGGCTAATTTTACAAGGTTAGAACATAAAGAAAGAGTGATCTCTAACCATTCCTTTTGACGTCGTTAGACCTGGGCTTGATTATTTCACACATAGACACACACACACACACACACACACACACACATGCTCGCATGGAGTGCTCACCAACAACGCGTCAGAGGGGATGAAGAAGATCTGAGCCAAGACCTCTTTATCATAGAGACTCTTGTTGAATTCAGTCACGTAGTACTGAGCTGTCATCTGTCGCTCCACGTCGTTTAGGTGAAACTGGATTTCTCTGGGCTTCAAGTAATCCTTCCCTACATAACTACAGACAACATCAGGGAAAATGTGTCTTTACTTTTCATGAGTGTGCTAGGCCTGGGCATTCGTACACTTCTCACGATATTACACTACATTCAGAAAGAATCAACAGCTTTCTCCACTTTTATTCTGTGACAACCTTATTGCAAAATCGATTAAAGTCATTATTTCCCTCTGATTTTTACACAAAGTACTATATCACAGTGCAATCTTTTGTAAGTTTTGTTGGCTTGATAAGATCTGCAATGTAACATGCTTGCCTATATGATGTCTCACAGTTTCAGAGCATATCCGAGCAGAAAGGAAGTAACTAAGAAAAACAAATTGTCCATAGGCCTCCCAGACCGGAGCTAGTCAGAGCAACAAATGTGGGGAAGGACATTTGGGCAGCATTGAGTTGTAATATGAAGAGGTGTTGGGCCACTAGGACCCTCCCTAGATCTGACTGCCCAACCAACCTGACCAATAACGACAGACGGGTACAAGTTAAGAACCCAATGGGCCCAAATATTGAGCTCCAGTGTTCCCCTGGCATTCACGCCTTAATCATAGAGGGGCTAGTGGTCAGAAACACGCCTTAGATGTTGTTGGACCAAGATAAATTAAATGATTAGATGACACAAAAGTGAAAGTTTTTGGTTTGACCTCCAGGAGTCATGTCTGGAGAAAAGGGGTTGCTGATCGCGTGGCTAAAACAAGCTGCTCTGAAGCATGGTGAGTGTGCCGATGAGAGATGGGGATTAAGTGGTGGTCGGGCTGCGGTCAGGATGAGGGAAAGTAACCACTGTTACTGTTGTGATTCGTATAATCCCAACAAATAATAATGTTTTTAATAAATATTATACATTTTGAAACATGTGCTTAAGGAACGGTTAGAGCAAGAACCAGCTAAATAGAGCGGCTCTAAGGTGACCATATATTTTGTCTTTTCCACCGTCCTGCTGTAATAACTTAAACCCAGGGAGCCTGATTAGCTTATAATGACTATCACTTAGCAGGGTTAGCTGGGTGCTAGCTATAGTCTGTAGTTCACTGTTTATTATTTTGACAGACATGCTAACTTTTGCAAAATAAACATCATTACTTTGCCTCTTTCCAGCAGCTGACTGACTCCCATACCTGCTTAACCGCTCCTCCTGGTGCAAAAACTGGACCCATATTGCTCTTCTCTGTTTGCCCTCCATCTCCATCAGATCCCCGATGTAAACACAGGTCTCTCTGGCTGTCCACAATCCTGTGGCCTTGGAGAACTTTAGATGAAGAGCATCTAGTGAGGGACAATTTGGAGACATGCAAACCTTTACGTTCCGTTCATCACATACTGGTACATCTCAAAAAGTTTGACTATTGCGTAAAAGGGCAATATTTTCTTTGACAGTTATCTCAGACAGTGAAACTCGTTTATTAGAATGGATACTCATGGTGTCATATCCTAATCAGCTAATCCCCTCAAAACATCTGTAAAGGTTTCCTGATTCTTTAAACAGTCTTTCAGTCTGGGTCTGTAGGCGACATAGTCATAGGGAAGACTGCTGACTGGACAGATGTCCAGAAGACGGTCCTCAACTCCACAAGCTAGTCTTCCCTTGTGAAGGGAGGACTACAAAAAGTCATTGCTGAGGAAGCATAATTTACAGAAGATTGAGTGGAAGAAAGAAGTGTGGTTGGAAAAGGTGAACCAGCATTAGGGAAGCCTGCAGCTGTGAGAGGATTGTTAAGGAAAATAAACTGATAAATATGAGAGAGCTTCACAAGGAGTGGACTGAGGACTGTCAGCATATTAGGAGTCAATTCCCACAGACTAATCCTAGACATCGGCTACAAGTGTCTTGCCTCGACTAAGGAAATAAGGAACTGGACTGTTGGTCAATGATCCCAAGTCCTGTTTTCAGATGTAAGTCAATTCTGAATTTCATTTAGAAATCAAGGCCACAGAGTCCAGAGGAAGAGAGAAGCTCAGAATCCACATTAAGGTCCAGTCAGACATGTCCACAGTGGGTGATGGTTTGGGTCACCATGTCATCTGCTGGTTCTGGTCCACTGGGTTTCCTGAAGTCTACAGTCAATGCAGCCATCTAGCAGGAAACTCTAGAGCACTTCATGCTTCCCTCTGCTGACAAACTTTATGGAGATACTGATTTTATTTTCCACCTGGCACCTGACCACACTGCCAAAGGTACCAAAAGCTGCTTCAATAACAATGGTGTTCCTGTTCTTGATTGGTCAGTAAATTCACCTGAGCTGAACCCCACAGAGAGTCCATGTGCTGTTGTCAGGAGGAAGATGAGAGACACGTGACCCAACAAGGCTGATTACCTGAAGGCTGCTACCAAATCAATCTGTGCTTCCTGAACACCTCAGCAGAACCTCAGGCTGACCGCCTCCATGTCACGCTGCATTGATGCAGTGGTTCATGCAAGAGGAGGCCAGCCAAGTATTGAGTTCATAGAAATGGACAGACTTTTCTGAAGCCTGACGTTTGTGCTTAAAACATCATTTGATTGATATTTTATTCTAGGGGTTGTATGTCTAAGTAAAATAATAGTTTCCCTTTGTGAAATGACTGGCAACAAATAGGCCACTTTTGCGCAATATGCTATTTTTTAAATGTATCTATAAAACAATAGTGAGCTCATTTAGAAAATAGAGCATCAAAGTTTGGGAATGACAATCAACTTTATTGGGGAATTTATAATTATTCATCCACTGGGATCATCTGCTGCTTTTGCAAAATGCTTGTTTAGGTAACGAAGGGACGTTCCTGCTATCACACAAACCAACTTACTGTAGGCCGTCTGAACATTTTGTAGTTTGAACAGTGTGGTCTTGCTGCGCAGCCTCCTCAGCAGACATTCATGGCAGATCCCAGCCAGCAGAGCCTGGTAATCCTGCTGGGACAACATGAACTGTCCATCAGGAGCCGGCGCTGCTGCGCTCTGGTGCAGACATCTGTAGCACAGTGCAGACGTCTGAGGGTCTTTTTCTGCAGCAGTCGCTTCCTTGCCTCGGTGGCCATTTTGACTGACCCCCAGCATCTCGAAGGAACTCTCTTCAGAGCCCTCGGTGGGCGCACTTGAGTCTGAGACCCCCTGTGAAGGCTTGCGTTGGGCCATGGGGGCTCTGTGGCTTCCAGGTTTTAGGGGATTTGATTGGGCTGGATCATGGCTCTCCAGAGGCGAAGGCCCCTCTGCGTTGCCCTGATCTGTGACGCCACCCGGTGAGCAGCTGCTTTCAGAATCGAGCGTGTCCATGATGAAGAAGCTCCCGTCGGAGCCTGCAGACTTACTTCGGGATTTTGATAGAGAACTCGGCTGTGATCTTTCCCATGCGGGGGAGCTTTGGCCAGTTGAGATTTTCTCCCAAGACGACCGGGAACCGAAACTCTCACCGAGGGAACTGGAAGATGTTTTGAGAGCTAGCTGGGACAGGGAATGCAGCGATCCTTCGGTTTCCACGTCGTCGACGTTAGTCATGTGGTCCGTGTCGTAGTCTACCGTCTCGACTCCAGCTTGAATGACTTCAAACCGTGGAGAATGACTCAGGGAATTAGGAGTTGTGGACTTTGGAACTGGACTGGAGCTGATACCGGAGTTACGAACCTGCGGCTTCGGCTTCTCGCTTTCATCGGCAGACTGTGAACAGCCGCCGTCGTCGTCGCTCTCAGTGGGAATGCTGCTCTGATCGCTCACGCTCGCTCCTTGTCTGCGCCCGCCGCTGCTCGGCCGAGGAGAGCCTGAACCGGTCATGGAGAGCTTTTGCCAAGAGGATCCCAGGGGGTCCGTGCTTTCCAGGGTTGGAGACAAGTCGGCATTTTTAGAAGGGAACACGCTGGATGAACGGGAGCTCCTCGGTTTTTGCTTCGATGCTTCTGGAAAACTTTCCGTGGTAACCGGGCCCACGGTTGTGTCCAGCGCTGTTAAACACAGCTGCGCTGCTGCCTTGCCGTCGGTACCCTTGCAACTTTTGGCGCCTTCGCACAGCGACGCGTGATATTTCTGAAATCTCACCAGCGTCTTTGAGAAACCCTCCTGGGTGAAATTCACGGAGGCATCTGTGACGTTTCTGTAGCTGTCGGGGATAAAGGAGCCCTTCTCTGAATTAGGGAACGGCTCCACGCCCAGCAGATGCTTGACTCGGGTGACTTCATGCATGATTTCGACACACAGGCCATCTTTGTCTGGAGTGCCTGCATGACAGTATTTGTAGAAAAGCCCTAAAGCCTGCTGACAAGCTTGACCAGCCTTCATCACCGCCTCCTTGGGAGCGTCCAGCCACTTGTCAGTGACGGTGATGGAATAGGCTGCCTTGAGGAAGGTGTGCAGCTCCTGCTGGCTGGTGACCACCTCGCCCTCCGCTTTAGTGAGGAGGCCGATTGCAAAGGCCTCTCGAGCCTCCTGGAGGAAGGAGGCTCTTTCAGAGGCGGGGCATGCTGGTGAGAAGCTGTAGGACAGCAAGCAGGTTCCTTGAGCCGTCTAAAGACATAAAAAAATTATATATATTAATTTGCAAACCGGGCCATTCGTGGGGTTCAGCTAATAAACTGGTTTGTCCTTACAAACAATAATCAAATTTAAAGCTCTCAATAGTTTCAGTTTGGTTATTACAATGGTTCTAACATTTACATTTAAAGTAAACATTTACTCAGTAAGCTTCTATTAGATCGGTTAGAAGCCTTATTACTTCACACCACTCAGCACATCCAGAAGTAGGACGACACATTTAGCACGGCTGCCGCTGAACCACAAGCAGCTTGTCTGCTTTACTTTGTGGCTTCCTGGTTGATCAGATGATGCAGCGTCAGTGACCTCTTTACTTGCTTTCTCTAATTTTATCCCCCCCCCCCCCACACACACACACACACACACACATATCCTTGTTTTAGGACCTTGCCTTGAATCCATTGACTTCCATTCATTTTCAATGCTTTGTATGGCCTTACCCTGACCCTATGCCTACCAGTACATACACAGCCCTAACCTAAACCCTAATTGACACCTCAGTCTTAATCCCAACCCCTGGCCTATAAGAAAAGGGAGGGATCAAAAAAGGTCCTTACTTTACATCAACCTCCTCACTTTGGTAGTAAAATACGCACGCATGCACGCACATCCATGTTTAAAATACAAAGTGAGGACCGTGCCTTGACTTCCATTTGCGTCCATTCATTTTCAAGCCGTTCTATGGCCTAACCCTGTGTTTTAATTTGATGCCATGAGTGTCTAAACCCAACCTTTGGTAGGCGGGCTAGGTGTCGCTTCGTCCAATCAGCTCAGAGAGTTCTGCTGAAATTGTCTCGTTTCCCCAAACGGATTCAAAATGGTGCAAAACTAGAGTACTACACATTATCAATCTGGCTGGCCTGCTTAGTTCCAACCCACTATGTTTTGAAATGGCATTTTTCAAGTTAAGATCTGTCTGCCCTGCATTTGGTTACATATGAAACCAGTATTTTAGATTTTTCTGTTCACCGGGCATTTTAAAACACAGCTGCCAGGCTACAGTCCACAAGGTCGCCGAAGGTTTTTAGGACCAAAAACTTTGGACAGGTTGTGGTTGGGACAGAGCTTATGTCATAAGGTTCTGACTGGGTTTCCCATTTTTTCTATGGTTGAAATGAGTCAGGAGAACATTTCTTTATGTTGGCAGGTTAACATGTTAACATGTTGCTGGTTACTGAGGGTTAGAGTCAATGTTAAGGATAGCTGGAAGCACCATGGGTGATCCCAGAGAGTGTTAGAGGTAGAACATACCACATTGGTCAGCACATAAAGTGAAGTGTACTGACTGTACACCACAGCCATCTTAGCTGCCTGGGCGGCCGAAAGAAGACGATGACTCCCGCTGTCCCCAAGTAGAGACGGCTGAAAAACGACAACCATCAATTAAAAAGAATACCGAATGACACAAGCTGCTTCAATTCTCTCCCCCCCACCTAGAAAAAAGAGGGAAACAATCTTTTATATTGCTTGAACTTACAAAATCAATATCTGGATTACTCTTGAAAGCACGGAAGTCTTCATCATTCATGGACACCAATATGTTAGCCAGTAAGCCCAGAGAGGTTCCAATGCCCTACAGAACAAAGGTTTATAACAATGAGCGTCGTTACAGCTTTATAACATGACAGCCTCAGCTGTCTTATCTTCCAGGTTACCTTTTTATCAGGCTGAGGGAGTGAGTAATAGCCAACAAGAGAAGCCCAGATTAGCTCTGCAGCCTGCAGCCAAAGGCCTGAAACACAACAATATTGTAATAAAAAAAGAAGAAAAAAAAAGAGACGGGACACATCAGTATTCCAGTGGCCACCGATTCATTTCAAGCTTACCTAGCTTTTGCAAAACCATTCCGCGCACTTGAACACTGACAGCTTGCACCAGCGTCTTGTCGCTGTCAGAGCGGTAGACCCAGCAACCTGAACGTCAAAGACAAAGCCGTGTTTAACGTCTGACTTGCATCCTTTAAAGCTGTGAGAGGGCAGCGCTGTAAAAACTAAATACCTGTGGTTCCATTTCTATAAATCAAACTGCTCAGGATGGACTCTGCCTTTTGGAGCTTCCCTGTGTGAGATGATGCTCATAGTTACAATCAAACATAAAGAGCATACCACAGAAACACAAACGACACAATTAAACTTTTAACCTTCGTTTCTGACATATTCCTACAAAAGGCACTCACAGCTCATTTCTTTAGACGTTTCTACAGCTATAAAATGCAAATATGTCGCATGCGACCTTTATATAATTAGCCGCATATATCTTAAGTATATGAACTTCCATGGAGCATCATGGTCAGTCTTTTTGTTCTGACCCATTCCTCCGTCATTAAATACCAGAGTTAAGGAAGACCCTGGCCTGCCGTATGACCAGCTGAGGGGCCACGGGGGTGTCTGGGTGCCTCTTGTGGAGCAGCTTGGTGATCTTTAGAAGCCGGCTGGATTCATCGGTCCAATAGAGGAAGCGGTCCACTAAGAAGACCACTGCCAGGGATGTATGTGGCTCCTGAGCCCTGATGGATGTCCTCAGAAGGTCCTGGAAGCACATTAGACACACCAACGTATGCAAGAGAGCACCAAATGGATCTAAGGTATCTATTTGGTATCAGAATACCATGACCTTGTTCAGCAGTTCTACAGCAAATACTGGGATGTAAAAGTTCAAGAAGCATAATAGAAAACTGAAAGGCTCAAAAGACATGACCCAAACAGAATTATAAAGATATCTACGCAGAACTTGGAGAGACTACATTCACATTTTCTGCCCTGCAAAGACTCCAAGTACACAGCAAAAATGCATTTAATGGACAAAAAAGGGGGATTTTCCCACGATATGTGTCCCCTTCAAATGATTTTAAGGACAACCTGAGTTGCAGGTTTCAAATGATCATTTCATTTATTAAATGGAAAAGCAAACTAAACAACTCAGCGCTCTGCAAAGAAGTAGCTGCCCCGTAATGTTCTCGGTTCTGTCGTGACGTCCTGGATGAGTGGTTGAGGCCCTCTTGAGGTAACTTTGGGAAGGAGCGCAGCGTTTTCAGTTTTCTTCATATGTGAATAACGGCCATAACTGAGGTTCATCCTGAAGCCTTTGAGATGTCTTTGTAACCCCTTCCAGATTGATGGATGTAGTTTATCTGTTCTTGGTTTTCTTTTAATCGGGCTATAATATTGATCTTTTTGAGATCTTTTAACCTTCTTCATGTCGCTTGATTTTTTTTTTTTTAAAGTTGTTTCCTGACTTTATAGAACTGATAGTAGCCAGACCTGAGTTTGACTAGTGAAATTGAACTCGCATAAAAATCCACTGGTCGAAAACCGCTTTGAATAGGTTTTTTTTGTCTGATAATAAATGAAATCACAATTAAAAAACTGCTTATTGGATTTACTCTGGGTTTCTTTGTGCAATATTAAAAGTTGTGTGAGGATCAGAATCATTTAAGCCTGACAAAAACATCAAAAACAGAAGAAACCTGTAAGGGGGAAATGACTTTTTACAGCACAATGTAACAAACATAATTACCAAGAGCGAGTGCACATGTTTGCTGATGAGGTCACTGAGGTTGGTCTTGTCTTTGGGACTGATGGACAGCTTATACTGCCACTTCTCTGGCACAAAGGGCCACTTCATCTCCACAGCCTCCCGCAGCAGAGAGGCCAGTTCTTCACACAGCGATTCTACAGGACAGAAAAGACGCATTTCTTATTTCCAGCAAAGAGCATTTAAATCATGTTTAGAGCAGGAAGCACCCAGGTTTAAAGTTGCACAAGAGGTTGCACATTGAGCGCCAGCATGGAGGGAAGTTGCAGTTTCGACATAAAGACTTAGTTTTAGCAACTCAGAAGAGAAAAATACATTTTATGATCATAAAGGTCATGTTCAGGTTTATTGTCATTTTAACACATGTTAAGACATGAAGTAGAATGGAATTTGTCACTCAGGCCCAATAACAGAATCAATAAGAAAGTATAAAATAGAATAAAATAGCTAAGTGTAGAACAAGCACGATAGAATATGCAATAAGCCAAGAAGGTAATATAAATATAGGGGAAAAAACAGTATTAAAACATCACTCTGTGAATGGAAGATTGACAGTAAACAAAAAAAGCACAACATACAACAGCCCCGTGCTATTGAGGAAGTGTGCAAGTGGATGGTTTAAAGTTATGCAATTGTTCCATGTTTGATGTTTGTGGAAAAGCAGCTGCATTCTGTACAAGTATCACAGCTGCAGGAGCTAAGCCCCCATTTCTACATTCAAATTGTTGCTTTTTTATTGGTCTAATACAATATTCTAATTTTAAATGCTGTGTTTTTATCACCAGGGAGTGGAAAGAGATTGATAATTAATAAATAAAGGTTTTAAAGCGTGAACTGAGTTATGGAAATAAATGAACTTTTCAATTACATTCTCATATATTGAATGTATATGTACATCTGTGTGTGTATGTGCGTATAGTTGAATAATTTTTAATGAGATGTAAGAAAAAGTGGCAGGGGGGCATTTCTTTTCCTGATCTTATAGCACTTAGAGTAAAGTAGTGCTACCCCCAACTTCCTGCTGTACACTATTGGTCCGCCGTTTGAAATAAAAATGTTACAAAACTACATTAAATTTCTTTATGTCTATTTACCAGCAGTAAAAATGCTTGTTTGTTGTTCTAAATAAAATAAATGAGATCAGGTTGCACATTTATGTGTCAAATGCTGTTGCAAAGACCTTAAAACATTAGTTTTCTTATTGAGGCAGTTGAAAATATCCCACAACATCAAGGTATCTATCACATATTCTTGCAGGGTGTGGAAGGGGTGTTGATGGGGGGCCTGGGTTCCTGCATCAATGAACATCCCACAGACAGGTCACCATTCCTTTACCGGGAAAATACCTAAAACTGAATTTCTAAAATAGAAATGTAGCAAGGCTACATGGCCCAAAGTCCAGATCATAACCTGATTGATATGATACGTGATAAAGCCATAAAAGGGCTGTTTACATACGCAACACTACAAAGTCCAGTGGAGCGAAGCGGCTGGTGAAGTCTGGATAGCAAAAAAGGTTGTAAAAAAAAAAAAAAAAAAAAAAACCCAAACATGATTATTTGTTTTTTGATTATTGTTTCCTCATTTTTGGCACAGATTATGTTTATTAAATAATGTTGCATAAGGACAGGTCTTGTTTTGTTGGTTATCCAAACCTAATTCTGAACTCCAGCCAGAACCAAATAGCAAACCCAGATGGAAAACAAACCAAACAGCGCCATCGTGTGTCTGACCTTTACAACGACAGTAGTCCAGCCTCACAGCTTCAGAGACCTGTGCACATAAAGGAGTTTCTGCTGCTCTGAGGCAATCCTCCAGTAATCCCCCCGCTTCCATCCTGGCAAACACGCAGCGGCCGCTTCCTTCTGTTTCCTGTCTTCTGTCCTCAGTGCAGCTTCTGCATTAGAAACCAAAGATGGTGAAGCAAGCAGCTACCTAAGGAAAAGATTGCACAATCACAGTTTAATCGGTTTACAGAGAACAGAAAAATAGATTGAGATAGGGAGGAAAGCGTCTATGGGAGAAAAATATATACTCATATTTAAATGAATCAAGGCTCTGAGAAAATACAATCCTCGTTAATCATTAAATAGTTGTAAAATAGTAAAATCACTTATTAAAACGTTTCAGAAAATCTTTCATTTATTTAGATTACTTATAATGCTGGGGATAGGCACCAGCACCCCTCGCGACCCCACAAAAGACAAGTGTGACGGAAAATGGATAGATGGATGGATAGATTACTTATGTGCTCTACTTTGATTATGCACAATAAAACCAGTTTCCATTCTGAAAGACTAGAGTCCCATTAAAGAGCTGCTGTAACTGACTAGGTTATCTTCAGGTTTATTCAAAATAAAATACGTGCTGTGATATTTTAAATGGACAACTCATTAACGATCTGTTTTTCAAAAAAAATTAAAGTTACGTACCAAAGCTTTCAGGGCTCTTCCCTTCACTTCCCGGTAGGGAAGGAACATAAAGGCTGCGTTCAAAACTGTAGGAAATTAGACTTCTTCTGGTAAACCGCTTTCAAGCTGCATTCACGTGATTTTAACTTGACATTTTCTGAATACGGAAACATTTCTAAACTATTCAGAACCAGTAGATATGGATGTGAGTCTTGTAAATCTTATATCATACACACCAAACAAAGACGATGTCACTGCTTTTTTTTTTCAATTCTAGGGAGAAGTTTGTTTCTGATGGAAAAGGAGACAGGCACCTCTCAAAACCTAAAAAGATCATGTAAAGTCACTTTCAAGTTTATTTTAACACTTTACATTTACGTGTCAAGACGGATCTGCACCGGTATCTTTATTGGCCTCATAACAGTCGAACAGAGCTTTTGGCCATGTCCACGCATGCTTTTGCTGGTGTTTCGAGAAAGCACTGTTGGTAAAGAGATCCAACTCCCTAAGGTTCGAAGATCTCTTTGACATCCTTTGTAATCTTCCCTCGGCGGACTCTCCGTCAGTTTCAAGCTTCGTCTGACTGTCTGAGATCCAAATGTAATTTAAGACGTTTTTAAATTTACACAATTTGCTTTTCGTATCTCATAGCTACCTTGTTTATACCAGTGGCATGGAATGACACAAACACTGCTCGGGTTGACAGTGTCTTAATATATGGCTAAGAACAGCAATAAAAAGCAAAAATGGAGACAACAGGTTTTAGATAGATAGTTTTGTGAAGTTTTGCTCTTATTGGGATGCAGGAGCCAGTTTTTAATCAAAGTTTTTTTTTTTACATTATTAGAGAATAAAGGTGACTATTAAAGACCTAATCGTAACTCTAGGCAGATTTTGTGACTAGTTAAACATTTAGGAATAGGGAAACTGAAATGACCTGAAAACTCAGAGGGGGGGACACAGGTTATCTCAGCGGATTTAGGAGACAGCTCTATTCAGTGGCTCCTAGCCTCTGGAACTCTCTTCCTCTGGACTTGAAATTGGTGGATTAAAATCATGTTATTTAAAATTGGCTTTCCAATAATTGGCCTTGGTTTTTATGCATCTTTGTCTCTTGTGAAGCACCTTGAGAGTTTTATATCTCAAAAGGTTGCTTGTTTTTACGTAAGCGTGAAATTCTAAGGATATCTTAGGTCCATGATGTACTTTCTTAACAGATCCATCCATCTGTTGTCTACACCCTTTTATCCTTCCAAGGTTGTAGAAGGGTCTACATCAGTTTTCAATAGATACATATCTTAAAGGGAACATGACAACAAGTTTCATTTTTCTGCTGTATAATATGAACCACTGTTTAATGATGAGGCTGTGTGAATGTCAAAAGTTATTATTAAACAACCTGCTGAGGGGCAGTCAGCTTTGTTGCTTTGCTCAGATCAGAAAATGAGTTATCATTCTACGTTGGTTGTCTTTCTTCTTAATTCATATTCTCCTATCGGAGCACACCATCAAGCAAACAGCCCCACCCCAGCTGATACACCAGACAGGAGGCAGATGCTGCGGAGCACAAATATTCCATATTCAACCTCAAACTAACTTCACAGCAGTTAATATAAAGGAGAGCTGAAATGTCAGAAGGTCAAAAAAACGGATAGAAGTTTCCACCCATTCCTGAAGGACGAGATAATCACAGAAGAGTTGCTGAAGTTGATTTATGAGGACTTTATTGAATACCTTAGGGGCAATTCAAGTCTGGGTTTGTACAACTCTGAAGGGGGCGATTACCCATAAATTTATTTCATTTCTAAATGCTGTCAAATGTAAGGAAGCTGTGTTTGTAACAGAAAAATCAGGTTGACTAACTGAAGTTAAACCGCTGCCGTTCTTCAGCATATGGGTCAGTTCTGGAGCTGCAGAATGACCACTTTGAAAATCAAGTTAATGTTCAAGTAAGAGTGGTTTGTAAATTGTTATCAGCTTGATAGCGACATCTGTTGGTTGGTTTCCATTTGTTGCAGAGTAGGATTCAGAATATATATTTTCCTTTATGGTAACTGTCAGTTTAAGTATAAAACATTATCAACAGTACACGCTGACAATCTCCTCTTAAATCCTTCTGACAGTATTCCAACCCAGAACATGTTACAAAGCCTTTGTGATACCAGATTCTCTGGATAGAAACTAGGTGCACTCAGCTGGGTTGGATCTGCACACAAGACAAAGCAGCCATCTCTGGCCTGTATAGAACACTTCTGTTTAGCTTGAGGCTCCTAATTGATGATCCAGCAGAGCGTTGTGGGATTTTTAGTAAACCATTGGAGTACTGGGGCACTACTGAAGACCAATTCTGGCTCTGTGGTGGCATTACCATCTTCTATGGTGGGTTGTGGAGCAGCAGCTTATCTACAGCTGACAGGAAGGGGTTGATGAGCTCGTCAGAGAGGCCAGCTCTGTCCTAGGATACCCCCTAGACCATGTGCAGGTGGTGGGAGACAGCAGTACACTGGCAAAAATTACCATCACTGCTGGCATTATTGCAGATTCTTCCTCCCAGCAGTTGTTAGACTTTACAACCATTCTTCTAAATTTCCTGGGCAGAGCATTTGTGAGCCACACTTGTCAATGTAGTCTAAGCTCTGCTTTGTCCCGATTAATCACATTTCCTCTTTGCTCCCGGTTTCCACTGACCTGCTCTTTGACAGCAGGGTCTGACAGGGCATAGTCCCCCGGGTTCACATGGGCAATATCCCCAACAGAAAAGTTCACACCTGCCCAGAGAAGTGTTAGGACCCTGGCCCAAGAGAACTCTGCCTCCTGGACGGACGCTTCCGTTCATGAAGAGAGCTGTTGCTCCTGTGCTGGAATCCCAGGTGAGTCTGCAAGGACCCGAGCACAGGGACACAACAATAAACTCCTATTCTAGCCAGGTAAAGGATAACCAAGGCAGAGAGTTGTTAGGGATTTTATTGCCCTTTCCACATTTTGCTTCCACACATGTTGGAACTTCTTACATATATTTAGAGTGTTTACCTTCCATTAGATTCTTGCCACACTCTCATATCGCTGATGTCTAGAGGATGATTTCCCAGTAGCCTTTAATTACGTACCTGGGTGTTCACCTGAACAATAACTGGACTGGACTCATAATACTGGTGCTCTTTACAGGAAGGCTCAGAGCAGACTCTACCTGCTGAGGAGGCTGAGGTCTTTAGGAGTGCAATGGCTGCTCCTGAAGACCTTCTTTGACTCTGTGGTGGCATCAGCCATCTTCTATGGCGTGATCTGTTGGAGGAGCAGCTAGTTAAGATCATTAGGAGGACCAGCTCTGTCCTGGGATGCCCCCTGGACTCAGTGCAGGTGGTGGGAGACAGAAGGACTGTAAGAAAAATCACATCACTGATGGACAATATTCTACTGTTGCAGAGCTGGGGAGCTCTTTTGGTGACAGACTGCTGCATCCTAAGGAGCGCTTCTACAGGTTGTTTCTCCCAGCTGCTGTTAGACTTTATTACCCCTGCTGCTCACAACAGACACAATAACTGTTTACATCATGGTAATGGTTGCATGGGTTCTGATGATGAACCTTTTACTCTGGCTCCTAGATACTAAAGAACAGTTGCACACACCTTAGTTACTTCAAAATGTTGATGTACTATCATATATATATGATATACGTATAATTTGTTCTGTAAATAGGCTGGTGGTTGTTTATCCCCCCCACAGTTCAGTTTAACTTGAATATTTAATCTTTTTTACCTGAATATACCATATTATCAATAATTGGGACAGTATTTACTCATTTATTTATTTTTTACTTTTATTTTTGGCATTTCTGACAAGCTCATCCTGTGTCGCTCTGGAACTAACTTTAGGTTAGCTTGTTTTTTCACTACTATAAACTGTGTGTAACTCTGTCTGTTTCTTTGCCACTGTCACGCCCACATTTCCCCATTATAGGACAATAATGGATTTCTTTTCTTAACATGCAGTTTGTTTTGGGAAAAAAAAAATGTAATACTGATTAGTAATTTACAGTTTGCCACCATTTGATCAAGAAAAACACATACAGAACTGCAGAACTGCAGGATGATTCTACTCCACATCAGAAATCCAGAGGCTTTATATTCTGATTTTCAAAAAGCTCCTCCTTTTTGACCTTAAGCCACCCTCCATCTGATCCAGATTTGCGTCATGTGGAACTGTTCGTGTAAGAATGGGCTTAAACACAGAGGACACAGAGGTAATTTTCACTGAATTAGAAGAGGCACAATTCTGTAGAAGTTGTGCAAAAGCTTAGTGAGTCGTCTTTCTGATAAAAAAAACCCCACTGGTGCATGTATAAAATACCTGTGCATATAGCCTAATTGCAGCAGCTCTAAGAAGGCTTCCAAGGTTTGATTTAATTCAATTCAATTTAAAAAATATATACACTGTCAATTTATAACGGATGTTGTCTCACTACACAAAAAAGTCAATGAAATTCAATTATGTAGACAGATTCCAAGTCAAACTGCTCTTAGTTATCAAACAATGTAGCAAGATTCTGCTTTTTATTCTAATTGTTTGAAAGGTCTTATGTCTGAGGAAACCCGTCAGATTGCATCAAATCATTGACATGCAGCATTCACTCGTCCTTTAGAAACATGTAGTGACAGTAGACAGTCACTTCAATTTTATTCAGTTTTATTCATCTAGCGCCAATTCACAACACATGTCATCTCAAGGCCCTTTATAAAGTCAAAGTCAATCAAATCATCCAGACAGACTAGTCAAAAAGTTTCCCCTCTAAGGAAACCCAGCACATTGCATCAAGTCTTGACAAGCAGCATTCACTCCTCATGATAAAGTGTAGAGCCACAGTGGACAGTCTTCTGCATTGTTGATGGCTTTGCAGCAATCCCTCATACTGAGCATGCATGAAGCGACAGTGGAGTGGAAAATTCCTCTTCAACAGGAAGGAAAGCCTCCAGCAGAACCAGGCTCAGTGTAAACGCTCATCTGCCCGACCCAAGAGACACAAAAAGCACAGAAGCACACATTGATGCAGGAATCCTTTTATTGTTAGAGGGTAATGGCAAAAAATCTGCCCTCCTGGATGGTGTCACAGTTAACAGAACACCAGACCAGGTGTACTATGAAGAGAGAATGACTCTTGCACTGTGTCATTGACTTTGCAGCAATCCCTCACACAGAGCATGCATGTAGCGATGGTGGAGAGGAGAATTCCACTTTAATAGGAAAAAACCTCCAGCAGAACCAGAGATATGTCCACTTTTTCAACCTAAACACAGCCCTCTAAATCCTGTCCTATCACAGTACAGCAGGTGGAAACCCGTGAGAAACTAATTCTGCCAAAGCGTTGTGTTGAGAACAAGCAAAGAAACCCTCAAAGGCAGGGCTGTAAGACCAAAATGACATCATTCGCTGTGGGGGCAAGAACAAATGTCCCATTTCTCTATTTGAAAGACAGGCAATAAGGTAATGGCAGTAGTAGCTCCTTTAGTGGCTTCATAAAGCAAATAAAAGTGAAAGGCTTGAACATGTTTGGGGTCTTAGGGAACAACTCTAACCTAGCTTATCTCTTTGTCTGACAGATTCCAGTTTGCTCATGTAAAAGATAAATCCTCTTCAAAATCCTGGGTTACTCGTGGAATACCACAGGGTTCAGTGCTTGGCCCAGTTCTCCATTAAATGATTCCAGTTGGTAAAATTATCAGACAGCATGGGACAAATTTCCCCTTTTACGCTGATGATAATCAGATATATTTATTTGTAAAGCTTAATGAACTCAGTTAGACTACAGGTGTAGCTTGAAAACATGACACCCAGAGAGCCTACATTGTTCTTTTTAAATTCAGGTAAAGCAGAGGCTGTTGTCTTTGGACCTATCGAGAATAATTTGCCCCAAGCAAAGAAAACATTTCATAAATGGATCGTTGAAAAACTTCCCAATCAAAAATAAAGGTTATCTCACACCAGCTGATCTTTAGGCTCATCTTGCACCGCTGACTGAAGGCACCTGCTGCAGAAGGATGCAGACTTTGTCTCAGGATCAGGAGGAAAAGAAGCGTGTTCTCAGTTTAAAAATAAAATCCAGCGCAACATATTCCTGTTAGGAGTCACATAAATGCATAACAGATTCTGTTACTGTGTACGGTAACTCAGTCCCAGTGTAAATGCAGCTGTTCTATGAAGGCCTTAGATGTTTGTTAGAGGAGATCAGCGAACAAACATATTGAGCACCAAGGAACATAGCAGACAGGTCAATAGGAACGTTGTGGAGAAAGGGTTAGGTAACAAAACAGCATGATATCCTTTAAACATCTCAAAGAGGACTATTATATCCATCACCTGAAAGCTGAAGTCTGGAACAACAACATATTTACTGTAATT
The DNA here is from genome assembly GCF_011125445.2 of Fundulus heteroclitus. NCBI lineage: Eukaryota > Metazoa > Chordata > Actinopteri > Cyprinodontiformes > Fundulidae > Fundulus > Fundulus heteroclitus. Next base: position 7,820,334 of record NC_046374.1, read on the forward strand.
TACAAATCCGGGCTTTATAGAAGAGGATTAAGTGTTTGCTGAAAGAATGGCATAAAATGATCATGCAACATGCAATGCTTAGTGGAAAACTAACAGCTCACATCCTGCTGAACACACAGTCTGCATGGTAAAACATGGTTTTCTTCAGCAGGAACATGGAAGCCAGTGCGAGTTAGTGGGAAGATGCTGGTGAGAACCAAGCATCCATGCATTGGAAGTACACGCAAACTCCATGCAAAAAGACCCAGGATGGGATTCAAACCCAGGACCTTCTTGGTCCAGGGCTAACTATTGTCACAAGGTGCAGATGTTTTCACATTGCTGCAGAACATTTTGTTTTCAAGAAAATTTAAAGGAGCGATAAGTAAGATATTTACTGTAAAATCAATTTAAATCCTTTTGACTCGTCACCTGGGATGGAAGTAACATTCCCTATAAACATTCTGTCCTCTCTAACAACAATGTCTTGACATATTATCAACTATGAATTTCCTCCTAAACATTGAGTCATTCTTCCTGAAAATATGTCCCAACACTGTGGTATGATATACAAATTTAATGAGATGCACAGTGTGAGCAAACAGTGTGACTTTGAAGAGAGCCAGTTGTCAGTGTGGTGGGGTTGGGAATGTTTTTTTCCCCCAATGCACACCGAATTTAGTCTCTAAGTCAGCTGGTTGAGAGTCCAGAGACAAAATGAGGTCCTCCATTAGTCTGTGGGGAATGGCGATAAATACCACGCTAATATCAATGTCCAGGATTGTGGCACAGGTTTGTTTTTTGTACATTTCTTCATGAGGCGCATGGCTGAGGTGATGGCGAAACTAAAAATATGGTGTTGCAGAGAGGCTATAGCTGTCATGTGGGATTTTACAAGCTGCAAGAAATATTTCACTTTTGTTGGGGTCAGGGCGACAGAGTCACTGAGGCAGGACACAACTGATTTCTCTCTCTTTTGGATTCCAGCTTTGCAAAAACCTTGGCCTATGTGGCTGCTTTTGTCTGGCAGTCATTTTATCTTTATCTTCACAAAATACCATCCATCCATGCATCCATCCATGCATCCATCCATGCATCCATCCATGCATCCATCCATGCATCCATCCATCCATCCATCCATCCATCCATCCATCCATCCATCCATCCATCCATCCATCCATCCATCCATTGCCTTTTATCTAGTTGGATTGCAAATGATAAAAAAAAAGGTTTACGAGATGTTGCTTAATTTCTCTGTTATTTTGTAGTTGTTTTTTAATCTTGACCCAAGTGTTACTGAGCTTTTAGGTTGCATTATTGTTGCATATGACATCATTGCTCATCTTATTTCTTATGAAGTTTTCCAATTATCCTCTTCGGTCACAGTCAAATTTTCTTTCTTTTTTTTTTTTTTTCTTTTTTTTTTTTTTACAATTTTAGGATAAGAAGATATGAATATTTGAATTTCCATACAGTGTTCTAAATATAATGTTTCTCTAAATATCAGAATAAGAATGCAGCCTCTAAAAGGACACACTGTCCTGTATCTCGTGCAGGTCCCAAGCCCCGATAAATCAAGAAGGGTATCTTGCATAAATCTCTTTAAATTTACCATGCACATCAATAACCTAACCCAGTTGACTCCCACATTAACAATGACTGCCACTGGTGCTGGTGACCAGCATGGTACTGATGGAAATTGGGCTACTGTCGGCCAGCAAAGATGAAGAGGAACAGAAAGAGGAAGACATGTCCATGGGCAGAGAGAGAAGAGGCAAGAGTCTAGGACTGAGAGTAAGGACTTTGATAATTTGGACTATGACAGGAAAAGGTGGACCTGATGCAGAGCAGGAAGGTGGACATAATGTGCGTTCAGGAGACCGGCTGGAAAGGCAGCGAGGAACTAAGGACCAGGGTTCAAATTGTTCTACAAGGATAGGAGGAGAAATGGTGTAGAAGTTATCATGAAGGAGGAGTTTGTCAGGAATGTTCTGGAGGTGAAAAAAAGTGCCGGATTGGGTCATGAGTCTGAGGCAAGAAATTGAAGGTGTGACGTTCATTGGTATTAGTGGTTATCTCCTCGTCATTCCAGAAGAGACCGGAGACCTATAAAGTCAAAGATAGGAGCACACAGGTGGATTACATCTTGTTTAGACGATGTAACCTGGAGGATCTCTGCGACCGCAAAGTACTTGTTGATGAGACGGTAGCCAGACATCACGGGATGGTGTTGTGTAGAATGTCTCCGATGAAGAGCACAAAACTTTCAATTCAATTCAATTCAATTTTATTTATATAGCGCCAAATCATGAAACATGTCATCTCAAGGCACTTTACAAAGTCAAGTTCAATCATATTATACAGATTGGGTCAGATTATACAGATTGCTCAAAAAAAAAACCTTAGCTAAGGAAACCCAGTAGATTGCATCAAGTCCTGACAAGCAGCATTCCCTCCTGGAGAAGCGTAGAGCTACAGGGAGAGTCGTCTGCATTGTCCATGGCTTTGCAGCAATCCCTCATACTGAGCAAGCATGAAGCGACAGTGGAGAGGAAAACTCCCCTTTCACAGGAAGGAAAAACCTCCAGCAGAACCGGGCTCAGTATGAACGGTCATCTGCCTCGACCGACTGGAGGTTAGAGAAGACAGAGCAGAGACACAACAAACAAAGCAGTACAACAAGCCGTTTGATGCCCAGGTTAACACTGACTGCCACTGGTGCTGTCAAACTTGAAAACTTAAAAACAAAGAGGCCACCTGAAGTTGGAATTCCGACAGGGAAAAGACTGGTTTTCCTCCTGTGGAGCTGCCCTGAATTTTTTACCGAATACTGAGCACACAGAATGTTGTGAAAGCTCCCTGTGACATTAATTCATCAGCATGCCTGACAGCTTGTACCTCTCTGATGCAGATGCACACAGTGCTGTCAAAAATTCCCTTGGGTGATTAACGCATAACATGGAAAGGAATGTATTATTATCGGCTTGTAGCGCAACAAGAAAACTGGGATGCTTTGGACATGTCCAGAGGAGGGATAGTGAGGACGTCGGTGGAACGATGAGGAGGCTGGATGTGCCAGAGGAAGACCAGAGAGGAGATCTATGGCTGAAGTGTAAGAGGACACGAAGGTACAAAGATGCAGAAGATGGAGTTATTTGGAGACAGATGACTCGCCGTGGCGACCCCTGAGAGGGAATAGTGCAACAAGTAGTGAGTGCTGCAATGAAAAGCCGACTCCAGTGCGTTATGCTAAAACTGCAGCGTGGATGTGACGTCATTCATTGCTCTGAATTTCGACATCACTCGAACCACAAATATGGTGCCGAGAATAAAAAAAAAAGAAGAAGCTAATTTCTCCTCTTGTTCAGTGAATGCAGCACGTCACGTGAATAAAGAGGCAGACCGTGTAGCAACAGGTTGCTGGATTTATCCGTGTCCTCACAACAGTAGCAATAAAACAAAGAAAATAAAGTCCCGTCTAGAGCAGAACTCTTTTTTTTCAGGACAGCCGACAGTTAAGCTGCGTGTTTTCTTTCGGAAAATTAAATAAAAGGAAAAAAAAAAAAAAAACACGGTATTTTCTGCGTTAAGTGCACCTAAAGCAGCTGTACCGTCCGCGACTGCCTGGAGGAACCGCAGCGGCGCTCTGATGCTCTGCGGCCCGAGCGAGCGCGCCGTGCCGCCGCGGTGCCGCCAGGAGGCGGGACTGTGGCTCCGCACTGCGATCTGTCGCCCCGCGCAGCTGGAAGGCGCTCCAGCTGCGCGCCCATGGCCGGGCGGCTCAGCTGCACGCCAACACACACCCACAGAGAGTCGCCTCCGAGCGCGTCAGCGTCACGGCACTTTGTATAGCCTTAAAACACACACACTCACACACACGCACGCATCTTGGTGGGGGGAGACAATTGTTAGAAAGAACCAGCCGCATGGCCCGACCGGGGTACAACAAGTAGGCTACCAAACTCTGAGGAGCGACTCGAGCGGAAATCGTCTTGTGCGCGAGTTCTTGTGCATTCCGGTGTGTTGCCGCCGCCTCCGAACGCAGAGTCCCTGCGCGGAGCTCCCGCTTGGCCGAGCCGCGCTGCTCATCCCACAGCTCAGCCCACCACTGATCCCACCGCAGCCTCTCCTCTTCGGGCATGGGACCCTGCCAACTCTGAAGGTAACTGTTTCATAACTTGCATATTGGTGCGCCACTCACGCTGCTGGTTATATATTTCATACATTAACGGATTCATTTCTAGTACTGTTGATTTTTTTAATATATGGATCTAACTCTATTAAATGTGATTCGTCTACTTGAGGATCTTCTTAAACCCCTCCCTGTCGATCAAGTCGCGTGTTTAGATGTACAATTTAGGATAACCGTGGTTGGGTTTGTCTGATTGCATCCCTGCAAGTCATCCCCGGGTAGCTATTTTATGTAGATTTATTAAAGATAGCTTGGCATGTGTTGAGGCGGGGAAAAGGTGCTTACAGCTGATGTGGTCACCTGACAGATCTGTCTACTTGTTGCACAGTCAGTGATGGTGGAGGATGCAACAGCTCCCTATCAGCAAAAAAAAAGGTCCTGATGGTTGGGTGCAGGAATGACTGCATGCACACATTAACTTTATGGCTTTGGAAAAAGGCTCCAAGCAGCCGTACTCTCAATGCTCAGGTGCTGTGGTTGCACTGATAAGACCTATAAACCTAGTTTATGATGATCAGAACCTGTAAGTGGCTTAATGGACTTGTGCATGGTTATTTTGGAAGTGGGGGTGGAGGGTTGGGGGGGGGGGGTGCATCTCACAGTGAAGTAGTGGAATGGAGAAAGGTCTGTTCCTAAAATTAGACAGAAGGAGGGGAGGGTTCTCCATACTGGCACAAACAGTGATGCTTCACTGAGGTTGGATCCACAATCTTGTTTTTTTGTTTTGTTTTTTTTACTTAAACTCTTTCTTTAAGAGCTTGCATCAGTTCAAATGCGGCCCTGGCAGCTTTGTTAATTGCAATAAATTCCTCAGCATTGATGGGAATTTAACTCGACTGCAGACCAACACTTTACTGTGTTTGAGCTTCGGGTGCTGAGTTCTAAAAATACAAGTGTTAAAACTTACCTTGCTCACCTTACCTTCCTTCCTTCCTTCCTTCACCCCCCCCCCACCCCTGGCACACAATTTGCCTATGGTTACATAATCACAATAAAGACTCCTGATTCTTGGTTCCTGTTCTCTTACCCGGGCTGCAGATGCGCTCTGATTTAAGGTTGATTTTCTCCAACCGCCCTCGGAGCAGCGGGGATTAGGAGGCATGTTTGAATGCCAACTTCACCCCAGTGTTATCCTGCAGTGTTCAGCTGTTAGATTGCAGGGATTTGACTTGTAACTGGAAGCCTCTGTGGACAGATTTTACATGTCAGTGCGTAGTAAAGAGAAAAAACACCCATCATTCCCAGGCTCTAAAATTAGGTAAGTACAGCCTCAGTAGAACAACATGTGTTTTATGCTCTCACTGTTCATTTAACGGATTGTACAACATGCGAATAGCAGAGTGTGGAAAACCAAAAAGCTAACTCATGATCAAATGTTGCGCATCTCCATTAGTAGCTGGAACTTAAATAAGACCTTTTCTGTATGAACTGTCACATTCCTGTGGCGGAAAAAAAAATCCCTCTTCATTTCGTATTTGCTTTAAGAGAAATGCACAGGGAGCACTGTGGCGTGGCCCACCAGTTGTTGCCTTTTACACAAACTGAATGCATCGGGCTGACGTTTGCCAAGACAGAACAGATTACCGGACTTCAGCCGGGGACGGTTTTATCTGAAGCCTCAGTGCTTCTGAACAGAACAGGTTCTGAAAGGATTGCTCCGCCTGTCAGCCTAGCATGGGCAGTTTAATAGAAATGAATAGGGCCGTATTTTTTTTTTTGTCGCCCCTCATGCGCAGTGTGTTTTGGTTGGCCCGTGTGTGTGTGTGTGTGTGTGTAGCTTCACTCTAAGCAGCATCCGCATTCTCTCCACTGGCTTCACACATTGTTGCAGGTTGGTGCTACTTCTGTTAGTTCATGGCATGACCAAAGGCGGCTAAAAGACAGGCTCGTGTTCGTAGGCATGTTAAACATCATTGCTGATCTCTTTCCACCCTGGCATTTTGTAAACTCCATAGCAGCAAGCTGGTGAACATCCTGAGTCTGTCGTACCTTGCCAAAGTATTAACACCCTTTACCATTGTTTATGCAAGGGATCGGTGATGTGAGCTTGAAAGTTTGTCATAGTATTTTCTGGTATTTTTTTTTTCATTAATAATAAAAGTGATAGTAAAAGTATTTAAAAATCCATCAGAGTCTTTTTTTCAAGGTCAAAGCCACCCTAAAGTCACAAATACAGTTCTTTAAAGGGGACATATGATGCTTTTTCATGTCTTCCTTTTCACATTGAAATCATTCAGTTGTGGTCTGTTTAAAGTGGAACTGCAACAATTTGGTCTGAAATCCTCATTATTGTTGCCCCACAGCCCCTCGTGTCCCCCTCATCTGAGGTGCATCTGAGAGCAACTCGTTTTGGTGCTGTCTCTTTAAATGCAATGGGGGCACTTCCCATCTCGGCCCTTTCCAGCTTGCAGAGTGTCCCATCTAACCCCCTTCAGTCATTTTTGTAGTATGCTGGGGGACGGTGTAATGAATTGTGTGGGCTAATACCCCCGGCAACCAAACATTTTAACTTATCAATACAAAAAAGAAGTTGAGTAGGTCCTCTGGGTGGCTTCTTCTTTGTTGAAATGTTTCATCTCGTCTCCAAGTGACTTCTTCAGTCTGAGGAATTTAAGGTAAACTCATCTTCATAAGCAGACCCTTTGCAAAGTTGATCATCAAGGTTAAGTTTGTCAATCAAAACTGGTTGCTCATATGCAAAAGAGGACCATCAGGCTTTCAAGTGATCGTCAGGTGATTTGACTGTCACAGTTAGACTTTTTGTTGAGCCACTATGCAAATGCTCTGCTTATAAGGCTGAGTTGACCTTCCGCTCTTCAGACTGAAGAGTCTCTTGGAGAAGAGGCGTAACGGTTCAACAAAGAAGAACCCGTCCAGAGGACCTGCTCAATTTCTCTTTTGTATTTTATCTACTTGGTTTATTAAGATGCATCAGGATATTTTCCCTTATCCACTTGTAGCTTCAGCAAAATTGCGACAAAAAAATATATAAATTCAAAATGGCGGATTTGCAAAATTGGTAAGCTGGAAGTCCATTACCTTGTTTAACCGTTCTGCAGCAAATACTGTGATGTAAGAGCTCAAAAAACATAATAGAGAATGGAGAAAAGTAAAAAAAATATATATATATCACCCAAAATGTATAAAAAGATATCTACGCTGCAGCTGGACTGACTGAATTGATATTTTTTACATTCCTAGAAACTGTAAGTACACAACAAAATATGTTTAGGACTTAAAAAATTGGAGTTTGCGTGATTTGTTCCCGTTTAAAAAGGAAACAAAGAAAAAAAACAACAACAACTTAGAACTACTTAGAGATTTTTAAATTGGCTATAAACTATGTTATGATTATTGGATTATCTGATTATGCACCCTAATCTTAACTACTGATGATTAAATGTTTTTGTTTAAAAAATGCCCGGATAGCCTTATAGACCTATAGGGCCAGGGTCACAACGTCGCTATGACTACAGCTGTACTTATGCAGTCCATCTCTTCCCTCTGTGAGGCAGAAAAGTCACTTTGTTATTTCCAGCCCTGCCGCTCCGGCTGCTGATTAGCTGTGCCTATTTTGAATTTCGGAACAGACTCGCTTTTGTGCACTTGTTCATCCAGGTCAGCGACTGATTCAGAGGATGCAAATGAAGCCGCCGCCGCCGCCGCTGTGCGCGCCGTCATGTGTGCACTGGCCGCTCAGACAAACAGGTCAGCGGAGCAACCCGTTTTCTCACATGCCGGCTCGTCTGATCGGCTGTCACCTCAAAGTCACCCGTGGCCTTTTGTGATCCTACGTATCTGAAGTGGTCCTTGACTTGAAAGACGCGGGCGCTTCAAAAAGGCGGGATTGCAGGGATTCAAAGGGCCTGCAGAACGCTGGCGGAATCGACTCGTTGCGATCAACAACGCAAACCTCTGCATCTCCATTCCTGCTGTCTCGCCTCTGCTGCCGCAGTGCAATTACTCGTGCCGTCTGGAGCAGCCACCCTCGATATTTAGCATGGCTTCCAGCCTCCTCCTCCTCCTCCTCCTCCTTCCTCATCAACCTGCCGCAGTGTTGCACTTATCAGGAAAGCCAGCCGTAATTGGTTCCAATGGCGATGCATGCCTCGGTATAGCGAGGGACCGCTAGAAACAGATTTTGGGATGAGCAAGTGAAGAGGAAAGAGCAAAGCGGAGGACCCCAGCAGGAGGAGGAAACAGAAATCGATCCGCACAGGAGTAAAATAATCCCAGAGAGCAGACAAAGAGCAGACACGTGGGCTGGATGTCGGTCGTCGGTGGGATGAACGGTCCAGTGCACAACGTGGCTGTTAGCTGCAGTCGTCTGTTTGGGTTTTAATTGCTAATCCGATCGTTCCCCCAAACACACACACACACACACACACACACACACACACACAAACCTGGAACTTTGCCCTTCATTTCCAGCAATCAATGCACCTGAATTTGAACCTCTCCACGAGCTGTTTGTTCGGAGTGGACCTGAACTGATTCGGGAAGCAAAAATAAGAATTTACAGGCGCACGGCGTAGGCAGAGCTGCAGTCAGATTTAGTACGGCTCCCACTTTGTTGGCAGAACAATGGTGATGCTTAAAAGCAAACAAGCAAAGGGCAATTATCGGATGTCTTCCTAAATAAACCGAATCACAGTCTAACCGAAGCAACTTACTGTTTGGGCCTCATTTTTTTCTGTGGCGTCAACCATGGAATGGGAGTGTATGCCAGAGACCGTGCCTTATATTTACGTCACTTTTCCGCCTTTCCAAAACTTCAAAATAGTCAAGGAAGCTGGGCAGAGATGGTGGGAGGATGGCAGCAGATATATACTGGACAATCCAGTGAAAAAACCCATTAGACGCTGCAAAGGACTTAGGTTTGTGGTGGAGGTTCACGTTCCAGCACCCTAAAGATACAGCCAGAGCCCAGGAATGCTTTAGATCAAGGGTCACCAACATGGAACCAGGAAGCCCTCAAGATAAGATAAGATAAGATAAGATAAGATAAGATAAGATAAGATAGGCTTTATTGATCTCACAATGGAGAAATTCACTTGCCACATCGGTTCATACAAGAAGGTGCAGAGTAGGGAAGGTGCATTCAGTTATATACAGTGAATCCTTGTATATACAATGGATCAAAAAGGATACAAAAAAATACAAAAGAAATAGTGATGGGCATATGCTGTCTTATTTACATACATAGTGATCTATATGTATATAAACATATATACATACTTATATACATACTATATATATATATATATATATATATATATATATATATATATATATATATATATATATATATATATATATATACACACCTATAGGCCTATATACATACGTACCTACACGTATATATGTGCATATACATTCGTGTATACATTTGTACATACATACATACATACATGTGTACTGACATATGTTCAGGTGGTGATAGCAGCAGAAGTCACTACATCAGGATTATTGCACGGGTTGTGGCCCTGTGTATTAATTAGATTATTGCACAAATTATTATTATTATTATTATTGCTCAAGCCTGTTCTAAAACTCGCACAACCCTCCAATGAGCTGTATCTAAAATGTTATTTTAGTCTGTGGCCCTGCTTTTGTAATCACACTTGCATTTATATAGATTTCAAAATGACAATATCTAAAAAAAAAGAGCACTGCAAATATGTCTATTGGTGAGCGCTAACTCTTTAAAGTTCAAAGGTCAGTACTGGTAGCGCTTCGTGTGACACAGTACCCATGAAGTAGCTCTCAGTTTCAAAAAGGTTGGTGACCCGTGCTTTAGATCAACGCATATTCCTATTCATTCAGACTGACCCAGCATAAGTGTGTCATGTAAAATACCAATAGACATTTGTATTTGTATTTACTTCCAGTAACCCTGGTCTCCCCCCCTGTCTGGGGCAGACTCAGTGTGAGGGGGAGATGGCGGGGATGGGTGAGTTTCAGGCTTGAAGAGCTCTAAATCAAACTGATGCCTAAATGAAATCAATCAGAGTAAAACACAATTAACTAAGTCAAGCAAGTAATTACTAAAAGCAGTGAATTACTGTGATGGTGGTTATTAGATGGTGATTAGATAAGGCTTCGGCTGACTGGCATTAATCTGTGCTGCAGGTGTTTGGCATTTACTCTCACAAAGGGAACCAAAAGCGCGGGCTTCCCGCCAGCAATCACAACAAAATTCTCTGTTTCTCTCCAAAACTCAGTGTGATAGCACAGCCTTGCCTGCAATCTATCCCACATTTGATTCAAATCTGCCACATCAGTAGTGTATCACGTGTTTAGGAAAAACAGTTTTTTTTTTTGGTCCCACTCAGGGCTGTGAGCCGTTTTCAGGGAGGCATACATAAACAGGAAGCAGCCACGGTTGTTCTGAAGAGCCCGGGCCGGGCCAGTGTGAAACTTCCAGGGTTCACGTGTGAAACGAGTTCAGAATGACTGTGCAGAGAACCTATGTGCAGCTCGGTGAACCCAGTTTCGGCGAGAAGCAGGAAATGAAACCGTTGAAACCTTGCTTTCACCAACTTAGCCTCAAAATGCAATCGCTTCTGTGATTGGCTAGCAACCTACTGGGATTTCTAAGAAAAGACGTTTAAGGACCCAACTCAGACTCTGGCTGGATGCTTTGCACAGATCTACACTGTGGTGCAAAAAATATTACCACCCTCACAGATTTCTTCTTGTTTTACTTTTTTCCCCCCCACTGGTAAACCTTTTAGCTCATCAAACATCTTTTAGGCTCAGATGAAAATGACCTGACTAAATACTAAATGATGAGTTAAGGAGAAAAAGTTATCCAAAACACCCTGGACTTATGTGAAACTATTCATTTCCATTGGTTCATTATTACTAGCCAACCCATGGGTGGACTACTGCCAGGCCTGAATAATCAATGCATCACTTAAATATTGCTTAAGTATCTAAAAAAAAAACAGCACTTAATTCCCTCATCTAAAGACATCCAAAAACACAGTAGAAGCACAATCATTGATATAGGTCACCAGGAGCGGTTATAAAGCCATTGTTAAGGCTTTGGGACGTCACTGAACCAAAGTTAAAGCCTTTATCTACAATTACAGAAAACACTGTGCAGTGGTTAAGCTGCCTTGGTGTGGCTGGAATAGCATAATTACTCCAAGAGTGTATCACAAACTCATCCAGGAGGTCAGAAAAGAAGCCAGAGCAGCGTCAACAGCACTTATTGGCCTCGCATATCTCAGTTAAGGTTAGTGTGTATGATTCAACAATAACAAAAGAGAGTTTAAGGAAATTATTAGGGATGTCCCGAGACCAGTACGAGTACTTCAGTTTAGATATTGAGTACTTAATAAATTGGTACTTATAGATCACACATAGCTTAACAATATCATTGACAACAGAAAACAATTGATCATCAAGGGCGATAAATTTGGTTAGAGCTTCAGTTATTTTTTCTCTCGCTTTTCTTTTGGAGGGTCAGCAAACAACCTCTTGGTGGATAGCACCACTACCTGGTATAGAGAGGTGTGTAACCTTTGAGTACCAGTGTAGCCCAGCCCAGGAGGAAAATCAAGCACAAAATTGGTATCGGGTTGCTTTTACATCCCGATACCACGAGTTGAGTACTTGACACTGGTATCGGGCTTGTTGCCGATAATGGTGTCAGTATAGGGGCACCACTAAAAATGATTCTGTAGACTGAAAAGAAAAAAGTGGAACTTCTTGTAAGATTTGTGCTCCTCTTCATCTGGTGAAAAAACAAACACACTGTTTCATTAAAAAAAAAAAGAAAAGAGAAGATGAATCATACTTGGGGTCAAACATGGTGGTTGTGGGACGGTGTGGGGCTTTTTTGATGCTGCAGGACCTGGTCATGTTACTATAATCAATAGAACCACAAATTCTGCCTTCCAGCCTTCAGTTTGTGACCTTAAAGGGGGACACATCATGTTTTTTCATACCTTACTTTTCACATTTAAAATAATTCAGTTGTGGTCTACATAAGGTGGAACTGCAATGCTTTGGTCTAACTACCTCATTACTTTTGCCCCATACAGCCTGTTTTTTGCACCCTTTCTGAGTTCTGTCTGAGAATGACTTGTTTTAGTGCACTCTCTTCAAAGGTAAATGAGTCACTCCCCCCCTCCCCCCTCATGGTGCAGAGCATTCCACTCCACCTCATTCAGCTATTTTACTTAGTACGCTGGGAACGGTGTATGGAATTGCCCCTCCAGCTGGCGAGCAGTCTCACTTATCCACTTTTGACTTCAACATCCTCGAGCTTGGACTACAAAATCTCAGCGAATAAAAAAAAAAAGCTGTAAGCCCGTGACCCTGTTTACCGGCTCCGTAGCAAGCAATGTAATAGATAGTAGAGAAAACTAAATGTCTTGAGGAATAGACCCAGACAAAATATAAATATGGACACAGCACCTGGACAGACTCCGTTGACATTTTCTGCACTCCTAGAGACTTCCAGGTACACAACAAGATGTCTTTTATGGCTAAAGAAGTGGATTTTGCACGATAGATCCCCTATAAGGTCAAGATCACTTGGGCTACGCAGCAGGACAGCGACCGGATGCACACCAGCAAATCCATCTCAACTTGCTCAGAGTTTTTGTGTGGCCTAGTCAAAGACGGTCTTAAATCTAGCTGCAATGCTGTGGAATGACTTTAAAGAGGCCGTTGGTTAGAAACCCTCCAATGTGACTGAACTAAAACTGTTCTGCAAAAAAGAGCTGATAGACATTCCTCCACAATGACCTTAAATGAATGTTTGCAAGTTACCAAAAAAAATGCTTGATGCCAGGCCAGTCATTGCAGCCATGTTTAAGGGGGCAGTTACTTTCTTATATATGGTCAGGTAGGTTTGGATTCTTTAATAGAGAAAAATCATCATTCGAAAAACTGATTTGTGAGTCTTGTCAGGTCATCTTTGTCTTATAATAAAATGTGTACAACGATCTACCGGTTGCCATCTGTGAGAGGGCAGATCCTACTTCACCATAGCCTACCTCATCGACACTGTTTTTTGTGGTTTGCCAAAATGTCAGATGGATTCTCCTTTGAGCGTTGACTATTTATTTTTAAACCTTAAAACCGTCAGTACGAGACCAAAGCCTGTGTCACAACAGGATGTAAGACTCTTTTCTGAGTTGCTGCAGAGGCAAGACGGAGGCATGCTCTGAGATTGGAACAACTAGCCTGAGTGTTCACTGGAAAGCACGACGGTACAGAACATTGCCCAATATTCCTTGAGGCCTTATCTCGCAGTCAGAGAGTTCTGACACAAAGGCGGAACAATGTGTGAACTCAGTTTAACATCGTTTTTTTTCCCCCCCCTCCCCTTCTAAAGTGCAGCGAGGCACGTACGGCTTCCACATTTCATGGACCCACACACCCTTCCGGTGTTTGTCATGAAGCGAGCTCCCACATCTGTTTAACGGGCGGAGAGCCTGAGCAGGAAGCCCCTGGAAACAAAGCAGCGGTGGCAGCGTCACACAACGATACACCCTTTGGGTTCCCCGCCCGAACACGGGGGGATCCGCAGCCACGCCACCTGCTACCCCCCCAACCCAACCCCACCCGGGCCCAATGTAAAGCCAGAGAGCAGAGATGAGAAATAACCAACTGCGGCAGATGCGAAACATGCGGCGCGGCTTTCTGTGTTTTATCGCGGTCGTTGTTTTGGGGCGTGCAGCTGTCATGTCCCAGCAGGGTGTCATTACATTTGCATATTCTTCTCTTCCGTTTCAACCTGTTACTCCAATTTTATTGAAAATATGCTGAGCTGCTTGCGTTTGTTTGACAAACACATTGCAGCAGCTTTCCGTCCATTAAGCTGTTGCATTAAATCTCCCTCCCTCGTCCACCCGCAACATTCTCCCACGTTGGAATGAGCTGCAGCTCTCTCTGTTTTCCTCCTTCCTCCTCTTCTCCCCTTTCCCCTCCCTAAGGAAGAATGGCGGCCGCTAATCTTTGTTTGCAGCCGGCGATCCCCCACCACTGTGGCATTCTGCGTGTCCAGGGAAAAGGAAATATTTCCCTTCCTGCTCTCAGTACCTTGTCGTCTGTAAATAGAGCCTGCCTTCAGCTGCTCTGTGGCCTTTCCTGACGACTCTATCTGTCCCGTCTCAGCGCTTCTCCCTACAACTTCCTGAGACCAACTGGAGGGTGTTAGGCCACAGATAAGTCCAGTGTTTGTATATATTCTGATAAAAGTGGTGTTTGTATAGCTTTTTCACTCGGTTAGTAAAAGAGGATGAGATAACTGTCCCAACCCGGGATTACTTCATTTCCCCGCCTGTGAACTCAAGTTGCACAGGCCCAGTTGCATAGTTCTAGTTGCATAGTTCTAGTTGCATAGTTCTAGTTGCATAGTTCTAGTTGCATTGTTCTAGTTGCATAGTTCTAGTTGCATAGTTCACAGTCGTGGTTTATCTCCTTGTTGAAGTTCCTCAGTAGCAACGTTGTCATCAGGCTCAGATTTTCCTTCTGTATCTTACCATCATCGTGTGAAAGCAGGTGCTTTAATAGCTCTAGTTGTGAAACCTGTCGAAAGCTGTAGACTCACCAGAAAAGTGATTCAGAAAAAAAATATCCGTGACGCCAGCGAGCAAAAGTCTAAAGAGGAAGAACGACGATGTAGTAAATAGTTTAGACGCTTGTAAAACTGTCTGCTCAGCGCTGCTCGGTGTTCGTTTCATGTTTTGCGAGTGAACACGCAATAATGTTTTTGTTTAGCACACAGTATCTACCGAGTAGTCACAATTTTAACCACAGAAGCCTAAATAAGAACATTATCAAAACACTAGCTCCCATTAAGGCACAGCTAATTATGGCACCCTGGGCTTGTCCAGGATTCCTCCCATAATTCTGCAGCCAAGGACCTGAAAAAAGGGCAGGATCCTGAATCTACCGGGCCAATAGTAAAGTGAGATTGGTTAGTTTTACGGTTTGTAGAACAGGGCGATCGGCCCTGTCTCTTGGCAACCATGTCCTATACGTGATCAGATTAATATATATATATTATAGATATGCGGAATCCTGCAGGAAATCCTAATTTCATCACCAGTGTCCTCTTAACTAGTTTCAGTACCAAGCTAAAAGTCTGGTTAAGTTTCCCAAAAAGAGCAGAACACAAATGTCATCATTTATGGATGAAAGTAATAGTTTTTAGCTTGTGTTTTGCAAATGCCAACGCTATGACATCACAGCGCATTATTGCCCCTGCATATTTTATTGCTCCTGCTGGATTTGCATCCTGTTTCTGAATATTAATAAATCACATTACACCCCCATATTTGAAAGAACAGGACGTGGAGCAAGACTCCTAGGAATATAACTCATTTAAGATCATATTTAAACATGTGTGTTATTTGGCACCAACCCATAATTCACAAAAGCATCAGTCAGTGTTGTTCCACTCTGATGTCAGGGAGAGAAATCAAAAACGAATTCATTAACGACTGTTCGGAGGCTGTGCATTGCACCGGGAATGTATGAGTGTGGAAATAGGCTCATTATGGAAAAACCAATACCAAGACGGATATAATGATTTGTGTGTTTGTGTGCGTGTCATGTCATTAGTCAGAGCCGGTGCTCTGTTCTACACACAGAAACGCAATGAGGATTTAGACTCTCATGCCCTTTGATATCAAAAGTCTTTGCGGCCTGCATTTTGGAGATTACAGCGGCTCCCAAAAGTATTTCTTCTTCAACCTTTTGACATTTTGTCAGACTATAGCCACAAACTTCAAAGGATGTTAACTGAGATTTTACATGTAAATCAAATCTGGTGACTTCTGAAGAAACTTAAGTGATAAATAAAGTCCACCTGGGTGTATTTGAAGTACAAAGAGAGCAATAATCAGAGATGCAGCTGAATGGTCCAGAGTAACCCGGTGGGAACTGCAGAGATCCACAGATCAAGTGGCACTGTGAGAGTCAGTCAACAGGTTAACCATGGACCCGGTGACTTTACAAATCTGGCCTTTGTTAAAGAGAGTGCTAATCAAAGCCAATACTGAAGGAAAGTGACAAAAAGTTTATTATGGAGATGCTGATTTTATTTCCAGCTGGACGTGGCACCTGACCACACTGCCAAAGGTACCTAAAGCTGCTTCAATAACAATGGTGTTCCTGTTCTTGATTGGTCAGCAAATTCACCTGAGCTGAACCCCACAGAGAGTCCATGTGCTGTTGTCAAGAGGAAGATGAGAGACACGTGACCCAACAAGGCCGATGACCTGAAGGCTGCTGTCAAAGTAATCTGTGCTTCAATCACACCTAAGCAGTAGGGTGTAACAAAACATCGATCCACATCGATACATCGAACTAACAATCCAATTACATCGATGCAAAATGAAAATATTGATCCATATAATTTTTAAGATGCACCTTTATTTTGAAATTCAGGCATGAGACTACAGTGAACAACTGATTTGTTATTATTATTAAATGAGAAGAATGCTGTTTTTGATTTAAATACCTAATATCTGAGCTTGAAAATAAATGGTCAAATCATATATATATATATATATTGTGGGTTGATATCAATGTAAATAATAGTGTGAGATGGGCAGATAGTATTGCATCGATTGGAAATTGTAACAGGCTTGCATTGATGCAGTAATTCATGCAAGAGGAGGCCCAACCAAGTATTGAGTACAAAGAAATGGACATACTCTTCAGAAGCCTCACATTTGTGCTTAAAACATCCTTTTTTGATTGCCCTAATGTGATATTTCAATTTTCTGGAGAGTTTTTACTTTACATGTAAGCCATAATCATCAACAGTACAAGAAATGAAAGCTTGAATTATTTTTAGTCTATGTGTAATGAATCTCTATAAAATAATTTTTACTTTCTGAAATTGACTTGCAAAAACTATTACACTTTTATGCAATATTCACATTTTGTGAGATGCACCTGTACATGAGGATTGTGTAAGGACACCTTGCTACATGTTCATCACATCACTGCTGCAAAGTCATTTTCCATGAGTCAGAATGGCCTAGTTAAAGTCCCAGGCTCAAATCCAGCTGTTGGGATTTTGCTAAAGAAAAATGAGTAAACATTTCCCTCTTTAAGTGGGTAAAGCTGGTAGATTCACAGGCCAAAATAGTTGTAGAATGCAGGAGCAGCGGACCCTCCCCCCCCCCCAGACCCCCATACGTTGCTGAATACAAATACATTTATTAGTGAAAGATGTCAAAAATTATTCACAAACACCCCCCCCCAACTCCTCCCCCCCAAAACAAACAAGCAAACAAACAAACAAACAATTGTTCAGTCATTTTCTATTTTTGATCAATTAATTTATTTAAAAAGTATATATGACTGCTGATATTTCACGTACTGTGAACATATGGTCCAAATCCCAGGTGTCTGCATGATGAAGGTAGGCGTGATGAATTGAAAGACTTTTCTGCAGAGGCTGTGACAGACAAAATGATTCAGGCTATAGTTGGAAGGCACCTGTCTGGGTCCAGCCAGAGGAAGTGACATTTTCATTGCCCGGTGAGACAGCAGTGCACTGTGCTCTGCTCAAGGCCAGGATTGACCAGGCGCCCATCAGCTTGCCTTTATCCCCGCTGTGCTGCATTCCGCCCCTTAATCTGCCTGATCGATGGCCCTGGGTCGGCGTCACCAGGCAACTGAGGATGACACCAAAGCTTCTCATTGTCTCTTCTACCTTCACTCACTCCACTGATGCACAGCTATGGAAACAAAAGCAAATAAAACGTAAAAAAAATCCATATAACTGGGAAAAACTACCAAAATCAACTAAATTGGAGTAAAAGCTTAGAGAGAATTGCCCACTAAGTTGGGCTAAAGCGCTGCTGTCAGTTTAGTGATGGATGGTCCATTCACATAGAATGGTAAGATAGTATCATCATCAGGATAGGCACAGGCTGTGCCGCAGTGTCAGGCTGCTTTGGATAAAAGCAACCTTGGTCTTTCCAAACCTGGCGTCCCTGTGCGTGTCATGTCCATTATCACAGCTGCCAAGAGAAGTATCCAATTCCTGAAATCCTTCCATATCCACGAGAACATGCTGTTCCGAAGTCGGCTTATTATGCCACAAAAGTATCGTTTCAGATCCAAATGACCCCCATCATTAATAATGATTATAGATAACCACGCGCTGCTTTCCTTCCTGCTCTGTTCAGACAATTCCACCAGTGACACAATGCTGCAAAAACGTTTCTGCCTCCTTACTCATCTCCTCAGTTTGTCACACTTGAATATTTCCTATCATCCAATGCATGTTACTATCAAGGATAACCTGAATAAACACAAGATACAGTTTTAAAATGATTATTTCATTTATTGAGGAAAATAAAATAAAATAAAAAAATATATACCAAGCTGAATTTATTTATGATTAATCCAATTGTTTTAAAGCAGAGTTCAGTTTCATGCAGCTACAACCAGGCTTGATTGTTACCAAGCCTTACAAATCAAGAAATCACTTAGATTGAACCTCTGTGACATTAAAAAAAATAAAAAAACTATAAAAAACTAAAAACTAAACAAAAACAAAACACATCAGGTCACAATATGTGGAAATGTAAGACATTCAATGACATTAAACAGTATGGAAAAGGTTATAAAGGCATTTTTAATGGACCCCAGAAGACCATAATTAGAACCAAAACACTGTTTCTTCATTAGGTATACCAATTTTTTGTGCTTAGTGTTCCTATTCCAACAATAAGATATAGATTGAGAAAGTATTTAGTGGATCCAGGAGACAAAAGTGTGATTTTATGGAAGCAGTGCATCCTGTTATATCTACCATGAACTGATCAAATATTTGTTTGAAGAGAAACAATTTTTAAATCCATATTTAAGTGTCTAAAAACCAAGGTTTGGACCAACATTCTCAGGTCTTAAGAAGTTAAAGAGAACATATCCTGCTATAAAATTCTTCCTTTTTTCATTGAAATCATTCAGTTGTGGTCCATATGAAGTATAATTGCAATGCTTTGGTCTGAATTTCTTGTTTATGTTGCCCCACAGTCCCTCTTTTACCCATGTTCTAAGGTTTGTCTGAGAGCAACTTGTTTTGGCACTGTCTCTTTAAATTTAAAGGAGGAACTTCAGACCCCACCTCCCTCCAAGTCACAGAGCGTTTTACTCCACCCTGTTCGGGCCATTTTTCTAGTATGCTGGGGGACGGTGTGATGGGTTTTGTGGGTTAATACACCCAGCAACCGATTATTTTGACTTACACTTCAGCTTGGACTACAAAATCGCAGCAAAAAATACAAATAGCAAATTTATTAAATTGGTTAAATTGGTCCTTGTTTAGCAGCTCCAGAGCAAATTCTGTGACGTCATTGTTCAAAAAATGTAACAGAGAACAGACAAAACTGAACGGCTTAAAAAACCCCAAAACTAAACAGAATATGAAGACATCAACGCTGTACCTGGACAGACTACATTCTAATTTTCTGCACTCCTAGAGACTTCCAAGTACACAACAAAATGTATTTACAGCTAAAAACGGGGATTTTGCATGATATGTCCCCTTTAAAAAGGAGGTGTACAGATATTTTGTATTAACTGATGTGCTTTTTGATGCTATATTGTGTTTAATAAACAAACAATCTAAAAAAATCAAAGACAGAAGAAAGTATTTCCTATTCCCAGCACTGTATCTACTGTGAACGTGTAAGATTAGAGCTATTAGAGCTTTATCTGAGCTGAGGTAATGCTTGACTAGCACAGGCAGTGGTGTTTTCATTGAGGTTTCATTCTTCAGTAGAGCATAGCTCTATAGCTCAAACATGTTTCCTGTAGGGAGCTCACGCTTTCTGTTATTCTTTAGCCCCAGACCTTTGTCTTTCACCATTTTTTTTTCACACCCAATCTTTAAATGGCCCTCGCGATCTCACATCTGCAGCTGACTATTTTAGCTCTCCTCTTTTCTCATAGCAGCGACTTCCGCCTTCCCATGCCGTTTGATGAGCGTAATGCAGCAACGCTGTAGCTTTCAGATCTTTTCCTCTGCGTTTTGTCCTCCGAGCGTTGCCGCGCCGATGAGTGCGGCTGCTGCAGCTCGTGAAGCCTGTAATTGAGTGTGTCCACCCACCGTGCTGCAGCAGAGACGGCGCAGCGAGAGCCTTCATTGTGTCAGGCACAATTGATGTGTACACATGCTTATCGCAGCCCTTCTCACTCTCTCACTGAGCCACGGCAGTGAAAAGCTGTTAGCCCAGAGATGAGGCCGCGAGGCGTGGTGTTGGTGACTCTGTTGCTAAACTTTACAGTAACGAGCGGCGGTGATGTAATCTGGGTTTGAAAACGAGGCGAGTGGCTGTTTTTTTTCCGCAGGTGGATTTTACTCAGACCAGCCGCTGCATTTGGAGTCAATAAAACGGGAATTAAAGAAAAGCAATGCTGCACGGACTTCTTTTTTTTTTTTTTTTTAGGCATCTTGGTGAGATTGTGATATCAGAGAACGTTTTGTTCCATGTCCGCAGACTGAGTGCTGGTTTCCTGCTGATTGTGCTGTGGTTTTTCTATCAGCCTCGCACATAGCTGGTCATGTCTCAATCCAAAGTTCAGTCGTAAAAGTCAGCCTACTTGTGCAGACACAAAGTATGTTATTTTGGGAAGTTTTGATGCGTTGCGCATTTCGTAACGACGCACACTGCCACTTTCTTGCATCGGCCTAAAAGCGGCAGTGATCAGCTCCGGTCCTCAGCAGCCACTGTTCTGCCAATTTGAGGTGCACACCTTCTCCAACACGGCTGAATCAAATGAACGGGTAGTTCTCAGGCCTCTACAGAGCTCAATGACCGGATGCTGATGAAGGAATTTCAGGTGTGTTGAAGCGAGGATGCATTTAAGAGCTGCAGGATAGTAGCTCTTGATGACTGGACTTTTGCACCGCTGCCCTACAGATAAGCCAAAAATGAAGATGTTTCCTTGTAGAAAGGGTGGCAAGTATCTCTCAAAGGATAATAAAACAATATGGGAGAATCAGTTTTGGGGGACATAAAAACACATTTATACTTATAGAATGGCTTGTTAAAAAATACTTTTCAGTAATCAAAGGCAAATATTTCTTTGGCCTTACAGGAACCAAACCACAATGTTTCCATGGGTGTATTGAGAATGTGACTTTCCCAGTTAGCTCCAAGTCTTTGAGGTCGGAAGGCCTCCTTTCCTAACCTGATTCTCGCCAGCTGTATGTCGCTCCGCCTAGCTCCACTCACATCCATCTGGGACCTCTCCATAGGAATTGCCTTTTTTGAAGGCTGGGCCTTATCAAAACTCCTTGCATATGATTGGATAAGCCACTTGTCTGTCATCTTTATCGACGTGCTATTTCAACCACTCACACCGAAGCTAACCCGTGACGCTGTAAGAGCGACGCAGGAAAAAACAAAAGTGTTTTATTTTATTTTTTGCAAATGTGTTTGCGGCTCTAGTGGCAAACGTTTTATTGACAGTGAGCTGACAGGAAGAGGGGGGGAGACAGGCGGCAAAGCGCCGCGGGTTGGAGTCGATCCCGGGGCGACAGCGTTGAGGACTAACGGCCTCCTAACATGGTTCATGCTAACCGCTAACCGCTCCGGGCGCGTCCGCGTCCGCTGTGGACGCGCCCCGGAAAACAAAATTTGCCAAATCCGGTCGGGAGAAGGGCGAAAACATGGTTTCCACCAACAAAAGCCTTCAGAGGCGTTCTCTGATGTTCTTTTAATGAAACAATATTAGGTAGATTGGACAACACGGAAGAAATAGCAGCATCAATGTTAACGCTTGCTTCCTCGACGAGCCGCCATTGCTATCAAAACAGTCTCACGTCATGGTCGCTTCTCCATTACGTCACATCTATGAAACTCCAGCCCTGCGTCCTGATTGGCCAGAGCATAAAATTGGTTGGAGAAATCACTCTCTATGGGAGAGGTCCCAGATGTATGTGAGTGAAGCTAGGCGGAGCTAAATACATCTGGCGGAGTCAGGTTACTCCTTTCCTCCCTGCTTCATCACAGCACGGCCCTTTTCCATTGGTGTCTACTGGACTCTGCACGGTTTAGCATTTGCATTCTAACTATTTGCCACATGGATGTGGGTGGGGTCATCATAGCAAGGTAGCGCCATGTGTTTGTATGAGACACAAACACAACAATAGAGGGAACAGCACCAGTGTTGAACGTGCTGCTTGGTCTATGGCTTTGACTCAAAGTAAAAAAAAAAAAAAAAGAAAAAGTTGCAGAATGGAAGCTCTCCAGGACTGGACTTGGGCGCCTCTGCCCTCTCCACAGAATTTCTATTAGATTCAAGTCACGTCTCTGGCCGGGCCACCCCAAACGCCTTCATGTTTTTTTTTCCCAGTCAGAAGGAACACGTTGTTAAAATTGAAATATTACTTTAAACCCAAATCTGCCATGGAATTGAATTATACTGAGAAGAACCGTGTCACTTTTTTCCACTACAAACGAGGCGAGTTAGTTCGGGCAGTCAACTCGAGCTGTGCCGCTGCTTCACCCGTTATCTTTCCCTCACTCTGCAGAATACAGATACTATCACTATCAAGCATACCCCAACAATTAAGGTGGTCTGTTTAAGCTGCAAAGCCTTCTGCTGCACTCTGCATCTCATGCGCTGCTACCCGCCTGCCTGCTGCTGACAGCCGGCGCTTGGTTGACTTCAGCCCCTCCACCCCGCCAGCAGCCCCGTTGGAGTCAAAGGTCAGAGACCTTCTCCTCACTTCCTGACATGTGGAAGACATGTTTGGGGGGGGGTAGAGATGTGCTCATCACTTCATGACATGTTCATCATCATGGCCATGGAGTGATTAGATTGGAGCCTGGATGCCAGGTTTTAACTTAGGCTTTATTGGCAGATAGAGATGTGTTAAAACACGAATTATACAGACCTAGTCTTATAGTAGAATGGTGTATGTGAGGAGTTACTGTATTTTGCCTGAGTAACAACATAAAGTGGCTTTTTTTTCTTTCAAGGAATGTAATGTAATCCTACCTAGCTAGTAAAGCCTGGACCATTGTGAAGAACGTGTTCTCCATTGGTAACAGGTACAGTTTACTACAATATAGGCTGTGCTTTTAAATGGTTTGAATTCATATTCATTCTTTTTAAAGCATAATTGAAAATAACAGTTTTGCAAATCAGCTGCAGTTAAAGCTACAAGTCTTTTTAGCGACTGCTCTACCAATTTTGTACATCTGGAGAAAAATCTAAAATGTTTTTATGTTAATGTTTGGAGTGTAAGTTAGGGGTCTGTGCCCATACCCATATAGCTAAATAGGTCTACCTCAGCCACAAAGGATGAAGATTAATTATTGTGGGAAATATTGTGGAAAATATATTGCCAAAATATTATAAAGAGGAATCTTGTACCATAATACGAGGCACTTTAATTTTTTTTATTGATTTTTTTTTTAAAGTTAGTAGGAATTTTCATAATTGAAGCCTGTTCTTAGCTCATGGTGTAATACCACTATCATAAAAAAACACATTTAGTTATGTTTTCTGTCATGATTTAGGGTTTTGTTTGTTTTGGGATTTTCAGGACTTTTCTAGAATCAGCCCTGTCACCTGTCAGCCACCATCCAATCAGCTCTATCCACTCCTCATCCACCAGCTATCATCCAATCAGATCAGTCTCCTTCCAGCCACCACTCTGCTCTTGATGAGCTTCACCTGCTGCCACTAATTACAGTCACCTCTGCTCACCTGTTCACCTGCCTACTTATACCTGCCTCTGCCAGATTGTCTTGTCTTGCTTCTTGTGTGCTGCCAGTTTCTATGTGCTCAGCCAGTTGGTTTCTTCTGTCCTGTTGTGTTTAGTCTACACTGCTTAATGCTGCTTGTGTGTGCATGCTGCACAGATTCTGCCTGTTTCTCTGTGAGTACCAGCTGCTTGCTCTGCCCATTCTGGTGGATCGTCGGTACACATCGCCTGTTCTGGTCAACCGCTGCCTTCATCATCTGATTTGTCTTGTCACTGCCCGCGTCCCCTGGTCAGTCTGATTCTGCTGGCCTGCTTCACCTGCCACTACTCATCCATCCAGTCTGGTTTGCCTGCATGCCTAGTCAACCACATCTTCTCAATAAAGTTTAAAAAAATATATATATTCTGTTTGGCTGATTGTCGGGTTTTCCAGCATCAGTCATTAAAGTTTTCATTGTTTACAATGGCAGGGCCGGCATCTTGTTTTACAAGCACATTTGTATTTAGTTTAAATTCGGGTAAACTCCCAAATTAAATGCTTGAAATAAAAACAAGTTTTTAACATAATTTTATGTGAAATACAAAGGAGGAAAAATTAAATTAATTGGATTTGGTATAATAAAATCTGAGTTTTTATTTTTCAAGCCATATTGTCCAGCCCTACTACTTTGTCACCTCAGGTCCCAACATACATTAAAGCTTGTAGGGGGCAGGATGTGAGAAAGATCAAGGCACTGTATTTTGTGGCCAAACTGTTACCCAGATAACCGTTGACGCAAATAGGCATCAGTTAGGGCTGGCCAATGAATTTATTTGATTAATTTGAATTTACAATTTGTTTTGGGTAAAATATTTGGAAATTCAGGATTTTATTGTGTCAATGAACTCATTGGTCTTTATCAAGAGAATAGCATCCACTGCTGAATATATGTTTAGGAAAATATATTGTCAAAAATATTGTAAAGAGGAAACTTTTTTACCACAATAAGATGCACTTTGATTACTTATTTTTAAGTTAGTTGGAAGTTATACCAGTGAAGTGAAGCCTGTTCCTAGCTCATTGTGTAATACTGCTAACAGCAAATATTTAGTTATATTTTCATTGTTTACAACGGCAGGGCCGCCATCTTGTTTTAGAAGCCTGTTTCACAGCTTGTATTCAGTTGGGCTTTGAGTTTAGGTCAACTCCCAGATGAAATGTTTGACATAAAAGCACGTTTTTAAACTAATTTCTTTAACTTACTTTTGTGGGGAAAAAAATCTATTAATTGGATTTGGTATAATGGAATGTGCCATTTTATTTTTAAGCCATATCGCCCAGCCCTACCGCCAGTCTAGATTTGCAAAGATGAGGAGTGAGGAGATACACATGATTGTCCAGTGCGTGGTTTAGTTCGTCAGTCATGCTTTAATGCAGAAAGAGTTGAAAACTCCTTTTGATAGAAGAGATGTTTGCTTGGCATGTGTTTGGTTGAGTGATTAGAGCTGGGAAGACTGAGTCAGCGTTACTGGAGGGCGGTCACAGCCAACTTCCCTCTGTGTGAGTCCCCCAGCATTTACATGTTTACCCCTCCTCATGGTCCACCACAGTAGTAGGAAGAAAGAAGTACATTTCAGAAGTAAGCCATGTTCATGGATTACTCCTCTTACGTTTCATCGCAGACTGACAATATCTCATAACCCTTCTCTTGTGAAATGATTATTATATGATATAAACATTGTATTGTAATGTGTTTTATCTTTATATTTAGAGAGCTTGAAAATATGACGTAAGCTGGTATTTTAAAGGGGTGATGACATCATATCTTGATCTCGGTGCTGCACAGCTGCATAGTGGTTGAAACTATTTCCTGACATCAAAATATCCGGTTTCTTATCGCATCTTATATTCAATTCAATTTTATTTATATAGCGCCAATTCATGAAACATGTCATCTCAAGGCACTTTACAAAGTCAAATCAATCATATTATACAGATTGGTCAAAAATTTCCTATATAAGGAAACCAGTTGATTGCTTCAAAGTCCCGACAAGCAGCATTCACTCCTGGAGAAGCGTAGAGCTACAGGGAGAGTCGTCTGCATTGTCCATGGCTTTGCTGCAATCCCTCATACTGAGCAAGCATGAAGCGACAGTGGGAAGAAAAACTCCCCATTAACAGGAAGGAAAAACCTCCAGCAGAACCAGGCTCAGTATGAACGGTCATCTGCCTCGACCGACTGGAGGTTACAGAAGACAGAGCAGAGACACAACAAGACAGACAAAAAAGCACAGAAGCACACATTGATCCAGTAATCTGTTCTACATTAGATGGTAGTAGCGGGTGATCTGTCTTCTCTGGATGATGTCACAGTTAACAGAACGTCAGACCAGGTGTACCTACTAAGAAGAAAAAAGGGAGAACAAAAAGTTAAAAGCTGAAATGACAACAGTCATTTCAATGTAATGCAATGCAAATCTGGATAACAGTAGACTGGAGAACAGTAGAAATCAGTAGAGTAAGAAAATTAGACCCTGATGTCCTCCAGCTGCCTAAGCCTATAGCAGCATAACTATAGAGGTAGCTCAGGGTAACATGAGCCACTCTAACTATAAGCTTTGTCAAAAAGGAAA